>NC_139252.1:57957989-58557989 GCF_977018435.1 Lepisma saccharinum | reverse complement strand
GGGCACATGCGATGGCATCTGAATATTAGGACATTCACGGATTATTATGGATTGTAAAGTCGAGGGAATTTACGTCGAGCGAAGAAATCAAAATATTAATTAATTTTAATGTAGAGTATTGTAATGAATTGCAGGCCCCCGTGGCGGAGTGGTTAGCACATCGCGCTACGACACCAGGGGTCCCGGGTTCGAATCCTGGCCTGGGCATGGACGTTTGCGAGTGTCCACTCATCAATTTCATCATATCATAAACTCATCCCCATCTTCGCAAATTAGCCAAAAGTGGCACAAGAAGCTAAGTAAAATAAAGCAAATCAATCAATCAATATTGTAATGAATTTGGTAAAATTACTGGCTGTGAGAAATTAAAATATAGATTTGTTTTTCTTGGGTACCAGAAAGACGTAATAAAAGCAACGTGAGAGAATTTGCGAATATTCACAAATTCACTTTTATGACTCAGAAAAGATCAGGCAAAAGTCGATATCATTGCTGAATCCAGCACAGAGGTTGTAAATAAGTATGTCGGGAAAACAAAGAGAAGTCGATAATGCTGAAACAAGTCACAGGCATGTATTGCAAGACCGTCAACGATGTAGGGAATAGTTGGGGCTGTATAGCGGGATCCATAAGTATTACCGTGCAAATTGTCAATCACCATGCTCGTGCACTTCATTTGACCCAATAAGAGCTTCAAGAATTAAAAGAAAACTCAAAACGAACTGTTGACAACTTCTGCACCAGCATACATAAAAATCCATCGCTTAAAAGAACAAGATAAAAATTAATGAAAATAGTCATGGACAATTTGCAAGGTAATAGTCGTGGATCCCACTTGCTCTCACATTCTTAGAACCATGTATGACATTTCATGTCATACGCCATACTTAACGTATTTCGATGACATACGGCAAAATACAAATTCTCTTAGTGTTTATTTTACACGCCCCAGAATATACTCAACTGTGCGACACCGATAAAAACCTTTTCTTTCATAATACAACTTCCGCTGAAATGTTAACAAGATTGTGCATCAGATAAGAACGAGGGAAAAAGATTTTCCACCAAGGCACTCACGAAATGTAGTGTCTGATCTGATGTAATCTTGTAGCCACCCTACCGTAGAACAAGCAGCGTTGCCAAGTCGTGTTAGGAGATTAATGCCAACACCGAGTTGGGTAATTCCTGACGCAAATATCTTTGTTCGGTTGCTTCAAAATGTCAACGTGGAGCAATAACGTACACGTGCTGGCACTGGCAGGCATGAATTTGTGGTTATTAAAGAAAGTTAGTAGCTGTGAGGGGGGAAAAGAGACAAAAAAACAGGCGGAAGAATAAACACGTGGTTACACAATCACCCTCCTCGTTTCCCCCCACAGCCTTTAAGCACGTAACCTCTTCCAGCCTCACGTCACGGAGCTTAGGGGAAACAAGAAACCGCAAATGAATGCCGAGATTTGACGTGGGGTATAAACTGGAACGCAGGCGCCAAGCCGAGGGTGAAGAAAATAAACGAATACGAACCAGTAAGAGGCGTTCACAGGATGTGATTTTATCCAATCTCCCATGGGAAAGTTTGTAACATTTTTTCAAGGGCGGTAGAACTGCACTATTGTCGCCATTCATGTTCATCTTCGAGAACAGAAGATTATAAATATTAGTTATTTACATTTCAAGTACATATACTAAAACGAAATTCTGTGGAACAAGAACCCTTTGAGTTTCAAGACCTCCCAAGCGACACACCGCCGCGGTTTTCTGGCTTTCAAGACATAAAACTGCTACCACTGATTCCGAGTAGCTGGTCTGGTGCGGGGCACACCCAATAAACGCCAAAACTAAATCCCAAGAGCTCTAAACCTGGCCCTCCTAACGAATCACATATGCATTGTTAGATCTTAAGCGGAATTGTAAGTTAGGAATTGACCACTTGTCCTCACTATGCTGGGTCTACCCTCGATTATTGAGCTTACTGCATAATACACAAATATCTTATCTACGTAATATATTTTCTGAGGGTGCGTGCCCCTCTTCAATTCGTGCACCGTTCCCATGCTATTTCCACTCACTTATTGGTGTAGCGGTTACAGCACACAACAGCTATGCACTTACAAACGCTCCAGTGGAAACTGAATTCTTATTATGGGGAAGACATGGAGGAAAGGGGGGAGGGATAAAAAATTTATTTTAAGTGATTATTCACGAATATATGTATCGACTTGATAAATTTCTTACTCATTTGAAACCACAAAGATGAGCTGAACGGTAAAAAGTTAATCGTTTCTCATATTTATGCCCCGCAACTGATCCTAATTTGACAGCAGTTACCCGACAGGAACCTGCTCTTACAGACAAACGCCTCAAGACAACAATCAAATCTTCATTGGTACTTATTCACCAAAACTTCTACTTGTGAAATTCGATCGTAAAAGGAACTTTGGACAATGTACAGTGGCTCGGATCCCACTTGAAAGAAACTGCAGGTCAGTCTCGATTACCCTGTATGGACTTTAAAGAAACTGGAAGATTCAAACTTTTCCGAAAGTTCTAAAGTTAATATAGAGCTGTGCATGATAATGTATTTTTGAAATTATATCACCGCATATGAATACAAGTAAATGAATTCATGACATCAACCCATACAATTTTACCATTATGATGATAATTGGACAAATTCAACCATAAATTGTACAGTGGGATCCACGAGTACCGTGCAAATTGTCCATGACTGTTTTCATTAATTTTTCTTCCATCCTCTGTGTTTTTAAGCGATGGATTTTTATGTATGCTGGTGCAGAAGTTGTCAACAGCTTGTTTTGAGTTTTCTTTTAATTGTTGAAGCTCTTATTGGGTCAAATAAAGTGCACGAACATAGTGATGCACAATTTGCACGGTAAAACTCATGGATCCCACTGTACATATGAAGAAAAACTCTGCTAACATCGGCACTAGAATATGAATAATGTGGAAATCCAGTCAGTGGCATATTTTAGTTCGTGTATTCCAGCGCCGCCTAGTACATATTTCGTATTTTAGTTATTAATACCGCTTTTCCAACAGTTAAATTAATAGCGATAACGATGATAAATTGTGATTAGCTGCAAATACTTTGGTAACGGCAAGGAAACACGAACAACAACTGTATTCCACGCACGTTATTGCTTGTCCACAGCTCAAACATGTACGCATACTGCGCTGTTAATTCCATAGATTGAATGTGCAACTGCGTCATGCTCAATTGTTGAAAGAAAGAACATACAAATTGAAATTACCGAGCATTTGTGCTGCTCGATGATATTCAGAGCTTTGTGGTCTAACCAGCAATAAATAACCAAACACTGCCTTCTTATAAACAGGCCGATCCCCGGTGGAGGCACATTAATTCAGATCTCAATTTAAACTGCCCGACCCTGTGGCCGAGTGGTTAGCACATCGCGCTGCGACGCCAAGGGTCCCGGGTTCGAATCCCGGTCGGGCTTGGTTGTTTGTGGATGTCCATTCATCAATTTCATAATTCCATCACTCATCCCCATCTTCGCAAATTAGCCTAGAGGCACAAAACGCGAAGTAAAATAAATTAAATCAATCAAATCAATCAATCAATCAATTTAAACTGCATGTCGTATGTCTAGTCCCAATTCGCCTATCTGTAAAGTATATTTGAAACAAATACTTAAAGAAAAGAAGTATTGTTTCTTACAAAAGTAAAAACGTCAATTACCTTTAAAGTACTTTTTTTTATGTACAGTACAGTAGGATCTAACAGTATTACCGAAAAAATTGTCCATCACCATGTTCGTGCACTTTATTTGACCCGATCATTGAAACAAAACTCAAAACAAGCTGTTGACAACTTCTGCACCAGCATACATAAGAATCCATCGCTTAAAAACACATAGGATGCAAGGGGAAAATTAATGAAAATAGTCATGGACAATTTGCATGGATCCCACTGTACGTGTGCAATACAATATATTCTGGATTATCCAAAACGGAGGGTCCTATACCCTCTGGTTAACCTTACTCATTAGCATATACCTTCTGATGCATTGTGTCACGTTACAAGGAGCAATGAATGAATAAAGTTTGCGGAACTTAGTAATAGATGGCAGCACGAGGCTTAAGAAGTTCGAGTTAATAGGATGTGTCAAATTGATAAAAATAATATGAAATAAGATGGGAAAGGCAGTGAATAAAATTATTTAACACAGAGAAGAATGACTGAAGAAAATAATGTGTATATATGTATTGATACTGTAACATGGATCTAAATTCACGTAAGTAATAAACTAAAGAATTACATCAAGTTTACAGACGAGGACAACTTGTCAATCTTGACGAAGTTAACAGACGAGTAAAACTTCGTCAATCTTGGCTCTTAGAAGCTTGCCCCTCTATCGAGTGGGTATGAATACACGATGCACGTTGTCATTTTATCGTCATCATTTGACTGCTACAATAATTTTGTAAAAATGTGTAGTTAATTTTAACATAACCTTTTCTACTTTGGTTGAAATCTACGCATTAATATAATATCTATCTTTCGATATCAAGACCAATATACAGTGAGTCACATAATTATTCGGACACAGTAAATTTCTAACGTTTAAGAGCGGGAAGGGAGTGAAATCTGTGTACAGCGTTGAAGTTGATTTTCGTTTAAAAAATGTCATGTTTAGCACTAAATTGGACGATAAAAAGTTAAAAAAAGAACATCAGCAACAATATAACGAAGGATGAATCCCTACCGTTGCAAAAATAGTGCCACAAAATTATTCGGACACATAGTAAATGTTAACGTAAGTTTGCGATACAGTGACAATTTCGATTTACGGATTGATTGATGTATGTACAGACTCTGTTCATATATATTTACTCTGGTTTCCTGTAGGTTTCTATAGCAATTACGACCGCGTTTTGTTTAACAAAGTTGTGATATAAGAACATTTTCTATGTAGAAATGGGGCGAAGAAGAAAGGAAAGTTCATTTGAACAATGTCAGTTAGTGATATGGCACCACGCTAAGGGTAAAACTTACAGTGCAATTGCCTCAATGTTGAAAATGAAAAAAAGTACAGTTGCAGATATTATTAAGCGATTTAAAGATGAAGACAGGATCGAGTCCCACGGTCATACAGGGAGACTAATATTTTTTTCCCCCAGAGAAGAGACAGTAATCGTGAGGAAAATTTAAAAAAAAAAACAAAGATGAGTGCTCCAATGGTGTGTGCTGAGGTAGCTGAGGAGTGTGGAAAGCATAGTCATCCTGAAATTATACGAAGAGTGCTCAGAAGGGCAAACTATCATGGCCGTGTAGCCAGGAGAAAGCCATTTGTAAGTAAGCCAAACAGGACAGAAAGACTGGTGTTCGCAAAGGAACACTTAGGAAAGGTTCAGACATGGTGGAATCGGGTAATTTTCACTGACGAGAGTAAATTCAATATTTGTGAGTCAGATGGGAGGGTAACAGTGTGGCGTAAACCAAAGGAGGAGCTCCGAGGGAAAAATTTGCAAGCAACAGTGAAGCACGGGGGTTGTCACGTAATAGTTTGGGGCTGCATGTCGGCCCAAGGCGTTGGTAAATTGGCTTTCATCGAACAGACAATGGACAGGTACCGTTACCTTGACATTCTGAAGTCAAATCTAAAGACTAGTGCTGAAATGATGGGCATTCTTTGTAACTTTATGTTTTATCAAGATAATGACCCGAAGCACATTTCCCGCGTAGTACAAGAATGGTTATTGTACAACTGCTCAAAAGTGCTCCATCCTCCACCGCAGTCTCCAGACTTGGACGTCATTGAGCACCTCTGGTGTAAGTTGGATTGATTGATTGATTGAGTTGGTGTTTTAAGTCCACTTTATGCACAGTAAGGCTAATCGGGACTGGACCTACAGTTTAAAGTGGGATCCGAACCACTTGTGCCTCCACCGGGTATCGAACCCGGGACCCCTTGATTACAAGGCGACGACGCTACCACTGCGCCATAGGGGAGGCCCTGGTGTAAGTTGGAAAAAGAAGTGAGGAAAACACCTATAACCTCGAAGGCAGACCTCAAGGAGAGACTTTAACATGAATGGGCCAACATATCGCCAGTGTACACCAGAAAATTGGTAGAAAGTATGCCAAGTCGTTTATCCGAGGTGTTAAAAATGAAAGGGATGCCTACCAGATAGTCTACTGACATTTCTGTTCGTTGCTTTTCAAGTATGTTTTCCTGTTTCTCCTTCCATGTGTCCGAATAATTTTGTTTAACCCACAGAAAATGTTTGTTTTGTTTAATGAAAATATTTTAGTAATATATTAAACATAATTGAAGATAATTAACTGTGTGCTCATATTGTGTTTTGTTTGTTAAATAAATATTAAACATTTATCATCGTATTATATCACGACTACGTCAGTAAATATTCAGAAATCTTATCTGTCCGAATAATTATGTGACTCACCGTAGATCTTTGACTTAGCTTGAAATGTCGGGAGTATCGGGTAAGTTGAGATTTCGAAATAACGAGTTAGCCTATGCGAAAGTCTCGACAACGTTCTTGTTTCCTTTTACTGTAAATAACTGGGGGCGGAATATATAGGTTCTTATCGTTAAATGTAAGTGAGGTCTGTTATATATCGGTTATAAAAACGGAGAACGAATAAGAGAATTGTTGCTTTTTTGTTATTTTTTCTCTTTTAAGCGTTTTTACAAGTTGTTCATATTTAGCGTAATTAGCAGTATACAAACTGATAATTCACAAAAGCAATAGCAACAAGAAAATACAATACAATAACATGTTGTACTGTAGACTTTATGTTTAAATGTAATAATTCAAATACAAGTTTCATAATTTTGTTTCTAAAATGTCTTCTCTATTGTAATATGCATCTTTTAGGCCAATTAGGGGGTAAATCATCATTGTTAGTATTGATTGATTGATTAAATTTATTTACTTCGCTTTTCTGCCAATTTTCGCTAACCACGAAGATGACGATAAGTCATTATATGATAAAATTGATGAAGGTTCACTCATCATGCCGGGATTCGAGCTCTGGACCCCTGGCATCGTAGCGCGCTGTGCTAACCACTCTGCCACGGAGGCCGATTATTAGTATTGTAACAGGAATTACTTTTTTTGGTAAAGTTAATTGATTTCAAACATTTTAAAGGAAACAATCCAAAGTTAATGATCTTCTGTTAATGTTTTACGAAACTTAGTATATATCCACTGAAAATTTTCAGACTACATTCCTGCCCTGCCCAATACTATAAATTAATTAATTTCACTTAATGATGATTTTACTGTATTAAAAAAAGTCACAATATCCGCAGTGTTGAGTAGTATGTTAGCGATCTTGCTACCGAAAGTCGCGGATTCGAGTCGTGGTTTGGGCATTTTTTTCGTAAGTGTCCCTTCAATCTCATCCTCATCGTCACGATTGACCGAAAGTGGCAGAAAGAGTAGCGCGAAAGAAACATAATACAAGTACGAATGGCCTCCCCGATGGCGTAGTGGTAACGATGTCGTCTTGTATTCAGGGGGTCCCGGGTTCGAGGTACATAATGATTCGTAACGCATTTTAAACTGTGGGTCCAGTGTCAATTAGACTAAATGTGTTTAACAAACTCTGACCAATGCGAATGGCTTAGGACTGCGAGTGTACTGATGACATGAGACAAAACAGATCAAATTGGTCATGTAGCACTTACCTTGGTTAACGTGAAGCAGGTCGTGTTGCCAAATGAAGAAGTGCCATACAGCAGACTAGTCCCTTTTTACGTAACAGGAACACACCAACAGGCGGCACGTCAACTCTCTCGAATACACCGGTATGTCCGAACAGGCACTGCTCACCAAAAGGTCAACGCCTCGAAACACGGGAGAGAAACAAATGACTGTGCAGCTGGAAAAGTTGGTCGCCTCAAAACAAAACACTTCCGCACACACGAACTCTCAACATTCGAGCACTGTTCCTGCAATGGGGTTCCCTTCCTCTACCCAGCTTAGTCACTCTCTCACTGATTCATCTTCGGCAGCGAGCAAAACTGGTTACCATGACAACGGCATCCTTGGTAACCCTGACATTGGCGTTTACCCTCCGCCTGCTGCTACCCCCTTCGTTTCAAGGGATGCTGCAACTCCCCTCCCTCCGTTAGTTCCAGCGTATTGACCCCTTCCTCTATCACGATCCACAACTGCAGGGTGTGCGCACTTCCGCCGTGTTTTTAAAGGGACACGATGCAAAGCGATGGTTTTTTTAAAAGGTTGTAGTACCTGTTTCGGCCGCGGCGAGGCGCTACCGTCGTTCCCTTTTCACGTGATCACGTCCTTCTCGTCAGCACGCAACGCGCAGACTGACTGCGGTCGTTACGTACTGCACTTCCTTCTGTTGATGTCAGTGTTGCAAACGGGCTGTATCAGAATGTTACTAATCTTTCGAAAAAGTTACCAGACTGTAAATAAATAAGTTTTAAACCTTTTTCTTTTACAGGGAAAGGCTAATCAGGGCTGGACCTACAGTTTAGTATGAGATCAGAATTACTGAAATGTCATCCTGCCGGGAATCAAACTTAAGAATCCTTCGGGTGTAAGGGGTGCTCCTTCCACGTAGTACACCCTGGACTGCAGACTAACGAGGCTTTGGCGACTGGCCCCATGGCCAGTATAATTCTGTGTCGTCCTGTGTTTTGTCCTTATTTGTGCTGAGCGCCCTTTTTAGCCTCAGCTTTTAACCAAGGTAAGGACATTTTAGTTTTCAGACACGCTTTTATTTTTGTTACGATAAGGGGCTGGACCCCGCATAGTGTGACGGTGCAAAATAGCCTCAGTGCTGACGCACCCAAAATGTTTTAATTAAAAAAATTCAAAATGTAAAGCTATTCCCTGTGCATTGAATTGTTACATCAAGGCACACATGGGATTGCGAAATTAGGATTATTGATCCAGACCGTGTTTGAAGTGATGTTATCCACAACTATACGCTGGAGGGCGGGAGAGACAAACGAATTCTTGCGAGCGAAATTGGTCCCATACAGTATTCTAGTTCAAACCCCCCGGGGACGAGTTTTCATAAGTTTTAGTAATATCCCATTGTGTTCAACATCCGCGCCGTGTGAAATGGGCCGATTCTGATTGTCTTTAAGGATGAATTAATAAAGAATACAATTTCTCGATTTCAATGAACTGAGAAGTGGAAAAATTCGGATACATGTTACAAATATGAAAATCAACTTCATGTTTTTAGTGATGTAATCGCAGGTAAAATCGAAATCTTGACCGGAACCCGCCGTCGCCTTGTAATCAAGGGGTCCCGGGTTCGATACCCGGTGGAGGCACATAGTGGTTCGGTTTCCACTTTAAACTGTAGGTCCAGTCCCGATTAGCCTTACTGTGCATAAAGTGGACTTGAAACACTAAATCAACCAAATCGAGCGGAACCTTGCCCTAAACTCAACCAAGAGACATCGCTATTTTAAAATAATGTTATTGGTTGTTTTATGTTGTTAATTCGGTCAATGCATCAGTTCTTGACACTCAGATAATATTTTCAGGAATATTTGGTTCATTTACGGCCCCATATTTACACAGACTCTTCTTTGTTTCTACTAATGCGCACTTTTCACCCTCACAATTTGGACCATCATTTATTATACAACCTGTATACTATAATTTGTTGTCAACATGTTCCCACAGGATAGGGTAAATAATCAGTCCTTTCCGAAACAAAATCACGGCTACCCTAGTGATATGAAGGTTTTATAAAACTTTCCATGTGAAATCATAATATGGTCATATGAAAATACTGGGACTAGATCTTGCAATGAACGTTATGAGTTGGCAACCATGGCTGATAATGGATTCGATACACTACAGCGCCGGCGTAGATGAAAAGCGCGCGAACAGAGGGCGCCGCAGATAGCACATGCCTACAGATTATCAGGGAAAGAAATGACTCACCGCTTGAGGAGTGGTGGAGGGGGTAGCGAATGTGTTTTTGGGGGTGGGTGGGCTGTAAGAATATGGGGAACGAGTGTGTTGACTCCTACCGCAACTGGCACGTGCTGCGTAGAAGCAAAACATGCAGATGTTACAGGGAGGGGGAGCGAAATAATGTTCTACACCTTTTCTTCTTACGTAATACTTCACACTGAGGCACTTTATCTCTGAAGATCCACAGAGTACATGCCAGGTTACGAGGAATAGCAAGGGATTGGTAAATGAAAAAGTGGTCGCGAAATTTAAACTCGCGAAAAACTGATATCGGGGAAATGCAAGTGTGATAAGTACAAGCAAAACCAGTTTTTAATGTGCGTTTGAGCAAAAGGTGAGTTCAAAATAGCTCTACAAGGTTTTGAAGAAGAGAACGAGCTATTGGAAGGGACGACGAAAAGAAATATGCTAAAACTTGTTTCAAACATTGTGCGGTTTAAGGGAGGAGTTGGCGCACAAGCCCCCATCCCATAAGTCTAATATATATATATATATATATATATATATATATATATATATATATATATTAATGGTAATGAATAGGGAACGGATCTTTAGGTAAATAAATGTTTTTTTCTGCGATAAGATAGAGACCCTCGTTTTTGCCAAAATTCTGATCATAGCCTTATATGTCAACACAGCAAATTTTATTTTACATAAAAACATATATTTTCCAGTTTTCCGTATGTAAATACATATTTTTCGAATTTTTATTTTAAATACATAAAATCACTTATTGGCTTCATCTACCTCGAAATCCTCGAAGGAAAAATGTTTATTCTCCGCACCTCTTTCATATCGAGATTTCTAGGTTTGTTTTGTCTTTGAACACGCTCGCTGGCAGACTTCTGGCTTCCCGCCTACGATCCTATTGGGGGAAAATATTACCCCCACAACTGGATGTAACGCACAAGTGCTAATGTCCAAATGTACAGAAATTTTTGGGAAAAAACAAGGTTTTCAAACTTTGTGCCAAATTGCACGTGTTTTGGAATCTGAAGTAGAGGAAGAGGAAGTTTTGGAAAACTTCGTGCTTCAAATATGCAAGAATTGTTTCTTGTGATGTGGAGCGATCTTTCTCACAATATAAGATGCTTTTTAGAGATAATCGTCACAGATTTAGAGCGAAGAATTTGGAAAAACTATGGTGATTCACTGCAATTCTTCCAAAAAATAGCTCGCTAGAAGGTAAGCATTTAGAAACTGATTTCAGCTCTTAAAATGCATGTGATATTTTATTTTTGTTACCAAATGTTTTTCATTTTTGTCACATATTTTCCTGTTTTTATCACATATTTTCAACATTTATGACACATAAGAAAATAAATATTTCTGAGTTTTTTAGCACATAAAGTTCCGTTCCCTAGTAATGAAATGGTAATCAGGGTATGTATTCATACCATACATAAGATTCACATGATCCACTTTTAGAAAAAGAATGCTGTTGGACTGATATGTGAAATATTTAAAGCACTAGTAATAATGAAGATTGTCATTATCGAGTAATTACGTGCAAAAATTTCATTACCATGGATAAATTCCTAAAAATTAATAAACACGAATGTACTTCATTTCTATTTTTTTATCGAGCAAGAATCGCAAAACCTACACTCAGAAAGAAACAGATTTTTCTTGCCCAAACTCATAGCTTATCTTCACGTGACCAAATTCCGCATTTTATGTAAAAATATGTAACAAACATCAAAATATGTAACATAAAATTCACATATGTGGTTCCTATCATCGTAATTCGTCGATATTTGTAGTTTTTGCCTCGTTACAGGTAAATAATATGTAATTACATAAAAATCCGGGCCGTAGTAATGACTAAATGCTGACTAAATGCTTTATTTATAACTATTTGATTTAATCAAAACTGGTTGGTCTCTATTCAGTGTAGACGAAATCGTTTTAACAGTGCGACATCTAAACTTCTAAATCATAAGAAAATGTAATGTCCAAACGTTCTTTGCAGCTTGAACATACAATTCCACTGCGTAGCAGCATTCCCGAATGTGATAATATGAAAAGATCAACATCTGACGTCACTTCTTTACATGTGTTTCCTTTGAAGAAAGAACTCGACCATTGTCTAATCCTTCATCTTTCATTGTCTTCACCCTTTCCCACAACCCTTCCAGCTACAACCGGCTAGGGTCATGGAATGCTGGACGACGCATTCTGTTGATTTTTTCCCCACCCAATGAGTCACGCACATCTCGCAACATGAATTTTTACAGGCTACTGTTCTCCCACCACGTCTAAAAAACGTGCGTTTACAAAGTCAAGGTCGTATGCTGGAACTCTGTGCTTTAGGTTATAAAACCTTGGCTAATGGCTTGGGAACTGCATATTAATGCCATGGTTCACCTTAATTCTCCCTATAACACACACACGCATCTGTATTATACGGTAACTTGTAAAATAGCATTTTCAGTGGAACTCACTTTCGACGAAATTAGCTGAGTAATTGTCAGGCGCGGCGCCAGAAAATAGTATGTTTAAAAAATAATGATCCGATTTTGAAACCATATATCTGTACAGTCATGGAAAAAAGTTCTTCCCCATAAGGCTTTAATAGGAGCAAGTAATGCAGGAGGGTAGGCAACACATATTGCACCCTTCGATGATCGGGTGATTTTGCCTGTCTTAACACCGAGAAATGTGTTCCACGCGAAGGTCAACATGACAGGAAAGCAAAGAGGGTCACGTGACTATTGGTTACGTGGAGTGTTGTGCTTCTCCACGTCCCCAGTTCTTGATCCACATTGCAGAAAAAGTAGAGCTGCATGCAATATATGAAAATAGGTTGTTTTCAACTACACGCTTAATTATGATTTTCCCAATTGTAAATCTATCAGACGTGTCTCCCGATTTAGTCGGGACAGTCTTTTACTTTGAATTCCTGTTCGTCATAGGCGTAACTTGACGGGAGCAGAAAAGGCATTTGTAACCCCCCCAAAAATCAGGTTTCTTAAAGCTGCTAAAACAGGAATTAAATACTATGATTTGACGCATCCAAAAAAAGTATTATATTGAAAGATTTTTCCCAAATACGTAGATAGCAATTTAATACTTTGAAAGTGTCTCAGATTTGTTTATTGTCACAACTTAGTGTGGCACAGGTCTACTACAAAAGTGGAATTTCGTAACAGAAATATGAACCCACTCCTTTTATTTCGTAGCCGATTTCATCTTGAAACTGAAATTAAGAATATTAGTTAACAATGTCATTGGTAAACAATAAAAAAATGTGTTAGACCCAATTCTTTAATACCTTATCATAATCTTTATCGCAAGTTTAAATTTTGTTGTAAGTCCACTTTATGCAAAAAAGAAAGGTAAAGTTCTCACCTGTGCTTGGCGCTATGGCATGAAGGCGTATAGGGGGTGTGGGGGTAACGCCCCACACTTTCTTGATTCGTTCGTGAGTGGGGGTGATGTGATCAGCATCACGCCGCCCCACACTTTCTTGATTCGTTCGTGAGTGGGGGTGATGTGATCAGTATCACGCCCCTGACCGCCTTTACCCCCAGGGTTTCCCCCAGGTACCCATGTCATTCGACGCTGGGTGGGCGCTGGGGCAGCTTCCAACGTTAGAAAAGTTCCCGGCCTTGAACCGACCGGGAATCGAACCCGGGGCCTATAGCATGGTAGTCAGACGCGTTACCGACTGAGTCACCGGCACAGATAGACTAATCTGAAGTGCATACAGTTTAAAGTGGGATCCGAACCACTATGTGCGATCACCTGGTATCGTACCCCAGACCCCTTGATTACAAGGCCTTACCACTACGCCATCAGTGAGGCGCACACAATCTTTGTATTTCGACCTTTTTAAACCTATATGTATCATATAAGAGGTTGTTTAACGTTGCTATGCCTCTATGGATTATATTTAGCCAGTATTCGAGCACATAGCGTCAGGTTTCATAGAATATAAGCTTCTCTTCCATGTTTATGGTTTCCTGTCTGCAGTAGAAAAACTGGCAGGTTCCCACAGCTTTTCTTTCAATAGTCTTCCAATGGTTGCATATCATATCACTCAAATTTGATTCATTCGTTTCGAACACAATCCCCGATGGCGCAGTGGGATCGTGGGCGCCTTGTAATTAAGGGATCCCGGGTTCGATACTCGGTGGAGGAACATAGTGGTTCGGATCCCCCTTTAAACTATAGGTCCATTCACGATTAGCCTAACAGGACATAAAGTGGGCTTAAAACACCAATCAACCAACCAACACAATCCCGTTATTGTCCAGATTATCGAATTAAGAACCTTCGTCGCGAATAACATAAGCAGGAAGACAACGTGAAATAACCGAACAGAAACAGAACCTAAAACCTACATCGGATAGATTGAATTAAGTCGACGATACAGCACGGGTTCTGAAATGAAAAAGAATACGAAAGTTGAAGGACCTCTATACGCACCCACTTTTCCTCCACTCAATGGGGAAGATATCCTTCTAGCTGAGAAGCCTTTACGTAGGAGTGCCCTGAGGGAACTTCAAGGCCACGACGATAAAGTGTTCTACGTGCAATGACGGGACCAAAACATACGTCAGATAGCTGTGTTCCTCCTTATTTCGTACGCCATTGATAACTGGAACACGTGACCTCGTCTTTGGTAGAGCAGAAGCCTGCTTGCTTGCCACCACCCTTTAGTTCAGTGACCTTCGCCCGTAGTCAGCAAGAGTGAATGACTCACCATATACTTGTTGTCTGTGAGGCTACACAAGAATAGATATTTCGTTAGTGGCTGTAAGTATTGTTTCATCTGCAGTTATATCAGTTAACATTTCAATAGTTTCCATCCTAATGGTTACGTTAGTGATAAACATGTAAATTAGTTCTCGAGAGTGAACGTTTTATCTATTTGAACGGGGGATTTTTATACAGCCTGCATGTATTATTTTTTCCTGAAACAAGAAGAAATTCGAAGACGCAAAAAGAGTTGTATAAGAGTAGTTAAGAAAAGGAAAAAGAAGAAGAAAACGAAAATGTAAATGCTGAAATAAATTATGGTAGAGATCAAGTGAATAAAATTTTGTCATGAAGCCTCCTCGATGGCGTAGTGATAACGTCGTCGCCTTGTAATCAGTGGATCCCGGGTTTGATACACGGTGGATGCACATAGTGGTTAGTATCCCACTTTAAACTGAAGGTCGAGTCCAGATTAGCATATCTGTGCACCAAACCAAAACTAAGAAAGAAATTGTCGCAGTGTAAGAAAATGTCATGTTCAACCAGATACGAAACAAAAGGGAATAATATATTGCAGGTTGGAGTTCACATCTGTAGCATCTAACCAGCACAATAATGAATCGCAACATATCGTATCAGATCCATTTCTATTATACATGTATGATAATATAAGAGAAGTAGAGGAAAGAGAAAACCAAGCGAAACACGGACGCCTTCTCCAGAATTTCAAATCTCGTTACATAAGGTTCTGGGTTGGAGTCCCGAACAGGCATGACTTTCTTGTTCTTGCCCTTTTATCTGCTTCATTTCATCATAATTCATCGTTATGGTTTACCTGCAGGGGAAGAATAATGACAATAATTGCCAATACAAAGCCAATGACAAACAGAACAACTCGATTACGGAGGTGCCAAGAAGAAACGAGACTTGACAGTTTCTCCGTCTCTCGGTTTGTCGAATTGAAAATTGCTCTCCCGTTCTCGGTCTCGATTAGTTAAATATAGAAATCGAAAATGTATGTGAATGAATATACATGTATTTCATATATTCCGGTTTTGTAGGAGATTTCGTGAGAGATGAAATAAGTACTCTTCCATCGCATTTATTAGGGCCTCCCCGATGGCGCAGTGGTAGCGTCGTCGCCTTGTAATCAAGGGGTCCCAGGTTCGATACCTGGTGGAGGCACAAGTGGTTCGAATCCCACTTGAAACTGTAGGTCCAGTCCCGATTAGCCTTGCTGTGCATAAAGTGGACTTAAAAAACACCAACTCAAAAACCATCGTATTTATTTTTATAATTTTTATTCCCTGTTCGATGATCGCGACGATAAGGACGAGTGACCATTACATGAAATTGATGACGAAATAGTCAAACACCCCCGACAAGGACGGTACTCAAACCCGGGAACTTTGGCGACGATATCGAATGTCAATCACTTAATGAGCTTGACCACCGAGCCTGCTTAATGTTGTTTCTGTCAGGTAATTCGTAATAATATCCCACATTCACTATCATTTGCTTCATAACTTATCTTATTGTTGTGATTAACCTGAATTCAAAGAATAAGTTGAAAGGCAAAAATGCAAGATTGAATGTCTCTGATGTTACTTCGTGCCGAATAATATGACGTGGTATTATGATATGAATTTATTAATCATATAATATGCCTATTCATTCCATTGATTGATCCCAATTGAGCACACAAAATATGGTATAATGTCCACTCCATGGAGGAGTGGTTAGCACAGCGCGCTACGATGCCATGGGTCCCTGGTTAGAATCTCGACTTGGGCGTGGGTGTCCTTGGTAAGTGTCCCTTCATCAATTTCATCATAGCATCACTCATCTTCGTCGTCGCTATTTGCCAAAAGTGAAAGAATAGCAAATCTAAATAACAAACATCCAATCAAATCGAACATCTCTACCGATTTAATTCTATACGGTACCGAATTCCCACTTTATTACTGCATCTTAAGTCATTTTACAGCATCTCAATTGTTTTCCGATTCGAAAACATTTGGAATGTTGTTTTGTGCAGTTGATTGTGCATTGTTTCGTTGTTTGGATTGTTTAATTAACGTCGCATTAATTAGTTTTAGACCAATCGTGACAGGGGAAAGCAAGAGCACAAAGGAAGCGAAAAAGACAAGGAAGAGACCACGGCTTTCTTTAAAGATAGCATCCCGTGAATGCAACTCAAGTGACTGCAGAATATTATGAATAAAATTTATTTCGCTTTTTCCTTTTATTTCTGTTTCAGTTATTTTACTTCGCTTTTCTTCTACCACTCGCGTTACTCGTGTCGGTGAGGAAGAATTATAAACTCGTGAAATGGACGATGGTTCAAAAAAATATATGCCTCTCCCACGGTTCGAAACTGTCAGTACAAAATATTGTCTTATTTTTAAAATTTACGGGCAAATATGGTTTGTCACGTAGCAATTTTCGCTTATCTCTTTCTCAAGGGGTTCCATTGCCTCTCTGATGTCGTAGTGGTAACGTCTTCGCCATGTAATGAAAGGCTTCCGAATTCAATACCAAATAGAGAGGCATTTGGTTCGGATCTCATTTTAATCTGTAGGTCCAGTGCATGAACTGGACTTAAACAATTAACGTGTGGCATGTGGTCTGTGATGAGAACCATAATTTCAGCGAACCTTCTTGACAATAACTCTAATATCACTTGAAAGAATAGTATTTCCTTACGAGTAGCTCTTGTCAAGAAACCAGTTCCTGAAATTTTCTTCTGGAGGCATCGTAGCACCCAGCTGTTTGTTGTGGCTGGAGCACGAGTCATGTGACTCATGCTATCAAAGCTCAATCCTTCCCGAGAACTCGGAATCACCAGGCAAACTTAAGCGAATATCTTGTTATTTGGGTTGCATAAACAACAGGCTTTAAGACGTTACGAAATTCTACGTCCCGTGGCCCAGGTATTTTTTTCTAAGACTGTACAACCACGCACCGCGAGTGAATGAAACTTGCCCTACATCGTGGTCAAGAGTTTTAAAGGACTGCCGCTAGTGGCGCGCAAATATAGACGTTAACCTTCAGGGTTGCCCAGAGGGGGGCGTAGGCTGCGCCATCAAGATTTTTTGGGGTGATTTTCCCCTTCGATTAATATAAAATTCAACATTTATATATTTTTCCAAAATATATGTAATTTTTTTTTACCTTAAATGCACAATATTTAATCCATTAGATGAAGATAAGAAAGTGTTTAAGGGTATTATTATCGACGGGAAGGGGTGTCCAAATCTTACATATTAGGCCTTAATTGACACGTGGGTTCTGGGGGGGGGGGTTCTGAATTAAACGTTGGGGGGACAGTATCCTACTTCAGGTCTTAGATTATGGCGGGTTAGAGGGGAATTGAGCATTAAATTGAGGGGGGTATCCTATTCTTGTATATTATTAGTAGGGAACGGAACTTTATGTGCTAAAACACTCAGAAATATTTTTTTTTATGTGCCATAAATGTTCAAAATATATTATAAAAACAGGAAAATATGTGACAAAAATAAAAAAAAAACATTTTGTAACAAAAACAAAATATTACTTGCATTTTAAACACCTGAAATCAGTTTCTATATGCTTACCTCTTAGCGAACTATTTTTTTGGGAGAGTTGCAGTGGATCACCATAGGTTTCTTTTTATTCTCCATTGTTAATCTGTGACGATTACCTCTAAAAATAATCTTATATTGTGAGAAAGATCGCTCCACGTCACAAGAAACAATTCTTGCATATTTGAAGCACGAAATGTCACTAACACTGAAGTTTTCCAAAGCTTCCTCTTTCTCTACTTCACCTTCCAAAACACGTGCAATTTGGCACAAATTTTGAGAACTTGCTTTTTCCCAAAAATATCTGTACATTTAGATATTAGCACTTGTGCGTTAGATCCAGTGGGGGTAATATTTTCCCCCAATAGGGTCGTAGGCGAGGCGCCAGAAGTCTGGCAGCGAGCGTGTTCAAAGACAAAACAAACCTAACACTCTCGATATGAAAGAGGTGCGGAGAATAAACATTTTTCCTTCGGGGATTTCGAGGTAGCTGAAGTCAATGAGCGATTTTGTGAAACGCCCTCCCTTGCCCGGGAAAACAAATGCTACCACTACCAAGATAGAGGCGGCAAAATCTCCCTCGGACAAGCGAAATAGCGTTACGGTCCAGGTTAAGTTCGTGTGTAGGAACCGGTGACCGACAGTGCATAGTGATAAGCCATATCGAATAAAAACAAAGACATATGTACTTTCAAATAACCACCTCTTTACCTGTAGCCGGGAAGCGGCTAGCTGCATACCTGTAAATCACGGGTAGCAACATGCGTACTAAATGATCTAGCCCAAAATTAACATGAAAATAAAAAGTATATTCTATCCATAATCAACAAAGATCAATTTACTACATCTCCCCCTCTTTCACTCTCACTTTCACTCACAGAATCAATCCTCACGGGGTCATCGACACAAAGAATGATACATGACATGTACAGGTGTTATGACGATAAGCCCTAATTATTGCATTCTCAATTAATTTTACCTTACTTTTTGTCTAATCAGGTCATTTGTGATTTTGCTCCAGTGCTTCTCAAATCCTAGCCAGCCCTTACTTCACCTTTTTTAAAAAGAAACTAGTCGGCGCGGTGACAATACATTATTTGATCAGCATAAACAAAGGCGTCTCAACGGCAATTACATTCACGTGGGCGGACGTTTTCCTTTTACAAGACCTCACGTGGTTCAAACATAACAAATAACCTCCGTTGAGTGACGCAAACATATACTCTCTAGCAGGCGGGACTTAAACACTTCGCCGCGACGAGCAATTCATATTACCAGGCAAATACTTTTAACAAATAATCACACATGCGGCCTGACATAGCTAGCAGCGACACAGCACTGACACATAAAAAATGAACAAACCTCCAGTAGATTAAACAATTAAGTGGGCGGCGCTTTACTCTAATGGTACGCACTTTAAACAAATACAAAGGAGCACAAACAACAATGAATTTAAGATCATTAAAAAAATACCACAAGGAATAAGAAAAATTGACCTGAGACGAATAGATTACAAGTGACAAGCGCGACGGGAGTTTGATATGAAGTTTCGAGTTGAGTGGGCGTTTTCAAAAATGTTGACGAATTTCAAGGGCGTTCTCTAAATCAATCGGGCCGTCACGTGCTGACAATCACACAGATGAATACATTACTATCTCTCAGCTTCCGAGGTGCATCCTGGCGTCTTTATGGGCGATTGAAAAACACATAGTATTCACGCGAAAGGTTTCCTTGATCGCGACGATGAAGATGCGAAAAGTGTTCATACTTCTGGTTCCTCGGTTTCTCTTCCCCTCGGGATCGGTGAACATCTCCGTGGTCTGGGCGTCGGGACGTCAACGTGGTGGCTGGTAGGCAACATCGGCGTATCAATAGGGCGGCGTTCGACGTCTCTCTCTCTCTCCGTGGCGGCGGATAGGCATCATCGGCGTGGCTCGTCGTTCCTCTCTCTCTCCGTGCCGGCTGGTAGGCATCATCGGCGTAGTCTCTTCTGACATCGGGCGAATCGACGGTAACGCCCTCACCTCTCTTCTCCCTCTAGCCCGCCATAGTTTCCGGTGTTCCTCGTTTCTCAAAAATTATAAACGGCGTAAGGTAATCACGGAAACACGGTCTCGCTTCAACTGCTCCCAGCGGTTGAGGTAGGCGCACTCGTGTAGACTTACTGTCTATCACACACACTGGTGTTCGCAAAACACAAGAAAGTCCACTGTACACGCAGAGGTAGCACGAAGGTGCTCTCGTTACAAGAATCGCGGCAAAACTGTACACGGAGAGGTAGCACGGAGCTGCTCTCGCTACAAGGATCGCGGTAAGACTGTATGTCGAAAAACCATGTCCTTCGTTTTGTTTGGATTTTGAAAAAAGACGCTAGGCGTTCGTTGAAGGGACGCTTCCGAAGAGGTCATTCCACTTTGCTCTATTGTCTCCCAACTTTGACGGGCCGTGCTCGAAGTTGAGTTTCTGCGGATTAAGCTTCCGCCTGGCCGTCGCCCATAGCTCAATTGCAACCGGTGTCCACAAACTGATCAATTACAACCGATTTGATCTGGCGTCCGTAATTGTTGCTTGATCGCGACGAATCTCCACACATCCGTCCTTGCACACATGCCGCTGCGCTGGTATAAGTTTCACATGAATCTGACCGCTGGAAACCGAGATATTTAAATGTTTGTCACTACGGTCGAATTTCCTAAGCTTTAGACGCATAACGTGACCCTTCAGGTGCTCACCCTTAAGACACGCGAACGTCTCGTTCCTCCCGTCGGCTTGGCAAAAATCAAATATGTATTCTTACAAATTAAAACACTCAACACTTTGAATCAACACATCTTTTTACCGCTACAGACATGAATAATAATAATAATAATAATGACGGTAAATCTGACTGTCACAATTTTATGTATTTAAAATGAAAATTCGCAAAATATGTATTTACATACGGAAAACTGGAAAATATGTGTTTTTATGTAAAATAAAATTTGCTGTGTTGACATATAAGGCTATGATCAGAATTTTGGCAAAAACGAGGGTCTCTATCTTATCGCAGAAAAAACAACATTTATTTACCTAAACTTCTGTTCCCTAATTATTAGTATGACGAACTGTCATAAGGTATTCTGGAAACTTAAGTTTCGTGTGTGTTTTGCTGGGGTAAAATAGCCCAACTCAGGTCTAAAGACGATGAACTCGTCTAGTGCAAAGAATTCACGATAGGTGGAATGCCTATGCAATATGAAAACTTTGTTGCTTTAATAGTTACGCGAAGAATCGCTAGATGGCTCTGACCGTTGTGCGCAGTTGAATTGTAAATTCCTTTGTTTGAGACCCGATTTTCTCGCGGTTTCCTTATGCACAAGGACATTTTGATGTGTCGGTCACTGCACGCATGGGCAATTCGCTGTTATGGCGCAAAATCATAAAATATACAGCGTTTTGGTCTAGATGCCTTTGGTTAATTATCAGCAAAAAGTTTATCTTATTGAGCATTACACTGGGTTCCTTAACGCATATACATATCTGTTAACGTTTGGTATTTAAATCATGAAAAATTGTTGTTTGGTAAAGACAATTGTGCTCTAAAAAAATGACGAATAGTGATCGAGAGGGGTGTGCAGTGGTGGTGAAGGACTTCCGGAAAAGAGAAACATGGAGTGAACAAAGCAATGTCACTACAGTGGAGGAAATCAGAATTGTTTCCGTGCTTTAGGGAGGAATCTTACATCTGCAGTTAGGACAAAACGGCAGTTAATAGCATGAAGTGAAAGCACATCGCAAAAATAAGTGTTGGAAAGGAATGGAGCTCTCGGGAAGAGGGAGGTAAGAGTGGACTCGTGCGTACTGGACTCGTCGTTCCCGACACACCAGGTGAGGAAATAAATTATCTTAAGTGACTTTGAGAGAAAGAAAATTCTCGAAGATCGTGTTTACAACGGTTAAGCAAAGTTGTTTATGAGATAGCTATCCCGCGTGTGTTGAATTTTACGGGAAACGGTACTAGTACACGTCACAGACCATGCGTTATCTACAAAATGGCCATCGACGCCATGTCTGATAAGGGCTCTGTGCACACGTAAAACGATTTATTTTCGTGCAAGAAACGCACAGCTCTAGTCAAAATATACTAGGAACATGTTCCAAAATTGGTTCAATGTCAAAATAAGAAGTAATTAGGACTTTTGTAATTCCTTATATGGTATTAATGGTGCATGTTAAATGACTTTGATGGGTAAATTTACGTTCATCTATCGACAGTTCTTATTTTATGTCTCTTAACTTAATAAGCACAAATTGTCGATGCTTTCATACGCAGGAAATATGTGTTAAATTGAAAACAATAAACAAGTTTACTGTTTCTGGTGTTCGTATTTACGTGCTAAAACATTTTCTTCCATTTGTATTTGATGTTTATGAAAATGTTTAAATGATTAATTCTTCTCTTTCAGAAGGGGGGAATTTCACATGTGTAATTTGGGTTAATGCTGTTGCTATGAAAAGGGGTTATTGTTAGTTGTAAATTATTTGAAATCCTATTTGAAATCCGAAGGTATAAAATTTTAATCTCCAGCGATCTGTACGCGTCACCAGCGTTACTAGGCAAAGTGTATCAAAATAAATAATTCAAACCAATGACATATTCAACGTTTCAGGATCGTCGAGACTCAGTTATTGAGTCGTAGTTATTGGGTTCAATCTAATAAATTTAATCTAATTGCATTTAGTCCGTCGCATTAGTCTTATACTGTTGCGGAAATTCTGGTGTGGAGACAGAATTATTTTTTTGGAGGAGGCAATATCCACTCTTCAATATCAACAGTAAGTCTGAAAATTGACATGGAAATTTTGGTGGTAGGATTGAGTATGAAATTTAAAGGGGGAGATAGGAAGCTCTTGATAAAGTGTTAAATCTAAAATTGTCAAGGGATTTCTAGTGGAGAGAGTTCGAACATTAAATTTTGGAGACTGTATTTAGCAATATGGTATCCACACGCCTTCGACCCCGAACGTGCCAAAAGAGAAGCTGGAAAAGACTAAATACCTCGGGATCCTAAAGACTGGTTTAAATTGGTCGAGTGAGCGGGAGAGTTACTGGTCTGTCTGCTCGACTCAACCCTTCTATGGCGAGTAGCTTTTACACACTTCCTACTCGACTCCTGCAAAGTGGGATATTAGCTGCAGCTATTTGAGGCTCCTTTTGACATAATGTCAAAAAAAAAAGTTGTGAAACGGTTTACACACTTTTTTTTCACGAAAAATGAATACAATAATATACGTGGACATGTCTGGAAAGAAAACTAATTTCTTTGATTTCTCCATTTTTCGATCGTTCTTGGTTGAACGTAGAACGTGAATTCTTTATTTTTAATTTTAATTCTCCTACGCCAAATACATCAAGTCTCATTTCTTCCGTAGTTTATTTTGTTCGTTCCTATAATCGACACAAATTCCATGGACACTCACACAACACAAGACAGACTCTATACTGTCCTCAGAAAGCGTTTACATTGACCGAGTGGTCTGTAGAACGTAGAATGCTGTTGGACTGATATGTCAAATATTTAAAGGCACTAGTAATAATGAAGATTGTCATTATCGAGTAATTACATGCAAGAATCTCATTACCATGGAACAATTCCTAAAAATTAATAAACACGAATGTACTTCATTTCTACTTTTTTTTATCGAGCAAGAATCGCAAAACCTACACTCAGAAAGAAATCGATTTGCCTTGCTCAACTCATAGATTTTCTTCGCGTGTGTGAAAAAATCGATGGGAGAAGAAGCAACGCCGTCGAATCGCTCGCTGTCCTCCGTGGACAGCCACTCGACTGTCCTCGCTACTGGAGCGAGTACTGGCTCCAGTGCTCCCCCCCGTTTACACGAGGAGAGTAGCTCGCTCCAGCTACTCTCCCGTTCACTCGACCAATGTAAACCAGCCTTAAGAAAGTATTGACACCCCATTAAATTAATAAAAAAATAAAAAATGGATGTAAAAATTTTCTTGCTCGCATTGTTGCGAGAATGCGTGTTTGGCGCTTTACTGACGTCAACATGGACATCCGCAGGATTTTTTCCAGGGAGGGGCAAGGAAGGTTTTTTTTTTCCAGGGGGAGCAACATGGCATATTTTCCCCAATAATAGTGTTCATCCCTCAAAAAACATTACTTAAATTTCAATTTATCATGTTCGTGCAATAATTAACACACATTATTGTGGCTGAAATTAAATTATATGTGTGAAATATGTAATTTTTTGTTGACTTTCGTTTTCCAGGGGGGGTCACGGCCCCCCCTGCCCCCCCTTCCGGACGTCAATGTGAAGTTTCATACTATAGCTGCATTACAAAACATAAGCGGGATTCTAGGGCCTGCCGATGGCGCACCGGTAGCGTCGTCGCCTTGTAATAAAGGGGTCCCGGGTTCGATACCCGGTGGAGGTAGGGGCCTCCCCCATGGCGCAGTGGTAGCGTCATTGCCTTGTAATCAAGGGGTCCCGGGTTCGACACCCGGTGGAGGCACAAGTGGTTCGGATCCTACTTTAAACTGTAGGTCCAGTCCCGATTAGCCTTACTGTGCATAAAGTGGACTTCAAACACCAACTCAAACCAAACCCGGTGGAGGCACAACTGGTTCGAATCCCACTTTAAGCTGTAGGTCCAGTCCCGATTAGCCTTACCGTGCATAAAGTGGACTTAAAACACCAAATCAATCAATCAATAAGCGAGATTCTGGAGATACATTAACATCGCTTCTTTAAATACAGGTTGTATAAAAAAGAATCATCCGATTTCAAAAGGCTATATTTAGGAAACCAATGAACATAGAACCTTGCTGTAAATTGTAAAATACATGTTGGAATATAAAGTTTTATTTACATAATGTTTACAATTGCTCTATATGTCTACCTCTGGATGCACAGCATACAACCACACAATGGTGAAATTCATCCCATACTTGAGGGACATGTCTGGTGTTACTGCAGTCACTGCTGCCAACGGCCTATCCATCGTTGAGGAAGCTAGCTCATTGTTAAGAAATGAATGAACATCCAGGTGGCAGTGGTGGTGCTCCATCCTGTTGGAATACGAAAGGGAGCCTTCCAATTTGGCTTCACACCATTGCCCACCGAGGTCGCCAGATCTCACTGTCTGTGATTTTTTCTTGTGGCGGATTCATGAAAGACCCCGTATATGTCTCCCCCCTCCCTTTAAGAACTGTGGATGAGCTGTGAAACCACATAACAACAGCAGTGACTGCAATAACACCAGACATGCCCCCTCAAGTATGGGATGAATTTCACTATTGTGTGGTTTTATGCTGTGCATCCAGAGGTAGACATATAGAGCAATTGTAAACATTATGTAAATAAAACTTTATATTCCAGCATGTATTTTACAATTTGCAGCAAGGTTCTATGTTCATTGGTTTCCTAAATATAGCCTTTTGAAATCGGATGATTCTTTTTGATACACCCTGTATAATGCTTAGTGTTGGTATACTGCTTAATTTAAAGCAGGTGCATCAAACAAAATGGAACAAAAATCTATCGAATTCGCATTTCTAACTTCTTGTCATAGGAAAAGTTTACTTTAACAAGTTAAACTTGCTCTGAAGATAAAATCCACGTAATTATTGTTATGGGTTACTAAAATAATTATACTTACCCCAAGAAAACAGGGAGGGGGTGAGTTCTTTGAAAGAGCTTAAGATTTTCCAGCTAGTGTTCTGTAATGTCTCGTGAAACAGTACTTGATTCGGTAATACGGCTGGAGCATATTATTTGGTTTTTCAAGGTTGAAATTTCTATCTTTATCGTGTAACAATTTGTGTCAAATTGTGACTTTTATAAACCCACTCACAAACACTATTTATATGCATATTTACATAATTCAATTTACTACATTTAACCAATCAATGTGCTAGCTATAAGTTTGTTCGAAAATCGAACAATTAAAAAATATGGGCAGTTTAACACGGTATTTCATTCATATAGACATTAATTATTACGTATTCATCCAAACTATTTTGGGGGATTATGATGAACGATTTTAGAGGCGGTCTTGAGGGATGGGCACAACTGTCTATGGAGGAGGGGCATATGAAGCATAGTGTAGAGTAAAGCTATGATAAAAGTTACTTTCGGTAGACACGCTGTCGTAATTAAATACTTTGTGGAGTTTACGATATGGTTTGAGGGCGCGAGTGATATGATTTGGTGGGGGGGGGATGCCTTAGTCTTTGAGTCCCTGTCGCTTGCGCCGAGGGTTCTTATCGGTTCATTTCCGCCGCGACATATGTCAAGACCTTCCTTGGTGGGTTTTCCCACAATCCGGAGTGTCATTACCGCCGCGCGCACCTGGGTTTATGACGTTGCACAGCTGCAGGTGTGTTTATCTTCGATTGAAAAGGAAGGTGATTGGTAAATGAATGTAAGATGAAAGTATATATGAGGGAACTACATTGGGAAATTAGTATTTATGTAAAACTCAGACTTGTAAGAGACGACAAGATGGCTGAGAATATGAAAATGTCAATACATCGGAATGGACAAATGTGTTGAGTGTGTTCTTTCGAAGTACAGAAGCTTAGGCGATCTTCGAGGATGCCTTCAAGCATTTACATACCTACAAGAATTCAAATAACGTTTGTACTGTTCTTGTTCTAGTCTATCGAAATATTGTGTTTATATAATGTTTGCAAAAAATAACACTGTATTTACAATGTTTCTTTGACGATTAACGATAAATGATTAATAGTTAATAGGCTGATGCTGATTTATGTATTTTGTGTTGTGGAATAAAATTTATACAAGTAATCCTGTGTAACGTCTTTTGAAACAAGTAAAGAAAAGTCATATTTGACTCTGTGGATAGGTTTAACATTTCAGTGTAAACACAGCTGTGTAACGTCATAAACATACGTTTGATTTTATGTTTTAAGTCCACTTTATGCACTATGCACCATGTGCCCATAAACACACGTGCGGGCGGCCGTGATGACACTCTGGATTGTGGGAAAACCAGCCAAGGATGGTCTTGACATATGTCACGGCGGAAATGAACCGATAAGAAGCCTCGGCGCAAACGACACGACACCTTAGTCTTTCACCAGATGGTGTCCATGCAACAGAGGACGTTTTGTGTTCTCCAATTCAGCAATGCATTACACCCTGTGACTTTTTTCATGAGGGGTACGTAAAACAGCGTGTTTTTGTTCCACCATCACCCATGGACCTGGATGAGCTCATGGACACAATTTTCAGGCGCCATTGCGACCGGGTGTCCTGTAATTGTCTACTTCTGTATATGGATAATACAGCAGCAGTAAGCTTAACTCGAAATATATATCGCGTAGATTTTTTTTAATACAGTGACCGAGCTCCTACAGCATGCGGTTTATGGCGACCATGATGGTAAGTAGCCATGAAGAATATGAAGAGAATCAGTAAAACGCACTAAAACGGATAGCGGATTTGTTGAATATCCGTACGGCAGATACATGACGGATAATGAATGTGCGGGAAACCCGTAAATGGATAAACGAACAGTTCGGATACCGGATTCGTTTACAGCAGTGGCGGGGGTTGTCTGGCTCTATGGGTGTGCACTTCAGCCTTGGCTATTTATTTGTTTGAGTTTATTTTTTAGATCCACTTTATGCATAGAGAAGCAGACACGACCTACAGTTTAAAGTGGGATCCGAACCACTATGTGCATCCACCGGGTGTGGCTGTTTGTTTTTAAAAAGAGTTGGATTTATTGTTATCAAGAATTAATTGAAGTTACTGCTGAATAACTTTTTTAAGCATATTGCAAAATCATGTAGGAATTTAAGCTAAGTGGTTACTTTGATGTCATTATATAGGTATTAAATAACACATACAATAAACATGTTCTTTAACAGTAACACTCAAAGTATTTTTAAATAAAAGGCTATTATTTCTCGTCATCAAAACTGTAAATATATACCATGACCATGATTTACATTGGAGCAAGGTGGAAAGTAGAAACAACAGGGTGGAAAAGAGGGGGCAACACCTCGCCCGGATGAGAATTTTATATGAAGCCGCTACTGCAAACTAGGTAGCCGATCCAAAGACATGCAGAAAATCAGTTGTAATCTATCTAGCAGTTGTTTATTTCTAATGAGCGAGTAACCAAAATAACTAAATCACGCGAATTCAAGAGAATAATAAAGTATGAAAGTACTCACTCTGTCCACACTGCCCTGCTTCGTATTTCAGATGTTTTCCCCATTCCGCTGTGTACGTATTATTACTGTAGTCGCTGCCCGCTTTGTAGCTAACTTCCCTCCAAATATTCAACAACGTTAAATATTATGTATATGCTTTCGCTGTGTAGAGTTTTCCCTTTCATCATGAAATCAAACAATTTGCACTGAAACAGGAACGAGCTTTTGACAGTGTAACAATTC
The DNA here is from genome assembly GCF_977018435.1 of Lepisma saccharinum. Lineage (NCBI taxonomy): Eukaryota > Metazoa > Arthropoda > Insecta > Zygentoma > Lepismatidae > Lepisma > Lepisma saccharinum. Next base: position 58,529,302 of record NC_139252.1, on the reverse strand, counting down.
TTGCAACGCATGAACTGAGCCACAATGAAAACAGCAAACTGATCAACGATCCCCCCGCCCGCGTTGATCGACCACAGCGCCATAAGGACAGTTTATTATGACCAAGCTGCTGCACTAAGCAAAGGCAATGCAAGACATTGTTTAAAACACGCGTTTCGCTCTCAGTTGTCCCCCTCCTTGATTCCCTTCTCTCTTACGTCTGGCATGCTCGGAACAACAATGTGGGCGAAGAAACAACCTCGATTTACGATGATGTGGGGGCTGCGTCTACTCCGCCACACGATCTCGAATGGAATGGGATTGCAACACTGCGTGAACACAGCACTGGTGGTGCTCGTGAAGCCCATAATACTGCAAGCTACAGGCGCCAATTCTTCTCTTTCCTTGCGTCCTGCAAACAGCGGCACCTGAGCGCATTTCCACTTGTGCGAAACGAACGAACCTCAGTCTGCACTCTGCAGTCGCTCGTAACACGAAGATATGGTCGCCGATTGGGCGTGGGAACGTTTGATGTTTTGAAGGAGATAGTATTAAGTGAATAAGTATTTATTTGGGTGTGCACGTGCATATAGGCAGAAGCCACTACTGGTTTACAGACAGAGAGAATCTTCCAAACTCTCCGGTTAACTCTCATATTTGGATATCTGGATTATCCGTTGAAAGGGATATGATCTGATAATTTGAAATCTGGATGTCCGTCATCTCGAATTTATGACCATACCGAGGGGAGGAACTCTTGCCTCACTTCATAAACTATGATTATCTGATCATGTCGTTCACTGGGAGTAGTTTTTTCGGTTCCCGGACAGTTAGGGTTACCAGATCGATGTAAGGGAAATGTAGGACATGCTGTCCCAAAATGTAGGACATTAAGTCAAAATGTAGGACACAAAACATTCTCAATAAACAATACATATTTCTATAGAACACGTTAGAAAGTAGTTGTAAAATGACACTTTTCAGTTTTAAAAATATAAATTCTTAATGAATTTTTAAATGCAAAATTTCAAAACTTGCAATCATACTAATCAATGCACCTCTTACTATGTAACGAGTGCACTCACGGTCCCCGAAATGACGTGTCAATCATACCCCGGCACGGGGCCAAACGTCGTTATGTGTACGGGAAACCGGTCGTGACTCTCGGTCCAGGTTTTCAAGTTCGGTACTAAGACGGTCGTTTATTGTCATACTATTGCGAGGCGGGGATAAATACCTTGAAATATTATACTGTTTTGTTTACCTTGGATATGTAGATTCGACCAATCATAACACACTAATAGCATAATATCTGGTACCTGAAAAACGTCAAATAACAACACTGACGAACGGTAAAAAGTGAATATATATTGTAACAACAAAAAAAAAAAATTGCAATCAACAACTCTTTACAAAGCCTCCTGAAACGCTCACTCATTCACTCTTTCTCTCTTTCACACCTCTGAGGTATTTTTACACGTGAAGTATAGATACAAATCATGGATCTCATTAACATATCATTCCTTTTTAGTTTTAAACCTTAATGTGAATTTAGGGCCTTTGTCTGCCAGCTCCTGTGCTCTTTTAAATTAACTTAAGTGCCAGGCCTCGGAAAGCGGTTAACTAAGACAATTGGGTCGGCGTGGTTAAATATTTCGTTCGAATGAACGTATGCATCCAGTCGTAAGCACGACATTATACAAGTTTCTCGGACGGGGGTAATACACATAAGCCTCTCTCGTCCAATGAGAACAACTACACAATTACATAGTGATGCAAAAACTTAATTGGCTCCAGCTGCCGGAAATACACAAATCAATCGTCGGCGCGAGCAAAAATTACATCAAAAACCACTATGCAACAAATAATACTACTTCATGCGCACGACCTTGCAATAAAAATTACGTTTTCCACGATTAAAAAGGACTCATCAGTCAACTATTGACAAGGTAAATGGCGCGACGGCGAAGTCGGTTACACAAAAAATGGAGCACACTTTGACTATTTACACTAAATATTAAAGAAATGAAATGGAGCTTCTAACGCTGAATGCAGACAATTAAATTAGAACATCTGAACATGAAATAACCCTTTTTACAACAATACCAAAAATTATCAGACAGGGAAATTAGGTTCGGGGTTTCCTGAGTAACTTTGCAAATAAGTGAGACTTCGGCGTTAACAGTACGGTGTTGATACTAACAATGCACGTTTACATGGACATAGACCCTCTGAAGTATACTCTACCGGACTCTGCTACATAGCGTGGTCATTCATCTCTCCTGGACGCGGGACTTGCACACGGTTCCTTTGTGGCGAAATTGTTCTCCGAGGTCGATCGCGACGAAGAATAATTGCGACGATATGGTGTACTTGCACCTCCTCAGTACTTCGGGCGTTCCTCCTGTCACTAGCGTCGGGTGTACGTGGTCACGCGCCGGTTCGGAATATCTCTAGTGTCGGGCATCAATTGGACGTCGATCTGCAATCATCTCTCTCTGGTAACGGGCTTCGATTGGGTGTGGATCTGGAGTCGTCCTTCTCTCTCTCTCTCTCTGGTAACGAGCTTCGGTTGGAACGTCGATCTGGAAACATCCTTCGGGCTTTGGTTGGAACGTCGATATGGAAACGTCCTTCGGGCTTTGGTTGGAACGTCGATCTGGAAACGTCCTTCGGGCTTTGAGCAGTGGTTTGTTTTGGCGTCGTCTGGCTGGCTTCTGCGTCGTTGCGGGTGTCGGGGAGGCGACGGCCCCCCTTCTCTATCTTCTTTAGCCCTCCATTATTATGTAGTCCACGCTTGGCAAAAACAAATTACCGCGTAATTTTCACCAAAATATGGCGCACACTGGTAACTCTCTATCTGCAACTCGCTCACGGTACGTAAGAAAACGAAGTCCACGGACACAAAAACAATAATCACGCGAGAGTGTAGCGCGGAGATGCTCTCTCTATGAAATCCGGGTAAAAACTGTGTCTGGAATAGTAGTACCGCATATTTATAAGCGATTCAAATTCGTCCGTTGAAAAGCAAGCTCAAGTAGCTTGGCTTCGCTTTCGGAGGAGATGCGAATGACCTGTGTCCATTGTCTTGAAACTCGGTCGGCAGCGCGTCTTCGATCCTTGCAGGCTTGGGCTCCAGCTGGTTTTCCTGGTCATCCGTGAACATGGGTTCGACCGCCCGCTGAGACTTGAAGCCCGGTCTCGACGAAAATAATCTTTCCTTTTCTCCGTGTTGGTGCAAATATGTCATTTTCTAAGCGGCGGCTGTCACTCAGGAAAAACCCGTCTCCCAACTCCCGACGTCTGGCTCGGATACAAATTTATCCACAAAATAAAGAACCTCACACTTTTATAATTGAACATAAAATGAATCAATAAACAAAAACAATTTATATCGAACTGCGTTTCACATGTCACTAGATACCGTGACAACTACATGATTTAAATGATATTTATCAGAGAAGACTTTTTTTTTATCAAAATTTCATGTTTAGTCAAACTATATTTATATTAGAGTGGACAGTCGAACTCTTTGAAATTATAGGGACCAGTACAAAACATTTTACAGACTTTTCGAAAAAAATAATTTCTCTCGTGATTCTGTTGTGTTGATTGTAATGAAAGAACTCTCTCAACGTTTGAATTATGACCTCTAATGGCAAACAAATATTCAGCAATTACCGTAATTTAAAATGGTTCCAGAAGTTTCATCTTGGGTAGTTTTTAGGTCAATAACAGTGTGTCTACCAAAATAACACATCCAGAATTCTTGACTTTTCTGGACTTTTCTAGACCTTTTTTCAGTTTTTCTTAACTTTTATTTATTCGATCCCTACTTAAGTAAAGTTGGAAATTAGTAATTAAGAAAAAAATATTTATTTAATGAAAACCCCTACCAAAGGGCCAGTTAAGATAAAAACTGAAGCTGGATTTAAGAAGAGAATTAGATCTGCTTTCTGTATTAATGTATTCTGAACTGTGTTTAGGAGCAAGCGAGGCTTTGGCTTCTGGATTCACAGCCAGTATAATCTTATGTGGGGCTTGTATCGGTTGTCCCTATATGTTTGTGATTATCCCTTTATCCATCTTATCGTAAAACCATTCATCCTCATCTTCGCGATTAGCCAAAGAGACAGAAAAATTGAAGTAAAATAAACTAAATCAACCAATCAGTCATTACGATAGCAAGAATTATTGACCACAAGAATAATTTGTTGCCTTTTTATTGACTTTCTTGACCTACTTGTTGATTTCTTTACTTTTTCTTGACTTCCATGACTTTCTTAACTGGCAGACACCCTGAATAACTTTGTTATCTATACCCCTGCTTTACAATCAAATTATATTGAATATTGAATAAGAATGGGCAACACCTTGTTCCATCAGTATAAACCCTAATGCAAGAAATTCTGCTCAGGCATTGAACAGTGACGTTATCAGAAAGTGGTCCAAAAACTTTATTCATTAATTGCTTCCATTTTCCCGTTTGTTTAATAGCAGGACAAACTTTTTCTTTCTTTTTGGGCAATGACTGAATTAAAATAAATTTCACTATTGAGTTTGGAAGCGCAGTCCAAAGACTTGTAACTTGCAAGATTTTTTTCTGTTACGTATTTTCTTAATTAATATTATGTGACGCTCAAAATGTAGGCCATTTATGATATTTTTCAAATTCCTCCCGGACGCCGAACATAAGGCTAAAATGTAGGATATGATCCGGTAAAAACCGGACATCTGGTAACCCTACGGACAGTACATTTCTACATGTGCCGTACAAAATGGTTCTGCGCATGAAATCACTTCCCAGAGAAGTTCTAGTTTTCTTTGTCTTTGCAATCGAAAATCTACCGAATTCTAATATAGAATTATCGAAGTCTCGTATCGAAGTTTTCGACCTGAAACAGCAGAAGCATAACTACACCTCTTGTATTACAAAAATAACATTGGATTGCAATCTACTGATTTTTGTACGCTTTTCGCGGGGATAATCAGTGAGGCACATTGCAACAACTGCTTGTTTTGAGAAAGATAGCGCCTTTCTGGAAACCTTACCCTGTTTACATGATTTGTATACGTATTACCCCATGCCCTTTAGTGCCTGCCTTAGTTAAAAGAGTTTCGGTACCGAAGTATTCCTCTTGGAGTTCGCCGAATCCTAGTGGGCCGCTGGGTTCTAGCTGCATACTTTTTTCACCAGGAGGAAATATTTATAACCAGCAACTCCGGAAAAGGTTTGTCGTGTAATTTAAGGCAATATTAATGCTTTAGTTTCGATTTTATACCATGTACTGTTACTGTAAAGTTAAGATTTAGTATGGTACTCCTAGCAAATATTGACTATTCCTCTTTTCTGCTGTGTATATATACTTCACTATGATTTTTATGGTAATTTGTATTGAGAAAACATGAAACTGATTTGCAGTATGTGACTGATACTAAGTAAATTTTTAGTGTCGGCATTAGTACATCCCCTTCTTTCTTATAAAGGTAAAAATTTGAGTTATGTCACTTGAGGTAGGTACAATACCTTACTTGCTTCCTTTTAATTTGTTTAATGACATATTTTTAGAACCGTTCCAGCATTTAAGCTTCATGTGAAGAATGATGTAGAAAAAAAATCAAATTATTAGAAGTATTGCACAATAATGATTTATTACTAGTGTAGTATAGGGGTAACACCTCTGACTCGTTTATTTTGTTACTTTAAACGTTCCTACTTACCTATTCTGCATTGCGGAACATTCTAGAAGGTGTGAATAGGCTTTTCTCATGATATTTATGACAAATTTTCACATTAGGATTACTTCTTTCATCTCCTTTTTTGAGTTGCGTAACATACAATATGGCACGTACAGATTGACTACCATAGTCGGTATGCAGTGTTTGCAACATTTCCAACATACTTTACCGAAAAATACCTACATAGCTCGATGAACCATTCACGCATAGCCCCAAAAACCATTGACACATAGCCCCACAAACCATTTCCGGTAAGGTTAGGTTAGGCAAGCATAGTTAAAATTTAGTTTGTAAAACTATAAACCATTGACGCATAGCCCCAAAAAACCATTCATACATAGCCCCACAAACCATTTCCGGTAAGGTTAGGCAAGCATAGTTAAAATTTAGTTTGTAAAACTATAGGTAGCCCCACAAACTATTAACGCATAGCCCCAAAAAACATTCATACATAGCCCCACAAACCATTTCCGGTAAGGTTAGGTTATGCAAACATATTTTCATAGAAAACAACATTTCTTGCACAAAAACAGTTTTTGGTAAGACAAAACACCTTCACGAACTTCCACAATGATACAGAAAGTGATTTCCGTAAGTAGTTTCTTCTGTAAAATTGAATAAATCTGTTACCCCTATACTACACTGTTACCAATGATTTAATTTATTTTAATTTCTAGGTGGAAAACATTTTGGTGGAATATCAGCCATTTTCGAATGATGGCCTCAGGGGTTGAAGCATCAGAGTTGCGGCGCCAGAATCGGTTGTCGCTTGAGAGGTCACCTTACCTCCTACAGCATGCCTCAAACCCGGTTGATTGGTAAGGACATAACATGTACATTATTCTGTAAGTTTCGCCAATGTGCTTGCATGTTTCTGTTGGTCCCTGTGATCTAATGATTAGTGTAGGATGCTCAAGCAGGTAAGGGTATGCTACTGTCCCTCATACCCAACTCGAACTTTCTACTGTCAAAAATGGCTCTTTTACATTTTTTTCAGACCATATTTTCTGCATGTTTCTCTTTGTCTTTTGAGACTGCTGATGTTCACAATTGTCCAACACCATGGATTCTTTTATTACTTTCAGTATTTCAATCATTGAACGGTTCGAATGTTTAATGGTTGTCACAAGTATTTATAGGAGTATTAGGAAATGTTTTAGAATGTTAGAAATGCGTGTGGTAGTAAGTTTGAAGCTTGGAGAAACTAATTAGCACAGTTAAAAGCTTCATTAAGTATTATTTACAAAAAAAATAATTATGTGAGCATTTGCTCTTCTTAGTTTATGGTCAGACATGGAGTTTTGGTGGATTTTCGCACAAGGTTCGAGGGAATTTGTGCTTGAGGCCAGATATTACATGATCAGGTGTTGGAAGCATTTACAGCCATTATTTTAATGCTAATAGCTCTAAGCCTGTCTTGCCCAACAATGAAAGAATTTAGAGATGTGAAACCCCATTTATACCTCGCATCACATGACGTAGTAGCAGCATCAGAAGTCTATATCCAAGATGTCAGTAAACAAATGGCTGCAAGCAAACATTCACAAAGGAGTACAGGGAAGTGAAAATTGTTCTCCAGACAACATGCAGTGAGTAATTACTAAGCATGTGAAGTTTGTATGACATATATAAATAGCAATTGAACCATGTAAAGAATGCTTGTGTACTGCTATTAGTTCAGAATTAAATAATCGGAACTTGGGCCCATTCATTTATCATGGTTGTTAATTGTTATATTAGGGAGTAACATGCTCGGTCATTCTCCCTTAATTTTATAGATACGTACATTTCCCCCAAGGTAAGACTACTTTACGTCCTTTTCCTAAGGAATATGTGTCATATATCGTTGGAAAGCTTATTGTATAAGGAATTCAACAACGTAAATCCCAAAGCGAGGAAAAGTTACCTGGAGGATGAAATCGATAAAAACCAATGTTGTCCGGATATGCGTAATTGAACGTACTGAGGAAATTTTTCGATGAAGCACATATTTAGGGGTGAAATGAGTGCTAATGGAACCTAACCTAACCTCATTAGGCATACTTTGTCCCCGTGAAAGGTTCGTGGTGCTATCGTGAATGGTTCATGGGGCTACCCGTGAATGGGTAGTGGGGCTAACGTGAATGGTTTGTGGGGCTATCGAGAATGGTTTGTGGGGCTACCCGTGAATGGGTAGTGGGGCTATCGTGAACAGAAAGTGTAAAAAGAAGAAAGGCACTTACCCGAAGAGATACCGGCTGTCTGCAAGCACGGTTTTGAATGATGCACTAAATTATTACTGGGGATAGACTTATTTTACACTATCTACAAGTTTTTTGGACCTGTTCGTTTTCATGCACCATACACACGCACAACGCACCGAGAACGCAAAGAAGCAATCACCATGCAGAACGCAAACAAGCAATGCACACGCATTCACAACGTGGACACAAAGACGAGCCTGCAGTGCTGTTAACTCCCATCGGTTATCACCAAAAGGCAATACGGACGAAAAGTAGAGAGTAGCCCCTCAGTTAGTTCATTTGCAGTGGTTCTTAGGTTCAGTGATTCCAGTATAAATGCACTAAAACCTAGAGGTGGAAATATATCTATAATAAAAATAAATATGAAATACTTAAAGACATGAACATACAATCTAACAAAATACTTGGCACACAAATTGATCAGAATAGCTACATTTTCATCCGTGAATTCCATGTTTGCGCATACATGCTGTGATGTTGGACATGTCAGTCAAGCATTACAATGGGATACTACAGTACAATAGAGAGTTTTGTGGAATGAGATTTAAATTATCTGGTTGATAATGGGATTCATTAACCTATAACATAAATATATTGTATTGAGATAGTATTTACAGTACGCATTATGTCTTTAATGAAATCTTACTGAAGGTTGTGTATTTTGCATGATTAGGTACTCATGAATTGAGTGAAAATTGCTCCTAATCCATTAGTGTTTTTAATTGCATTAAGGTTTAAATGTTTGTGAATGCACAGAATTTCTAGTTTTCATTAACAAAATTTATTAGCATCTATAACTTAAGTGTTTTTACAGACAAATGAAGACAAATTTGCTACAATTTTAAAGCATCAAACGTAACACTTTTTCGTTAATATTTTTCGTTCATTCAGTCTCTACCATCATACTCAAATTCTTCTTCATTTGCTAGCAGACACTACAAATTACTTTATAAGTGTATGAAATTAGTTCATTATGTATATGTTGCTTTAGTCTCATGCCTAGAACCTTACATTTTGTTTGTAAAATATCGCTTACATAACACTGGAATGCCCCAAAAGCAGTGTTGCAGCTAATACTTTTTTTTAGTTATTTTTTTTTAAAAAATAATTATGGGATTAAATTGTTTTCATGCACTTAGGGTAGGGAGTGAATGGATCCCAGTGCACTTAGATTCTTTTCCATGCAACATTGTATTATGCATTGGCATTAGTGAATTAGCTTAATTTCAGTATTGTTTAGGTGGCATCTGAATAAGTTGTAGTAATTTACTTTTACATAATTTGGTAGATGAAATATGTACTATATGTCCAGAAAATAAATGCTCGGTTGATGGTGGCGTTGCAAGCAAAACTTCAAAGATGAAAAATGTTGAGGTCAAATGTCTGACTGAACACATTATTCCCACCTCAAGTTGTTCTAAACTAAGATATTCTCTTTTCTGTGAGTTGCATACCAGTAATAATGTATTCCATAAGGATCTCCATGGGTGGCAGAAGGTAGAAAAATGTATCTGTCTGGAAAAACAACTACATCTGAAAGAAAATAAGCAAAAAGAAATTAACATCGCCAATAGTGAAACAATTCGAAAACTTACATGATAAGTAAATAAACACCTACCAATAGAAGGTGTAAGTGAGTGGATGCTGTTACGGCTTCACGCTCTGAAGGATGCGTGTTCGAGCATGGTTACAGATTTTCTGTTTTTTTTAGTTGCCAATGAGGTACCAACTTGTGTGTGTTCGAATCTGCATTTAAACAGTGATTTTCTTTAAAATCTGTAACCACAGCACATGCATTTTTAATACATGATTTCACCTGCTAATTTTGAAAAGCACCTTAGATTTTTCCTTCTTAAATAAATAAAAAATAAATAACCCCTGACATCACTTTATGAAATGACAGCTTCCCACGCGGCTACTAACAATTTCAACATTAACGTTTGCGTCTGTTTATGGATTTAGAGACAAGATTTAATAGCATAGCTTCATCAGTAAAGTTCTTTCTCTTGACCTTGCACTCCCGATTTTAATCTCCAACTGCCACGAAGCAAGTGCGAGGCATTTAAATGCTTGGGTCGTTTGCAACTGAAGAAGGCAATGGATAATATAAGCACTTCTTACTTCCTTCCTACAGCTTTATATTTCAGCTCCCGGAAAACAAAGAAAGACATTATTAGAGTGAGTGAAATTATTAAATATAATTTTCTTCAATAATTTATTATGCAAATATGATAATTTGCTGACGTATCTCTGAAGATTTTGTATCGAGTCGAACTGAGATTTCAAATTTAAAAACAGGTTGGGACTCGGATTCTCATCTCACCCAGGACCTCGCGATATGTTCCTACGCCACTGGGTATATGGGTTGTCATTGTTCTTATATTTTATTTAAAAACAATAAACTCATATTTTACCTCACAGGGTGGGCCTCAAAGGGTTAAGATTTTTGCCAATATCTCTCTGTCCACCCTATTTCCTCCTGTTAGAAGTAATTTAGTATTGGAGAAACTACACGAGAAACACATCCTAAGTGGCATCGACGAGGAATTAGATTTATCGTATTTTGCTTCTTATAAATGTCGACAATACACTAATTCTACATAATAAAAAAAAATAATCGGCTCTAAAAGAGATTCGAACCTGCGATCTTCAGACAACTGGGCTAGGCCTCTAACATTTTCCCACTTTACCACTCTTACAAACTAACTTGAAATTTTATCTTAAGGATCGTCAGCAATCTTGCAAACTTTGTTAACATACACTAGTTTATTTATACAAGCTGGAATAGACTTAAAGTATGCAACTCGGAACTAGACTTCTGTGGCAACTTATTCTCTCCCGTCTACATTACTGTGACAAAACTCACGTATTGTAAATGTGAAGGGGCATTGTTACATGTGCAAATAATTTCTCATACCATCGTTATTTCCAGATTTGGCCACAGCCACCGAGGAATTAGTTTCTGGACATATAGTGGCAGTGGCAGAACACCAACTTTCTTGTACTGCTTTGCACATGGTTCATTCATCATATTGTTAAAAAAATAATTTCAGCAAATGATTAAATGAATTAAACATATATTACATTTCTACATCAGCATGTTTTTTTTTGCTCCATTACAACTTTTTATAACAATTTTGTAGTGTAACTGTAAAAAACACAACAACAAAGCTGCGCAATATGATGTTCAAATGAGTGTCAACATAAGCAGGAATCCAAAATGACGTGTTGCTTGAGATGGTTTAAGTACCAGCTGGTTTGAATTGAAATTCCCCTACTCGGAGCCATGTTGAGCCCATTCAAAGCAATGGGTTGCAGTGAAGCTTGGTACAGATGCTATGTAGGGCATGGAGAAGCGAATCCCGACGTTAAAAAAAAGGGTTTAAATTTTCACCACAAGGTGGAAAGGTGGTGCTGAAATCTGGTGCACAGTGAACAACATCCTATGAAATGCTACGTCCGATCATTGATCACACATATAACAGTGGCAGCGAAAAATCAGGCGAAGCCAGGACTGCTTGGCAGCTCAATGGTAAAGCAATGGTACGGTATGCCAGAGACCCATGTTCGAGTCCTGGTCGAGCCTGCATTTTTCGCTGAATATTTTATGTAGTACATCTCTTGTGTGTGCCAAATCTTATTTAATTTACATCCCTATGCTGGGAGGAAGCAGGCAATGTCTGCGTCTGCAGTGTTCCAAAGGAAACAGATTCCGTTGCGGTAGCACTTTCCGAGACCATTCCACACAAGTAAAACAGCGACAGCGAAAAATCAGGCAAAGCCAGGCTGGCTCGGTACCTCAGTGGTAAAGCAATGGCATCGTATGCCAGAGACCCGGGTTTGAATCCTGGTTGAGACTGCATTTTTCTATGAAAATTCTACATTGATTACAATGCCTTACGCTTCCAAAGGGTCCTTCATTTTGACGTCATGCATATTGAACACTGCTGTACTGATTTAAACAAAAAATTTTGCATGTCCAACTTCTGGCAGTTTCAGCACCACATTTTTACCTGGTGGTGAATTTGAACTATTTTTTGTCAGCATTCACTTCCTCATGGCCTCCATAGCATCTATACCAAGTTTCATCGCAATCTGATGCTTCAAACGAGCTCCTGAAGGCTCAGAGTAGTACAACCTTAATTATGAGCACACATTCCGATACAGACCTATCTGTCGGTATCAACGGTGTTTCAGTATAATTTTTTTGAGATGACCCTATTCACATTCAGCGTGGCATTCAGAACTTCATATTTAATTTTTTCTACAACCGAGACATTTTTACCCTGAAAAGAAAATCCACCCTGTTACCCTTTTTATTACCTAAAAAGAGAACATATGGTATCCTTGTTTGTGTGGCATAAACTATTCAAGAATTTAGAATACATGGAAATATTGCGAAAAGTATATAGGTTAAAAGATACTAAACAGAAAAAATATTTGTGTTCAAATGTGTTAAAAAATTTCTATTTGATCTTGAATTGTGTGTGAATAACTTAATATAGATTTTCATTGATCTTGAATTGTGTGTGAATAAGTTAATATAGATTTTCCAAAATGATTGTTCATCAGTCACATACTCTCCATTGACCAATCAGTTTAGATAGATTGCTGTGTATTATGGCAGTCAATACAGGTTGCTGTCATATTTGAAACTTTTGCACGTATTAATATTTCAATATTAACTTATATTTCAAAGGTTTTCTAATTTTATTTCAGGTCCAAAATGTCCAAATTATAATTCTTTAATGTCTCAGTACATGAATTATCTTATTTATGAGTTAATATGCATAATTATATTACACAATAACAAATATGGTTACAATGAGATTTGTCTCTGTATTACAAAACGTTGAAATATTTCATACCATGTCTTTTCTACCTAAAGTATCAAATTTTAAAATTTTAAAAACCATTTATATTGTTTTGGTAATCAATGCACAAAAGATTTTATTGGAAATGTATATTTCTTGTAAATGGATTAAGATACATATATTTAGGTGCACTCATAACAATTCCACAGAATATAAAAGGTCATCTGTTGTTGGAATTTAGAACATGATATATGAAATTGTAATATTCTTATATCTATTTTTAAATTTGTTGATTGTGTTACAAATTATGAGATGTAACTTCAATACTTATATTTAAATCAGTTTTAATTTTGCTGCTCTTCACAAAATGTTGAAATCTTAATCTTTGGCATTTAAAAACGTTTGAACATAGATATTTTTACCATGTGAGGAGCTGGTAACAGTGGTGACTGGTTTGATGATGGAAACATAGCCTATAATAGAAGATAGATATTTTGTAAGCTCTTTATTTGACTTCAGATGGAAGTACGTGGGTCGTACAATATATAAGTTTCTGTATGCTGTAAAAAAAAAAAAAAATTAAGATACATTAGAAAACTATACATACATGTGTAGGAGGATCCTTCCTCACTTCTCCACATAATCCCCATAGATTCAGGCATTTGTCCCACCGTTGCACCAATTTGTCCATACCCTTTGCAAGAAAATCAGGGCTTTGGCTATTGAGCACTATTCTCACATTACGCTTCACTTCTTCATCTGTTTCCAAATGGCAACCTTGCGTTTCAGACTTTAACACCGGAAAATGATGGAAATCACTCGGTACTAAATCGGGGATGTATGGAGGATGGGGCAGCCGTTCCCACCCCAATTCTTCAATTTTGTGTTGTGTTTGCACTGCTGAGTGGGGGCGAGCGTTATCGTCAAGAAGTATGACACCAGCTGACAGGAGACCTGGTCGCTTATGTCGAATTGAGTTTTTCACTTTATCCAATGTTTGACAATAACGGTCAGCATTAATTGTTCTTCCTCGTTCCAAAAAGTCCATAAGCAGAACGCCCTTAGCATCCATGCTTCTGAACTCCTTATAACGCGAGCCCACGTTTTCCGAACAAGCATTTACTTATCGCCCTTGAGCGCATGCACCTTCACGTCTGATAACGAATTGATTGCTGTTCCTTGTAGACGAAGGATGGCGCTTGTCAACCATGTCCTTCTTTTTAATGGCATTGCTTTATACAATATTTTATAGCACAGGGAAACATATATTGAACGTCCCTAGTATTATTGTAGAAAACTTTGATCTGCAGTACAAAAATGCATATTTATGTCAAGTTGAAGTTTTTATGACAGCATACAGAGTATGATGATCTACTAAAGTTGTAAATTTCTTCATTTTTATGAACTACACTAGTGGTGATGGAAATGAAGCCAGGAATCACCATTTTAGATTGCATACAGCTTAGTATTATCCATAAGCATCCACTTGCACAGATAATGTTCAATGTTTTAATATGCAACATTATTGTTTATTAGTAACCCATCTGTAGTGTGATCAATATATTTATCTCAATGAAACTTTTTATAGTGGATAAACAACTTTGGAAATTTAAAGTCAATTTTACCTTTATGCAAAATAGAACTATGTTATTTCTACAAAGAGTATTCACCTTAGTGAACATTTAAGACTTGAAACTTGAAAAATAAAACCAAATGTTCTTAGTAAAGAGATTTAAATCAATATTTTCATTAGTTAAGATTTGTTAAACATCAAAATTAAATAACATTTTATTTAATTATTTATTGAGAACAACAAGAACAAGCAGATGCTCAATTACAGCATTCTATAAATCTGACATTGTACTCATTCAGAATAATTATAATAAACTTAGCTGATACAATTATACAATTCAATACATTCAATAAAGATATACAATACAATATTAAATAATGAAGATATAAAAATAAAACAAGTAAATTGATTAAGGTAAACCGGGGTATTAAGGACCACGGGGCGTTAAGGACCGTGTGCTAGAAATTCGTAAAAAGCGCAAAGAAATGCGAAGCAGCAGGTGCACCAGCCGTGTGCACGGTCTGTGATCCTCTTTTGTATGTGTAAATAGTACTCTGCACACAAATGGCGTGCAAGCTGTGTAGTTAAGACTGGAAAACGGAACCAGCCAAAAGGCAGACGCATGGAAATGCCATAAAGAACTGCTGAGCGGCTGTATGAAGTTAAAAGCGCATCCTAGAATGTCTACTACATTAACATCTGCAGAAGAATCACAATTAGAGGAGTGCTTCATTCTATTTGCTCAGTGGGGTTTTGGAATGAACAAACAAGACTTGTGTGACGTAGTTCAAGATTATTGTGTTTTGAAAAAGAAGCACGTACAGTACCATTCAAAAGTGGACTGGTCCTTGATACCCCATTGGCTGGTCCTTATTACCCAGCAAAGGGGCAATTGGGACTGTACAACCTACCTTTCAATTCATTGTTGTTTTTGCCTTTGCATTATATTCCTACTCGTTTGTGTTCTCATTAATGTAAACTAGGAAATATACATTCCAGAATGCATCCTGTTTGTGTTTTCTTGAACAGCTCGTGATGAATTTCTTCAATGAAATAGCAAATTGGTTGTCCTTAATACCCCGGTTTACCTTACTATTATATATGTGTACATATATGTATAGTTTTCACCTTATGTCTACTGTCTTAAATCATGAAATATATTGAGGATATTTAATCGAAATTCCTTCAGGTTCATAGAAAATATGTTGATGTTTTTGTTCCTAGCTACTAGACTGTTATAACTTTTGCACATTTTATAGATTGGTGATTTTTTTAGTATGTCAGTTCTAGCTTGCTTCGTTAAAAATATATAATTTTTGTCAGTGGCGTATGCTGGTTCTAACGAGTGGGTAATCTCCGACCCTTGATCCTCAAACTCCAAAAGTTTCCGTGCAATTTATGTCAGGATCCATATTGGATTTAGGAATATTGTGTTACGACCACAATCAATTAATTCTCGTTATTGCAGTTTAATATACGTGTAGAATTTCAAAGAATAAAACAAGACAGTATTATAAGGCTATAAAAAACAGCCTGTGAAATATAAAATGAAAGACGTGCACTAGTGAAATAAAAACCCGCAATATTAATTGAAGTGCAAAATTCAACTTACTCCAGGACCCGATTACTTGTGCCGTACCACATGCAAAGCACGCTGTTTGTCCAGTTGCACGTCAATACATGTCTGTGCGAAAGATTGCAGGTTAACAAAGGAAGTTATGTGACTTTTGGATTTTTCATGTTTGGCACAAGCGTTGCAAAGATTACAGTATCCGCCACGTGTCCATACATTCTTTTCAGCCCCGAAAAGTAAGCACGGCCAACAAAAAAGCAAAGCTTATTAACACTTATACTTCCTGTCAACCATGGTGTTTTGTCATAATTTGCTTGCGAAAATGCCTCACAGATTCCCGATTTTTGTCTTTGTGTGTAGAAATAAGTTCAAGCGATGACACTGGACTACCTGTATTAACAATTTGCAACTTCTCCTGAAAAGATCTTGGTCCAAAAGGTTTCACCAGCAAATCTTGTATCACATACATTACCCTTTAACACAGCACTATCACGACAAACACTAACACCTAAATAAATAATAAACATGAAGCATAGCACGAAGCCAACGACTACACGCATTCAGTTTCACGTGCCAAACTTCTGTTGTTGTGTTCCTGGCTCAGAATGAAATTCCCTATGAATGACAGGTTTTAAAAGTTCGAATCATTGCAGGCCAGAGCCAGAATTTTATTTCAGGATGGGGATCATCCCTTATTAGCAGCCGCCACATAAAGTTGAAACAGTGGGGTTAGAAGTCCTGAAGATGAATCTCAGATTATTACAACGTATTATGCAAGGTGTTTAATCCTGCTAATGAAGTAAAATTAATTACCACTATACACTTTTTAAATTAGATATTTGTAGGATTTCGGGGAAGGGGGTTTCAGCCCCCCGAGTCCTCCACCTGACTACGTGCCTGATGTGTTTTTTTCGTTTTATGTTTAATTCGTTCATCTTCATGACTATTAATCTAAAGAGGCGGAATATAGCAATTTAAATTAACTAATATATATATATATATATATAAAATTTATTTTTGATATCTCTTCCTTTAAAAAATATTCAGTTCCGTGTAATTGCTTAAGCTTTGAATTTTAATTTAGTTTGCGTCATCTTCAATATTTAAGCTTTTTCCTTTTGATAAATTTATGTTCAAGTAACAGAAATCAGCAAGACAGAAGCAAATGTAAAGTGAAAATTAGCGTAGAATTGGTTTGGCCATGTTATTCAATTTACCTGTTCTTCGCACTCTACCAGGTATGTTTTCCCTAGTTCAGCGGAGGGAACGGAAAAGGCTCTGAAGGTTGAGAGTGCGACCGGTGGACTCTCACAAGAAGAAGGTTACCCTGGGCACAGAATCACCGCGCCTGAGAAGCAGTGTTTCCTCCCCCTCTTTCCTCTCTCCTCCCTCCTCGGCAAGGGTTGTAAGGGAAGCGGGAGGAATGACGTCAGGGTGAGATTCCCTGAAGTCATTCCACCGGCTGGAGAAAGGTTCCTGGACATTCAGCGGCAAATGGTTGGAACCATTCGCACGCTGGAAGCAAAGAAATGTATGCATCAAAATTGGTTTGGAAGAATATTGCGAAGAAATTTATATATATATATATATATATATATATATATATATATATATATATATATATATATATATATATATTAAAAAAAGAAATACAGCCGGGTCATCTGCGATTACCTAGATGACCCAGAATATACGCCGCTGATTTTTGTGTCTTGTTCTCAGTGAGGGAACCCGAAGTCTGACTTTTGATAAGAGATTCGTTGCGTCATTGTCATTATTAATTTCCACAGGAGTATATTTTCATGAAGTGTTCTTTGTTCTTATCGCTTTGTCAGTGTACTTGTGTACTTGTAACTTGGCTGAAAGCACATAGATACAATATTTTATGCAAAATAGTTACACACTGTTTGAATATACAAAGTCATAAATCACTGTAGATTTGGCAATGGGCATTATTTTGTCAAAGCTCTCATGCTTGCTACTTATTGGTGCTAGCACACTTATTGAGTGTTTTGGATTGGTTACACATATTTTACCTACCGGACCAATCATATGTCTCCTCTCTATTGGGTGTCACACTGACGAGGCAAGCAGGTATAAAACAAGTTCCTCCATAGTATTGCATAACAGTATTAATCTGAAATCGAGTAAAATTTTAATTCCCTGTCACAATAGCATTACATTGTAGGATTGTGGATATTCAGTCTTGACTTTTTTGTTGAGTTGAATACACACAAGTACACCAATCCAATGATCTAGTGGGGTGTCGTACCTGTCTCCCTTTTTATTATCTAAAAAGAGGATGTATCATAACGTTGGTAGTGTGGTATAATGTATGCTACATAATCTATTCAAGAAGTTAGGATATGTTAAAAATGTAAAAAGTGTGTAGGTTAAAGGATAATGAACAGATGAAAATTTGTTTAAATTTTAATTTGATCTTGATTTGTGTGTTGCTATTCAGGGTTGTAAGCTAATTTATATTTTTTTAAATGATTGTTCATTAAGCATATACTCTTCGTTGACCAATCAGCTAACATAAATTGCAATATATGTATTCTGGAAGCCTGTAGGCATGTTCATAGTACTCTTCTGCCCTCAGAAACAGTTTTTTTTAAAAAAAAAAAAAAATATGTTATAATTTTTTTACTTGAATACCATAAAACTTGAATAAATTCTACATATTTGTGTGAATATTGAATTTATTTCAGTTTTGTCATGTTTAAGGAGCAAAAATGTGACTTCCCTGGTTGGATCGCAGGTTTGATACCCAGTTGAGGTACATAGTGATTCGGAACACACTTTTAACTGTAGGTCCAGTCCCAATTGCTAATATGTGCATAAAATGGTCTTAGAGCAACAAACCCAGTTTCAAGGTGTAAATTTTATGATATTGAAAAATGCTATTTTTGCTGGCCTTAAGAGTTACAAGAAATATTAGGATATCATGTTTTTTTATTAGGGCTGATCTGATACCACTTTGAACCGATACTCTCACCGATTCCCACCGATACCGATGCTTGAAAATTGTAATAATTAAAAGTTGTTCAAAATATAGATTAATATTAGTGTTTAAGAATTATACTAATTTTGTGCATGAATTTACCAGTATTTTTGCTTTAAATATTTGAGAATTACATCAGAATTTAATTATATGTTTCAGATACATTATTACAAAATTCAGTTTTTTCACATGAAAATAGTGCAAAATTTAAAGAATTTG
This sequence comes from Lepisma saccharinum, assembly GCF_977018435.1. NCBI lineage: Eukaryota > Metazoa > Arthropoda > Insecta > Zygentoma > Lepismatidae > Lepisma > Lepisma saccharinum. The sequence continues at coordinate 58,510,158 of NC_139252.1, read as the reverse complement.
CATTTTGCGTAATTTCCAGGACAATGAGACTCGTCGAAAGTATCCCATGGCATTTTTGCGGAGTCTGTGAAAGACGAAGATGCCAGAAAAGTATCGTCAGGTATTAATAATTATATTCCAACCAATACTTCCATTATCGATCGGTATCGGCTCAGCCCTATTTTTTATGCGATATTGAAATATGTCATGTTATGTCACTTCGCAGCTACAGTTGTAGTATTTGCAATACTTGCCTCATTAATGGTGGATGAACCTACTTTTAGGTATCCCTGGTGCGAGGAAGCCTTCGAAAAAGCCAAGAAGGAGAACAAGCTGATCTTCTTGTCCGTTGGCTACTCAACGTGCCATTGGTGCCATGTTATGGAGAGGGAGTCCTTTGAGAACGAAGAAATCGCCAAAGTCATGAACGACAATTTTATCAACATCAAAGTTGATCGGGAAGAAAGACCTGATGTTGATAAAATTTATATGACCTTTATTCAGGTATTGTATTTTGACAGTTTTTAAACTTTTACCCTTTGGCGTTGTCCTTCAGTAGCACCAAAACCTTATTTCTGATTTCATCAGTGTGGCTATTTGTTTTCAAAAGAATTGAATTTTTGTTGACAGGAATTAATCAAAGTTACTGCTGCATACATGGGCGTCCGGAAGGGGGGCCATGCCCCCCCCTGGAAAACGAAAGTCAACCAAAAATTATGTATTTCACACTAATTTCATTTTAGCCACAATAATATGTGTTAATTATTGCATGAACACCATAAATTCAAATTTAAGCAATGTTTTTTTAGGGAACAACACTATTTTTGGGTAAAATGTGGCTTGTTTGCCCCCCCTGGAAAAAATACCTTCCTTGCCCCTCCCTGGAAAAAATCCTGTGGACGTCCATGGCTGCATAGCATAATAAGTATATTACAAAATCATGTAGGATATCAACTAAAGGTTAAAAGATTAAAAATCAGTAACTTACGTGTGTGAGCATGAGATTTGTCGAACTACATTTCGAAGGTTATACTACCTCCTTCTTCAGGTTGAAGCGATGTTTTCAGACACCTGACATGGTGCCTCGTCGAGAAAGTGTTGGTTGAGGATTTAGGTCAAATGGTATAGGAAAAGACACGTTCTAAAAAGATGATGTAAAATACACATACTTTAACCGCGCAATACTCTATAAAAACAAAAGAACGTTCAAAGCTGATGAAGGCGAACTGCCGATCGGTGCTCGAGGTAGGCGAATGCACGGTGTCAGCTCACACCTGGAGATGGAAAACTCCTCCCCCCCAGTCTTTACCCAACTGGGGCTCGTGAGTCACCAATCCAAGGTGAATTCAACTTCCACCTCGGCATCTTCCCTAACCTCAGGTGTAACATGGAAGCCCATCTCGTCTCTATTCCCGGCGGCTTTATCCCATTTTTTAAGAAAGTTAATCCAGCCGTCTTCCAAGTTTCCGTCATCCCTATTGAGTTTATTCGTATTATCTGCGCATATATAGGCTGCCTCATACACATTCCTACCTAATTTATTGTTAATTTTCCTGGTGACTTCTCTTTTGGCGATCTTATGCCAGTTAACTAATATAAGTTCAGATAATCCTGTCTTGGGTATACCCTCCTTTACATCTTTATCGTGCTCACCCCACCTAATTTGCATACTCCTCCCGGTCTGTCCCACGTATTCCTTTCCGCATGTAGGAATTGAAGCTAAGAGATTGCTGTTATTTTTATGTCATTATGTAGGTATTAAATAAATACATAAAAAAAAGAAAAAAGTAAAGAGCTCCCCTGTGCTTAGCACCATGCCATGAAGGCATGTAGGGGGTGTGGGGATAATGCCCCATACTTTCCTGATCTGGTCGTGAGTGGGGGTGATGTGATCAGCATCACGCCCCTGACCACCTTTACCCCCCAGGGTTTCCCCCAGGCACCCATGTCATTCGATGCTGGGTTGGCACCGTAGCCACTTCCTACGTTAGAAAAGTTCCCAGATTTGAACCGGCTGGGGATCGAACCCGGGACCTTTAGCATGGTAGTCAGACACGTTACAGACTGAGCCACCGCGGATATTAAATAAATACACAACCACAATAAATATATTATTTAACAGTAACACTTGAAGCATTTTAAAAGTAAGGTTATTATTTTTTGTAATTAAAACCATAAATACTGTATTGACGCATTTATAATGAGCACTGTTTTCCAAATTTTTGCTGCCAAACACTGTGGTGTATACAGGGTGTTTGAAAAAGAACTCCCTAGTTTTAAGTATAAATTTAATAGGGAAAGTAATGAAAACTTACATCAATGAGTACATATCATGAAAGAGGATTCCTTCAAGTTTTGTTCAATGTTAGTACACCTCAACGTGGGATCCATTTGTTGCCCTGCACACGTCGAGACGATATTCCACTTCTCGCCACGTATTCACCAACATTTCAGGTGTAACTGTCCCAACCGCAGCGACGATTCTTTCCCGTAAATGATTGATGTCTCTGATCCTAGCACTGTACACATTTTTTATGTGGCCCCGAAAGAAAAAGTCCAGTGGGGTTAAGTCTGGGCTTCGTGGTGGCCAAGGTATTGGGCCAGCCCTGCCTATGCACCTTCCTGGAAAGCAAGTGTTAACAACCGCACGCACCTGATTACTGTAATGAGGTGGGGCGCCATCTTGTTGGAAAAACACAAGCCCCTTTTCCGCCTCAATATCGTCCATTTGGGGAAAGACGTACTCTGTCAATATGTCATGGTAAACGTCCCCGTTTATTGTTTTTTTTCTACAAAAATGAAAGGACCAACCACACGATCTTCCATCAAGCCGCACCAGACATTGTTTGGGAGAGTCACGTTGATGCTGAATAACTTCATGTGGATGCTCTGCCCCCCAAATTCTACAATTATGACGATTAACTGTTCCACTGACATGAAATGTAGCCTCGTCAGAAAAGAGAATGTTTGGTAAAAAATTGTCATCATCAATTCTGTGTAGAAAGTCAACAGCAAACTCATAGCTTTGGATTTTATCAGTAGGTTTCACTTCATGTAACAGTTGCAATTTGTAGGCGCGCAACTTTAGTCTTTTACGAACAACATCATACACTGTACCTTTAGGCACTCCTAATTGTAGACTACGTCTGGCCAACGACTTCTTCGGGCTCCGAACACACGAAACACGGATCTGTTCAACATCATCTTCGGAAGTTCTCGGTCTACCTGGTGATTTACCTTTTAAAACACTACCGGTTTCCTTGAAAGACTTTAGCCAATGACGGATAGTTTTTGCTGTAGGTGGTTCACCACCATATTGACGTCTAAAATTACGTTGCACTGTTATAACTGACTCAGTTTTCACAAACCAAATAACACACTGCGCTTTCTGTTGCGGAGTACACATTGTTGCTGAGTTGCTCTGCACTACACGAACGCCGGAACTGAACTGAGGGAACAAAGGAAAAAACACAGCACTGGTGCCGTCTCAAGGTCAAGCAGACCTACCAACTGCAAGGGTGTCAAACTTGGAGAGTTGATGAATCAAACACCACAAACTAGAATACTGTATGTCAATTTGTACAGATTCTAGGACACATTAAAACTAGGGAGTTCTTTTTCAAACATGCTGTATTATGCACAGAATAATTCTGACAGCCAACACGAAACCACCCATGTTTTCACTATGCCACTTCGTATAACATGTATATATCAACAGGTGCAAATACAAATTACTAGGTTGAATTTCTTTAGCAATAATAATTAACAAAAAAAAAAAAAAAGCACTATAAATGTGAAATAGCAGCTTCCCATGATTTTTTTACTTTGTATCGGAACAATTTGAGGCATCAAGAAAGGCGGTGCCTAACCTAACCTAATCCTAACAAATTGCATAATTTCAGCTTTAGCTTGTAGATTGCAATTTTTACACTTTGTATATTGGCACCTAAAATGACAAAAATGTGTTGCAAAATGTATAGGGTCAGTTGGGGTAAAATGGGTATAAAAATGACCCCCTTTCATCTTTGACGTTTTATAATGAATTCCAATTAAACATTATTCTTTAAAATTTTGTTCCAGCTCAGCATTGTGACTTTCTAGAATAGTTTTATGCATGTTATAAGTTGATTGACCACTTCGTATAAAAATGATTACCATTTCTACACTATACTTATTTTACCCCATGGATGGGGGGAAAACCGGTATAGTACATGTTTTCAAAGTCAAACATAGCTTTAACAAGTATTATACTTGTTTTACCCCAGAATATGTGTTATGTAGGTAGAGTAAGTGATCATAGTCCATTATTTGTAGCAGAAATATTGAAAAATCTCCTATTGTAGTCTGGAACATGAAATAATTCAACAATTTGTCCAACTTCCACCCATTCATTGTCATCTTTTTCTGGAAAAATGTAGCGTTCACCTTCACTTACGCATTTACTAAAAAAATTGACAGAATAACGATCCTTATTACGGTGATCCTGAGCAGTTACTTGCCCCCCTGTACTCTTTCACTGTTTTGCCACACTCGCGCTGATAATGGACAGATACCCATGACCCTATAGTTAGGCCTATGTCATTTTTTAATGATCTGGCAAGGTTAGGCCCATCGTCTTCATCTTCGCTTTTGACTTGTTGAAACAGTTTCTTGGCACATTTAGATTTTTTTCCCCTTAATCACATTTGGATCTGCCTTCTCTTGTTTTCAGGTTCACTTTTCACAATGTTTTAAAACTGGTTGTTTTGTTTACACTGACACCTGTGAAGAAATTTTTTTTCTTTTTGAGAAGCCAATATCAGTGTTGCCAACATGTTTTTAGCATGATATAATATGTAGTCATGGTATGCATATATGATATTTTTTACTGGTGCATACTATTAATAGTTTAGGATTTATTAAATAAAATTTTGTTTATACCCGTTTTACCCCACTATACCCATTTTACCCCAACCGACCCTATTTTAATTTGTGAGGGTTATGTGAGAATTGTTTATTTTTCAGTTATTTTAGTTCCAGTCAGAATACTAATCATTGTTTTATTTGCAGTTTTCTTTTTATGTCACTCCTAAGTCACAGATTTATTTGTATTAACTTTTTTATGCTTTGTTAGAAAATGTTTGTCACAAATCAAAAATGGAAGTCTGATGCCTGACCAACAGCTATGAGGGGAACATTTATAATTTTAAATGTGCAAGCAAAAACATTGTCACAAGTGAGACACGCGGACTACATTTTCGATATCAAAGTAACTGTTCTACTGATAGTTAAGCAACATTACTCTTACAGTTTCTGTGCAGTGAGATATGAAAGTTCACACTGTTGATTGAACATAACTACCATTAAATTACTTTCCCAGATTTGTAGCTACAAGTGAACAATTTTGTGTCATGGGGGTGACAGACGAAACACTGCCTCTTCACTTTATAACAAATTTATTTTAATTTCTGTCAGTTGTCAAATGAAAAGTAAATTATTTAAGACAGAGAGAGAAGGTAATTGATCTTTGAATATTCTAGTGGAGTTTATGGGAAAATTAATTGTTTTTTTTGTCATGGGTGGGACCCAATAGAAAACATAAGTAAATCAAAAAGTTCAAATAAATGAACAATATATAAAATACCAAAAACCCAAAAGACAATTGTAGATTCTTCACTCACAAGATAGGATAAAGTTACAGCATTGCATTTAATTTTAAAAAATTGAGATTCAGGAGCAGTTTCACATAGAATGCCCCAAAAGATAAGCCTGTGTTTGTCTTTTTTTCCTGTTTTACCACTTTTGACTAATAACTACCATGATTGGATGATTAGATGAAATTTAATGAAGAGGTACCCACAAAGAAATACCTGTTCCTAGATCAGGACCCTATCCTGGCACCCTGTGCTATTATGTATGCCAGTCATAAAAATAAAATACAAATAATATTTATTTTCCAGACTCGCACGTGGAGTTTGCATCAAACCAAATGTCATAAATCAGGTTTTACAGTAATTTTTAATTCAAATATGAAAAAATGATAGTCAACAATAATTTTACAGAACCATTTGATCTGTTCATAACACCTGCAAACTGGAAGCAGTAACGTTCACTTTTGGTACATACCTCTTCTTCCCTCTAGTGTTCATCACATTATGTAGCTTCATCGGGAGGATGGACAAAATTTAAACTTTAAAACAGTAGGCGTAGAGGATAAGAGGGTTAAAAATGTACGAACAAGGAAAGGTTTTCCCTGTTATGGTGATTACACTTTCATATCTGGCTGGGAACTCACCATCATGACAGGAGCAACTTCTTCCTTGGTTTTGTCTGGCCCCCGTGGTGGAGTATTTAACACATCTATAGCCTGACAAGTTAAGTCCCGATATGTGCAGATCATTGCGGAGCACTTCCTATTACGTCATCCTCCCCACCACTCTTCTACATACGGGTCTGGCCTTGAGACTATGAGTGGTGCCAACTCAGCAAAATGAAGCTAAAACAAATATGACAAACAATTTTTACTGTGTGGACTGACAGTGCCTGCTCATATCAGTTTATCAGTGGTTCATTTGATTTAATCCGGTCTTTGAAAATGCGTGTGGTGCGCGAATCGTAAACTGTAGTATTATGCATGCGTGTTAAGGTTTATAACGAAGATAAACTTCTGGGCGAATGACTTAATTTTCTGAATGCGACATCGAGCAGTGGCCTGTTTTTTTTTAAAGCCGAGTGGGGGGGTTGTTCTTTTGTTTATCGTACAACAATTGCTACGAGAAGGCAATCTGATAACACGCTTGCCTGTGTTCTTTTTTAAAGCATTGAAATGTTCTTGCTCTTTACTCTTGGCTGCATATTTTTGAAATGCAAAAATCAAATCATGCCGGGTCCAACGAAATCCACAATCTGCTCTGGAAAGCCCCTTTGAGGACAGGCCAGAGAAATTGTTTACAATGTTGCAACACATTTGCGAAATCAGGAGTAGTTACATAAACTTAAGTATAATGTTGTAGAGTCCACAAGCGCCGCCATGGGAGTATCTAAATGAATGGATGGTTTGTCAAGTTTTACAAGAATTGGATTGATTTGTTGTTTTAAGTCCACTTTATGCACAGTAAGGCTAATCGGGACTGGACCTACAGTTTAAAGTGGGATCCAAACCACTATGTGCCTCCACCGGGAATCGAAACTGGGACCCCTTGATTACAAGCCGATGACGCTACCACTGCGCCATCGGGGAGGCCAAGTTTTAAAAGAAGGAAAAGAGTCGTTGGAGAAAGGTGAGCTGAATTTCTGTACTCCGAGAGGTAGAAAACAGCCCAGGAAGAAGCGAATACAAATTTCGTTGAAAATCCTCAGACCATTCCGCTCCCTCCAGGTTACAACACTGCGAACCAACGTCGCTGCGGAGAATGGAGTGGGGAAATGTGGTGCGAGATGCGCAACAGCTATTTGCAGCATCTTGTTTATAAACTTGTCAAGTTATAGAGTTCCCAGGTCTCTTCATCAAGTTCAGCATGTCATCACTCATTCTGATCATCGTTATTAGCCAAAAGTGGCAGAAAAGCAGCACTAAATAACAAAAATCAATTCAAATCAAATCAGATTATTCCTTTGTTTTACACCTATCTGATTTTACCTTCTTCACTCTCTCCCAATGAGGCTACATCATGTGGTAAATGCCTGGGTCTGTTTAATGACCTTTCCTGGGAGGAGGCAGATGACTTTTCTAACTTCCACCCTGAAGGTCTGTTATTAGTTTTAGAAGTTACCTCTAAGGGCAATTGCTTAATTTTAGACATAAAAGTTCCGTACCCATTACATTTAATTTAAGTGACGATTAGTGGTTGGTTTCAGAGGTCGTGGTGTGGAGTGGTTTGGGCATCACTATATGCTATGTGTTAATTGACAGCTTGTTGTCACTGTTCGAATCTAAAAGGGGTAATCCTTTCCTGCCTTTCCTGTGAGTGAGATTTGACACCAAAGTGAGTGCCACTTGGGAAAGGAAAGGGAAGCTACTCCCTTAACATTGCAACACATACACAACTTCCATAGTGATATAATCAGTACCATACTTGGCAGCTTTTGTTAGAGGCTTGGTGAACCCCAAAATCTCTCCATGCAGCGACATCGTTGAAAAAATTCTCCACCTCCTCAGGAATTGAACCTAGGTTTCCTGCATGATTGTCATGCAGGGGCCCCAGGTTCAAATCCCAGCCTGGACATGATTGTTCTTTGCGAGTGTCTTTTCATCAATGTCGTTATATCATCAATCATCATCATCTTTGTGATTAGCCAAAAGTGACAGAAAAGTGAAGTAAATCAGTCAATCAATCATAGTGGCATGTCGTGCCGCATAAGCCAGCATTCAGTTGGTTCATTCTCAAGTAACTAGCAACACATGTTGCCCTCATTTCAGTGAGAAGTCTCAAATACACCCACGGCAAGGGGGAAACAAGAGGTATGTGCTAAAGGTATCATCAAATTTATGTGTACTTTGCTAAAGAGAAACGTTTCATTTTGCCAGATTCAAACTTAATCTTAACCCTCTGCTAGGCATGTCATTTTCCGTTATATACTTAGGCACATGGGGTACATCTGTCATCTAAGGCTTTAACTATCTTTAAGATACATTAAGTACACTACAATTCTCCTCCATGTGCCTAAATATGTAACAACGAAGCAGTGTCATGTTCACTTTCAGTCACATGTTCACTTTTGTCACTAATATATATCCAAATGCACTTCCTTTCCTCACTAACCATGTTCCGTAAAACATCTGAATCTCCTGTATGCTCTGTCTTTCAACCCTTTGATATTTTTCTTGTTACATATTTAGGCACGTGTGGGACAATATCTCCAAGCATGTGACTGATGTTAACTTTATACTATTATGTGGCTTAGAAGTGTAAAATATTACGTGGCTTAGAAGTGCAACAGAACAACACAGCTAAGCTTTGAACGAAGACAAAAAAGAACATGAAGCTACACAAAAGCAGTCGTATGTAGTATGCATATCGATGGGGGACACTTGTACTCCACATGCCTAATGGAGGGTTAAACATCTTTAGGTCATGGTTAACCTAATGGTACGATTGCGAGACATCAATGAACAACCATACATTTTAGAAACAATCCTGGTAGAATAAATCCCAAACCCAACCTAACCCAATCCAAGATGTATCTTGCATTCTTGTTTAAAGTGTCTTAGAGCGACACCAACAACATTGTTCTCTATCATCTAATTAGGCTACTTCTGGAAGAGGCGGATGGCCCATGAGCGTCTTTCTGACACCCGATCTGAAGCCTGTGGCCGGCGGAACGTACTTCCCTCCGCATGACCTGTGGGGAAGGCCCGGATTCAAGTCTGTACTCCTGACTCTGTTGAAACAGGTAATAATCTATGATCAATTTCTTTTCGTTCGTAGGCGACCCGTGGAGGAGGCGGATGGCCTATGAGTGTTTGGCTAACTCCCGATTTGAAGCCTGTCCATGGCGGAACGTATTTTCCTCCCGATGATCGCTACTTTGGGCAGCCTGGCTTTAAATCTCTGCTTAGCATTTTAACCTCACAGGTATCATAACAACACAACTGTGTAGTGTGTGCATATGGTGACTATCTCTAACCAGTGCTTTTTTTATATGCATAGAGTAACATGTGTTTATAGAGAGATACTGTAAGACCTCAAATTCTTTGCATTTAACCATGTTGCCACATTTACTAAGTTATAATAAAATTACTATGCCTTATTGTGGTGGTGTTTATGTACTTATTTCAACATTTTGACTAGTAATGAATACTCTTCATCTTAAGAGATTGTTAATATTGTAACATAGCTATGATCATATTACTCTTGAGCATGGTGGAAAATTAAAATGTTAAAAACATAAAGAGCTAAATGATAAGAAGTAGGATCTTTATAAAATCTAGTGAGTTTATCAAAGTAATATCTACTGAATCACACCACACTGGGCAAATGCTCCAAGGAAGACACCTAGCCTATATTTTTTGTTGGATGTATGCATTGCTTACATTGTAGAATTATTTCTCTTGTAGTTCTCAGCTGTTACAAGCAAAGAACACAGTGTTTGTTGTATCGTATTGATCCACCTTACCTTCATGCACCTTGAACCATTCATTACTTGAAAATTACAAAGACTTGTGGCCTAAGGCGACTTTTACGTACACTGATGGCTCAATATGTACAGATGGAGATGGCTGCATCTTCTACATTCTGACACATAAGGAAATACAACTATTCACTTTACCACTGGACATGTCTGTATTTTAGGCTGAGTGCTATGCCATGTACCGAGCATTACTTTACATTTTACAAATAAAAATTACCCCTTCATTAATCCTCACTGATGCATTGAGCATCCTACAAACATTGTCGAGAACAGGTCATGCCACTTACAAACAAACAACCTTTCCATGCTTGATTTTACACATGATGCAACAACTCTGGCAGCAAGGACGTGCAGTGATTTTCACTTATATTCGTGTGCATAGTGATCTAAATATATACCATGACATAGCTGCTAATGCTAATAGAGCAAGAAGCTGGGAACACATAACACCACTTTGTCTACCCTAAACAGATGTTTGGAAGAACCTTGGGGTTAGCTGGGAGGATGGTCTTATGGTTTAACATGGTGACTATGATGACGAGACAGATGGGTGATGCTTTGCGAAAATTTTGCTAGCTGGGGAGATACCATCCTCCCTGCATCCCCCCTCACTTCGACCACTGGTAATAGTCCATAGTAACACCATACTTGTGTAATACAGTACAGATATTTAGTAGTCCCCATTCTTTACCTGGTTTCCATTGACTAGTGGTCATAAAAAGTTTTAATTTTCATACAGTATATTGTTAATCCCTTGGAATAGCCTGCACAGTATGTACTAAACTGAAAGACTTGGTGTTTCATTAGTACATACACATGTTTGTAAGAGTACTGTATTGATCTGCTATAATTTTTAACATGCTGCAGATGAATGTTAATGTTTATATAGTTGTCGTCCTGAAAGCAACCTCACTTTACTTCATAGAAAATTCCGAAAGATCAGTTTTCCCCCAACAACCACATGTCAGGTCCACGTGGAGTGCAATAAATCGTCCCCTGAAACCTTTCCCACCAATAGCATCCGTCCAAGAAATGACAGCTCTTGTCAAGTCCACTTGGACTAAATGAGATGTTGCTAATTCAGTTTCTTTAGAGATTTCTAAACACCAGGTTGCGGTTCTCTATCTTTGCTAGGTTGTGTTATTGTGTTGTGCTATTTTTTTATGCAATATAAAAACCTTGGGAGTAAAACATCTCCAGTGAATGTCTAAACACTGCAGGCAAAAGTGACGACAGCGCTTTGCCGAAAAACAGGTGGTGGCTCGAAACGAGATACAGGTCTGGTCGGCTTCCTCTGGGGTTCTGTCAAAGATGCCGAACTGGCGATACGTTCAAGACTAGCACTATAACTCAAAATGTTAAGGTAATTGCACAAACAATGTCACAATAAGGTGCATAGAAATGTTGTTGTAACTGTGTGAGACCCAATTTTTGTTTGCTATTTGCGTGTGGAAAGAGTGCTTACGTCTTCATGATGTGAAATTTTTATGCTGAACAATTGTGCAATTTTTGTTCTGCTAAAATGACTAACCTTTACATACACATTTATCCTAACCGCCATCATGGTCATTTACTTAATAACTATTTGTGTGATTCTTGTTGTGTGTGCCGCCACCTTTGTTTAACTTATACTAAATTACAGTACTAACTACAAATACATATTCATTTTAATTAAAGAAGGACAAATATGAAATGTATACCAATACAGATAAATAAAGCCACGTATTTTTGGTGAATAAAAGATTAAGATTTTGGATTGAAAAACTGGCACATTTTGGGATCAAGATCAGTATATGAAATGGCATTTCGATGTTAAAATTGTGAATGTAACCATAAATATGATTTAAAAACTACACTTACTGCACAAAATAAACATTTCCTTTTCAATGAAACTTGTCTGTAGTTGTAAGAGTATTAAATTTATTCCTGTGTAAAGGGGGTCCATTTTTGCTTCTCAAATATTTACAGCAGAATTATTATATTTTTTGTGAATTGCATAACTCAGGATAATTCAGACTTCAGAAAGTGTCTTAATTACATGTTAGAGAGTTTATTTCGCAGTTCATTTTGCATCATTTCGTGACAAAACGTGGTAGGAAGATGTTCCCACGCTTTTCAACAACATGAAACATGAATATTACAGTGTGTTATTTCACATTTTTGTTTCCGTCAAAAATTAAAATGCATAACTCTACTGATCAAACATACCAACGTAAATTTTACAGAACTTGTTATCTAAGGAGATGAATTTATTTTTTTATTTTCCCTATGGAATGTATGCTATTTGGAACTGCAGTTCAGTGTTATTTTTCACAGTTTGGTGCAAAAAATGTTTCAAATAATTTTATTATTATATGTTAATATAATGTTGTATTCTACTCATTAAAAATTCATATTGTATAAAGTATCATTAAGTTTACAATCAACCCAGCTTGCTGTCACCAAGGTGATTTAAATCAGGTGATTTTTTAAAATGAAAATCACTGATTTAAATCGCTTTAAATAAATGATTTATAGAATAATGTGCAAGTATTTTGTAGATATCACAATCGCTTTTGGTGAAAGTACATTAATCTCGTAATCATTTAATGGCATTTATTAGGCTCTAAGAAAGGAAAATAAAGGAAATAAAATACATGTACTGATTTTGTGAAGCTCATAGGAAGGATAATGTAAACACACATTTCTCTTGATTTATAATTCAATGATTTTTATAGGCAAAAATAGCAAACATTTTGTGTAGAAAAGTATACAAAATATTAATCATGTTAATCTTAAATAGTGTCATTATCATTAAACTGTAAATAAACATGGCAGCTGATATTTTTGAAACTACAAAGTACCATTAAAAAAATCTTCAAAATTCAACTGCAAAGACTATAAAGATATTTAAGTCAATATTTTAAGTTACACTTGTAGAGCAGATCCAGAATGTTTATCACTGGAAAAGAAGTTACTGAAAATTACTATAGTTTCGTTAACACACACAACAAATATTTCCATGGTAGGTTCAGTAGAAAAATGTTTATTTATTCGTACATATAATTTTGTAATTGCTTTAATCAAACTGTTCAAATATTTTACAGTGCTGTTTACTAGAAAAAGCCTTTCTATAAAAATCACATATCTATATATATGGTGCCAAAAAACATACAAGCAATTTTATGCATGTTTTTTTAAAAATAAAAAAAAATATTGATTCAAATCAATAAAATCAACAAAAATGATTTTTTAAAATAAAAATCATGATATTTATCCATATTTGAATATTTTCAAGTATTAAAATAGGTATATTTCTCAAGTGACCTATAATTCTGAAATGTTCTAATTTTATTTTGGGCCAAAAATTCTAAAATTACAATTTTTTAATGTCGCAGTACATGAATTATCCTATTTTTGAACTAATTTGCATAATTATGATACCTTTGCAAATACAGTATGTAACATTTTTATTCGTACACACAGATTTTCAAAGAAAATGCTTTATTATCTGAAAGGAAATACACTCTTTTGAAATTGTTTCTTTACAATTCAATAACTAATATCATTAGGAACATAAAATCTTACCCAAATTCTGTATAACCAATGACAATAATAAATTAAATGAAACTGAAAGAGAAACATGCCATTTTTTGTACAACTTTTCTATTCGTACACTTAATACTATAAAAGAAAAAAGTATATTCAGAGCAAATTGACTGTCAGTTCTAACACTTTGATGCGTATCCTTTGGCTTTAATTACTGCTTGACACCTGTTCTTCATAGAATTAATCAGTTTCCGACATGTTTCAGAGCTTATTTTATTTCACTCGGCTTGCACAACAGTTTTCAACTCTTGTTTGGACTTGACGCTTGCTTTATGGACTCGCCTCTTCAAAATTGCCCATAAACCCTCAATGGGATTTAAGTCTGGACTTTGAGCTGGTGTTTGTAGTAGTTTGGGCACATTCCATATTAGCCAATTCATGTCATCTCTCGCCTTATGCTTACTGTCATTGTCTTGTTGGAATCTGTAGATAGGCGGCATGTCCATTTTTTGGGCACTCTGCTTTACGTTGTTCTTCAATATGCCCAAATAGACATATGCATCCATGATATGTCTATAAACTGGATGGTACCAACACCTTTGGACGACATACAGCCCCAAATCATTAATGACCCACCACCGTGTTTAACTGTTGGAACTGTGTTAATGTGATAATTGTCTTTATTTGATTTTCTTCAGACCCTATTTATCCCATCTGACCCGTATATATTAATCTTGGACTCGTCTGACCATATGACACGATCCCAAAATTCCTGGTTCTTGTGGATGTGTTCTTTCGCGAATGAAAGTCTATTCCTGCGATTCACCTTATTTACATACGACCTCTTTCGTGGTATTCTGCCATGATATCCATGCTTCCACAAGGCACGTCGGACAGTTTGATCGGACATCATCCTGCCAGAAACATATTCTACTAACGGTCGTAACTGAGGAACACTTAGTCAGGGGTTTTCTTGCACTCTTTTTAAAATAAAGTGTTCATCACATTTATTCAACCATCTCTCTTTTGGTTTTCTTGACACATTCTGTGTTGAACCTTCCTCTCTAAATTTGTTTACTATGTATTGAACTGTGGAGTGTGATTTATTGACTGTTTGTCCAATTTTTCTTAACGAATAACCTCTAAGGGCCAAATTTATAATAACATCCTTCAGATCGGAACTAAGTTCCTTCACCTTGCCCATTTCGAACATGCTGAAACACACTGATAGATAGACGATAGGCCTACAACAATACCTATGCCAGCATTCTGCTTCACAGGGAGCGCACCTGCATGTTCAAACTTGTTACGAAGTTGCAAACTGCACGAAATTGCCCGAATAGCGGTGGCGCTGTATGCGAGGAAGATTGAAACTCTTGCCTGTACGAATAACAATGTTGCATGAAACAGCGTGTTTTTCACTTTTCGTTCAAATTATATACTCTGTTTATACACTTTGAACGTACATTTTTATTGACATTTGTTGGTGAAACCTTCATTAACATTAATTTCCAGGTACATATGAAAATGATTATATTTACTAGTAGATATGACATTTTTTCTCGGAAATTCTATGTGTATGAATAACAATGTTGCATACTGTATGGCTACCATGACATTTGCTTCTACATTGCAAGATGTTGAAATTATAAATAACATGTCTTTTTTACCTGATCAAATTTAATTATGTTTTATGACAATTTATACTGTTTTAAGAGAAACTGCATAGATATTTAAAATGTACATAATATATTATTGGAAATTGTATATTTGAACTAAATGTGGTGGAAAAGAATCAAGTGCACCCATAACCATTGCACAGCATATTATTGGAATTTTGACAGGATACATGAAATTGTAATATCATTTTATCTAATGAAATATTTGTTGATTATGTCACAAATTATGTATTTTGGCGTCAGTACTTGTATTTAAATCAGTTTCAATAGTATGCTTTTCACAAAGTGTTCAAACTTCATTCTAAATGTTTAAAAACAGTTCAAACTCAATAGTTTTATCATGTGCTTGTTAGTGATTATTTGTGAGGAGCTGGTAACATTGGACTGGTTGATGATTAATGGAGGGAAAGAACAGATCCTTGAAATTTTGTAGGCTTCTGGTTTTAGCCTGAAACTAAAGAATTATAATAGAGAGGTTTGTTCTACAATACTAAAATACATTCTTATGTCAAGAAGAAGGACTTGTGATATCAAATAAAGCATGATGAGCTGCTATACTTATCAATTCCTTTTTTATATGAACTATATTAGTGGTGATGCAATGGAAGCCTGAAATCGCCATCTTTTGAAAACATACAGACAGCTAAGTAGTATCCATAAGCATCCTTGTGCACAGATCATGTTCAATGTTTATATTGGCAAGATAGGTGCTCTTTAGTAATGCATCTGTATAATGATTAATATATTTATCATGATTAAACTTATTACAAGTGAATTATCAACTTTAAATGTTTGAAGGCTTACCATATGTTAATACTAATAGGAACAAAGTCTTATCCATAATAAATAATTATCTTATTGAAGGTTTGTGACAGGTTACTCAAGAAATGATTCAATAGAGGTTTAAATCAAGTATATCTTTATTATCTAAGATTTGTTAGACTACAAATGTGAATTATTTTTCTTCATAATTTGTAAGTGTATTTGAAACTTTGCTAATGTATACAAATACAGACTTTTAGTTTAGACACTGTTTAAATACATATATACTCAGTGCTTTTTTACAGTGGTACAAAATGGTACACCATTCTGGTACATTTTTATAAGTTAGAATAAAACTAATAACTTTTTATTTTAATGAAAAAAAATGTGTGTATGTGTGCTGCGTGAAATTACATGTATGCAAAATCATTTATGAATGCATCACAATAGTTTGAGTGGTTGGAACGACTTGAGATGACCGGACCCCTCTCCGATTTTCTTCATATTTGGCATACTCACTAATTGAGGCCTCCTAATCGTGAATCTGAAATTAAAAGTTGTCGGAAACATCTAGAAATTGCAAAATAAGCGAAAATAAGGCATTAGTTTTCGGAATGGAAACCATCGATTTTCGCGAAATTTTTTGTTTCACAAGCAAATATATATATTCCTGATACTACCACGACACCAAATTTTAACTATGTTTGCCTAACCTAACCACACGTCAATGGTTCATGGGGCTAGCGTCAATGGTTCACAATTATTTGCAATTTCTAGATCCTGATACTAGCATGATACGAAATTTTAACTATGTTTGCCTAACCTAACCGAAATTAACCTAACCACACGTCAATGGTTCGTGGGGCTAGCGCCAATGGTTCATGAGGCTAGCGTCAATGGTTCACAATTTCTAGACGTGACCGACAAATTTTAACTTCAGATTCGTGATTAGGAGGCATCAATTAGTGAGTATGCCAAATATTAAAGAAATCGGGATAGAACGTAACAGAAACTTACTTTCAATGTTTTCCAGATACCATTTCCACAGAATCCAATGTTGCCAAACTATAGTCCACACTCCACATGCTCCTCTTCCTTGCCATTGTCACTGTCACTTTCTTCTTCTTCCTTGAGCTCGCCAAGTTTAGGACATGCCCTCGCGCACATATATACGTCCCCTCCTTTGGCAAAACTCCGAAATCACCAAGTTTCTTAATTAATGCCCGTCCTTAATCCTCCACACTCTACCTATACATTTGGACAACATTAACAAACTTTCCACTCCTCTCTGCAGCCATTGTCAAACGATCCTTCTTCTCCAAGTAAGAAAGCAATAGTGTGGCAATGCTGTAGAATCTGTGGAGTAGCTCATTCCGAGCGTCACATGTGCATGTCATCAAATATGACCTCCAACCTTCTATGTGAAGAATTATCGCGGTAATGTAGAAGCTATCCAGAAAACTATCTACACGTGACCAGAGCATGTTAACATGAGGTACTTCATGCGGACAACATATGTAGTAAGTATGAGCAGTACTATAAACATTGGAGAGCAGTCAAATATGAAGAAAATCGGAGAGGGGTCCGGTCATCTCAAGTCATACCGAGTGGTTGTTAGGATGAAAAATAACATACCAACTTGAATAGTAGCAGAACCTCTCTTCCCAGAAAGAAAAACACTGCATACACATATAAATTTTCGTTGATTTGGCAATGGGCATTCTTCTGTGAAAGCTCTTGTGCTACTTAGTGTACTAAAACTCAATGAGCTTTTCATTGGTGAAATATATTCTAAGATGTATCTATTCACATACTGGACCAATCAGATGTCTTCGTTCCATAAAGTATGATACCTATAAGGCAGTGTAAAACAATTACCCAAGTTCCTATCACATCTTAGTTCTCAAGGATTGGTGTGGGGTTGGCCAAAATCTTAAGATTCCCCTGTTATTTTGGCAGAATCTGATTGGTCTATTCATCTTTTTAATTGAACCATATAATTGAGCAGCTGCGGTGGGTTTTGTCTTGTGGAAAAACCGTGTATCCAGAAATTTATTTTATGAAAGCAGAGGACTTGAAGTACCTTTATATTCATAAAAATAATAAGTCTATTTATTGAACTATTTGATTGGTAATATTAAAGGTAATTTTACCTATTTATTGAACTATTCGATTGGTAATATTAAGGGTAACTTTACCAATAAATTAATTCACTGATGTGCCTATATCAGCCAATACACATAGTAGCAGTTATTTTGCCCCATCTATACTTTTTATTGAAACAGGCATTTTTAGAATTACATGAAGGTGACATTTGTAAAAATCTTTTTTCCCTCCACTTGTGGAGTAATTTTTCTTGTATGTACGCATTGCTTGCATTGTAGAATTATTTCTCTAGTAGTCTATGGTTGCTACAAGCATAAAAACACATTTTTTTTGTTGTGACATTTCAGGAGAACACACACGCCCTTCATCAGACATTTATTTTTAGTGTGATTAAAGATACAGTTACAACAATGGTTACAAATCTTTAAAAATAATCAGTTTTACAATGGATCTTGTCAATGTTACATGGTTGGAATGTAGCAACTTAACTGTGGAGTAAATGTTCCTCCAATGAGTATCATCAGTAAATCAGCAGTTGAGAAGCATGTTTAATTCAACAGCTTTTATTGTCATTATATGTTCAACGTACAGGTGTCCCAGGTTTGAATCCCGGCTTGGGCATGGGTGTTCTTTGTTGGCAGGGGTAGAGAAATACAGGGTGCCCGGTCATCATGGTGCCTGAATTTTCAAATTCACAGTGCTAAATAAGATGTATATTTTTAATATTTTGAGTTTGCTTGTGGAAATTTACATTAGCTTTTTTTAAAATAACGAGTAGTGTTTTTTTAATATGTGTGTGTTTTTGTGTAGCACGTGTACCATTAAATCAGAATAATAAACAGGCCATTATAATTTTTTTTTCACTGTTGCTAGCCGAATTCTAAAATCTGCGGCGATGTGGTAGAGTTGGCCATATATTAGAATGTATTGTATCGTTGTTCATGCTGGTACCAGTTGGGCCTTCTTTAGGAAGGCCACCCTAGCGCACTTTTGATGCAATCTTGTATTAATTAATAAATTAAATGTGTTGAGATCATATTTCAAAATGTGTAGCTTTATCTCAGTTGGCATCATGACTTTCTTGGGCCATATTTGAATATAAACCTGGCTCCTGAGAAAAAGGGGCTATTGTCGGAATTACTTTTAGTTTTGTCTACCCCTGTTTATGGGTGTCCCGTCATCCATTTCATCATATCATCAAGCATCTTGATCATTGTGATTAGCCAGAAGTGGCAGAAAGGCGATGTGAAATAACCTAATATCAATCAATCATTCAGTTTATACAGGGTGCTCGGAAATTCCCCTTACAAACTCCTAGGACAAGTAGAGGGGACTGAGTAGACAATATTTGGAATGTCCGGAAACCAATGTGTCGGATGTGTCTGTGTTGGATTGCAACCGGGTAGGCAGTACATGACGTCAGAAGATCACCTGATGACTTAAAGTGTAATCATTTATTACAACCATGTCAAATGAGGTGTTACGTAAGGTACAGAAGTGAATGACGTGTGACTCAGTCCATAATACAAATTTATTTGTTAACAATGCCAAGGGAACAAAAAAGAAACGTACTATTCATTGATCAACACCTGTGTCGACAGTGGAACGCAACAATTTGTAGACATCACGTGCCATCAGTTGATCTGACGTCATGTACTGCCTACCCGGTTGCATACCAAAACAGGCACATTCCACACATTGTCATGGCGTTTCCGGACACGGGTTCCTATTCCAAATATTGTCTACTCAGTCCCCTCTACTTGCTCTAGGAGTTTGTAAGGGGAATTTCCGAGCACCCTGTACGTTCAATCCAGATTACCCTAGATCAAATCATCTAGTTTAGTTTAATGTAATGATGTTAATGAGACATTGTATGAAATATCACCTTCTTTATTTGGGGTTGGTAACTAGAATTTTAATTTTGTTTCTTTTCTCATTCAAGTGGCAGAAAAATAGCCAGAAGTTCATCGATTCGGGATCGCAAATTCTGGAGGTGTTGAAGAAGACCGTGGTGCTGGACGAAGCCGAAGCAGGCCCCACGGTGCCCGGGCCCGAGTGTTGGGAGAAATGCTTCCAGCAGCTTTCAGGCAGCTTCGAGACTAAGTTCGGAGGATTCGGGCAAGCCCCGAAGTTCCCCCAGCCAGTCAACTTCAACTTCCTTTTCCACATATACGGAAAGGAGCCCAACACCGAAAGAGGGAAGAATGCCCTGGAGATATGTACATACACGCTGAAGATGATGGCAAAGGGAGGAATTCACGATCACATATCTCAGGTTTGTTGCATTGGTGCTCTTATCTATATACTAACTGACCTCCATGGCAGAGTGGTTATCACAGCATGCTATGAAGTCAGAGGTCCGGGGTTTGAATCCCAGCCTGGGCATGGGTGTTCTTTGTGAGTTCCGCTTCATCAATTTCATCATTTCCTTACTCATTTTCATCTTTGCGATTCGCCCAAAGTAGCAGAAATTGAAAGTAAAATAAACCAAATCAATCAATCCATCATTCTTCATAGACTAGGCTTGTTTCAGATCGTAGGGAACACAAGCATGTCTGTTCACTTCTGTTCTTGATCAGTACAACTACTAGAACAGTGGTGTATTCTGAAAATTTGACCTGGTTTACTGCTACAATTCTTATTTATTGTATGTTAATTAGATATTATGGAAATAAAACACCACTGCAGGCATGCAAGAAAAAGTAAACAAGATAACATGGGTGAATACAGTACTGTACTAGAACTAACATTTTCACATTCTTTTTGGGGATGGAACATTATCTACTGGACAGGGATGTCGGAACTTATTTCGGAGGAGGTGGGAGATTTCTTTTGTTCTTTTTTATTACCAATGGGTACTACTTTCTGGATGTGCTTGTATAAGGTGCCATCAAATGAAAAGATCCATTTCCATGTAGAGAGTTTTTTACTGACATTGACTACACATATTCGCCATATGAGGTAAGGCACTTATCCCACTTGGGTACCAACTGATGAATGCCTTGGTACAAGAAGTCCTTGGGTTGTGAGGCAAACCATTTTGTCACTGCAGCCTGCAGATCTGCATCCAAAGCATAGCGGCGTCCTCTGAGGTGTTTCTTCATTGGGCCGAAAATGTGGAAATCACATGGACTCAAGTCCGGAGTGTAAGCACTTCCCAACCGAAAGAATTCAACAGGTCCTGCATTTGAATGGCGACATGGGGACTAACATTATCGTGCAGTAAAATGAAGCCTGTGCTGAGCTTTCCGGTTCACTTATGCTTTTATTGCTGTCCGCAGACGATGCAGTGTTTTGCAGTATGTGTTGACATTAATGGTGAGTCCTTCTGTCTTGAATGAGAGTGTCAATAGCATTCACTTTCACATCAATGATGTACTTGTCAATTGTCCTAGCCGCGAATCGTCCTTTAATGTGTTGCATCCAGTACGAAACTGTCGACACCATTTCCTCACTGTTTTGTCCTGTACACATTTTGTCACCATATACAGCCTGCATTCTCCGGTAAATGTCTGCTGGATGCATATCTTCAGCATGCAGAAAGCGTATCACTCCACGCTGTTCTTCCATGGCCACGTCTGTGAGCTGCTCCTCTATTGTTCCATCACACAGCACCACATTTCACCTAGAGGGGAGCAAGAGAAGTGATTAGCCAATGACCCAATGCCACCTGAGTCAACATTGCGCATGTGCTGATCCACTGCCACTGACATGTCACATACACCGATGGGTATACACAGCACCCAAAAGCACTGTCGCAGGTAACATGTATTTCAGGATATTTTCCGTTGGACCTTTTCATTTGATGGCACCTTATGGAAGCATCTAGAAAAAAGTTGTTACAAGTTTGAAATCTTAAGCATACATTGCTTACTGTAGTGGTATTTTTTTTACTTTTAAATGCATAAGGTAGCTTCACAGCATTTATTCAAAGCTAGAATATTTACTGTGCATGATAAAATAAGTTTTCTTTCAAGACCTGAATTCCCAGGCAATCTGTATTGACTGAAAGAGAGAAACTTCTACAACATGGAAACATTTTCATTTTGCAATGTTACCATTATTATAGGTCCAACCCAAAAGTGCCAGTAGGGTCTGTTCATTTGTCATACCAAAAATTAGTATTCCTGTAGTTTCTCCTAAATATTCGAACATATGTGCATAACCTTATGCTGAACAGAATGCAGTGTGATTTGCAACTTTAGCATTCATAGTTTCCGGGATATTAAATATTTGATTAGAGCAGGATGTAATTTCAAATTCCACCTTAAAATGAATCGTCCTCATTAAGATTAATATGGTAGAAACAGCTTGAGCATCATTCCCTGTGCATATAGCTCCAAGCCATGAAGGCACATTTAGGGGATGTGGGGGTTGAGATCCACACATTCTCGATCTTGGCCATTTTGGAGGTGGTGTGATCAGCACCACACTCTACCCACCTTTACCCCCTGGTTTTGCCCCAGGTAACCAGGTAGGTTGGAGTTGGGTGACCCCCAGAGTTGCTTAATGCACCACCCCTGGAATCGAACCTGGATTTCCCACGTGGCATGTAAGGGTTAAAGAAAGAAATATGTTTGACCAGAATACATAAAATCAAACAATCTTGTGAAAAACTCCTTCTGTGATAGATTAAAAACTAAGGTCGTATTTGAAATCATCACACCCAAACAACATAAAAGTCAACTGTTTTCAGGCCTGTGTAATCTTTAATCTTTTGTACCATTTGGTATTTATGTTGGATTTAAACACATTTTCCTTAAATATTTACTTGTTTGTATGCCAAATGTTTATTGCAGGGTTTTGCAAGATATTCCACTGACGACCGGTGGCACGTACCCCACTTTGAGAAGATGCTGTACGACCAAGCCCAGTTGGCAGTTGTTTACACATCAGCATATTTGGCAACTAAAGATCAGTTCTTCGCAGATGTCATCAGGGACATTTTGACATATGTGTCAAGAGATTTGAGCGATGAAGTAAGTTCACTTTCTGGGATTTCTGCATGTTCGTTCTTTCATAATCGTTTTTCATATACATGTAGAGTGTGATTTTTCTTGTATGTACGCATTGCTTGCATTGTACAATTATTTCTCTTGTAGTCTAACATTATTAATAATAATCCGTGGCTCGACAGCCATCGAAGGGCCTTGGCCTATCTCCCGACTGCCAGTCTCCATCCTACAATCCTACGTAGAGGTGTGGAGATCTTCAACTGGTAATGGGCTGACGTGGGGTCAGCACGTTTAACCCTCAGCCGTTATAGGAAATTTTCCAGACCAGATTACGCTACTCACTCCTAGCTTCCCAATTTCCTCATGATGGTGGGTTGCTACCTGTCTTATACACAGGCCGAGAACCCAGAGACTG
Source organism: Lepisma saccharinum (assembly GCF_977018435.1). Classification (NCBI taxonomy): domain Eukaryota; kingdom Metazoa; phylum Arthropoda; class Insecta; order Zygentoma; family Lepismatidae; genus Lepisma; species Lepisma saccharinum. Next base: position 58,486,624 of record NC_139252.1, on the reverse strand, counting down.
AATCCAGGTGGACTCGAACCCATGCCGTCCCGCAGTCAGATTTCAAAGCACAGTGCCTTAGACCACACGGCCACGGAGGAGGACAGTGTACTGTTATTACAAGCATAAAAAACAGTTTTTCATTGTGACGTTTCAGAAGAACACACGCTCCCTTCATCAGACAAGAAAAACTGTGTTTTTATGCTTGTAATAACTGTAGACTACAAGAGAAAGAATGTAAAGTGTGGTTTAAGATAACAATGAAGTTTTTTACTGAAAGAAAGGAAAATCATGTGGCTAATTTTAACATACTGTATTTTAGTGATGTGAAGAGCAGCTAATTTACGAATTTTGAATTTCTCCCCAATGATTTTTTTAAAGTAACCTAACCTAACTTAACCTGGTGGTAATTTGAACCCTTTTACACCTTTGCTGCAAGTAATATCTGTATGCTAGGTTGCACTGGAATGATGGTGTAATGCAGAAGGTATTAACTTTTCAGATACTAATAACTCTGAATGTTATGGTACACATAGCTTTAACTCCATGTAGTTTAATTCATAACAGGCTGCATGTTTTCATGCAACATATTGTTGCAAATTTATCAAGAAACATGCAGCAGTTTCCACAGTGACTTCATTTGGTTTGGGAATCTTAGTAAACGAAATGATGATATTAGGGATCTACGAGGGCGAGCTGAAAAGTAATGCCTGCTATTTTTTTGTGACGGTATAAAGACATTTTGGATTTTGAGCAACCATGCATTGTACTCTTCAGACTTTCCCGCTTCTCCATTCCAAGTTTCAAACTTCTACCTCAGGGGTTACTGAACTAGAGCGAGTAAAATGGCAGCATGTAACCTTACTATGTCGGTGCACCTGAAACTGCGTGTGGTGACCGAGTTTCTAACTGCAGAATATGTGTCCCCAATTGACATTCATCAGAGAATGAAGGCTTTTTATGGCAATGAATGTGTAACGTCAGTACTGTATGATATTGGGCTGTTTATGCTCACAATGAAAACCCCTGCCGAGGAACTCTCAACTCTCAAGAAGTTCTTTGTCACACACGTTGAGAGTTCCCCGGCAGGAGTTTTCATTATGAGCATGAACAGTCCAAAGAAAGCCTTCATTATCTGATGAATGCCAATTGGGGACACATTTTCTGCAGTTAGAAACTCCTGTCACCACACGCAGTTTCAGGTGCACCGACATAGTAAGGTTACATGCTGCCATTTTCCTCGCTCTAGTTCAGCAACCCCTGGTGATAGAAGATTGAAACTTGGAATGGAGAAAGGGGAAAGTCTGAAGGGTACAATGCATGGTTGCTCAAAATCCAAAATGTCTTTACACCGTCACAAAAAAAAAGCAGGCATTACTTTTCAGCCTGCCCTCGTATAATTAAAATTTGATAAAAATCTTCATCTACAATAATAACAAAAACGGACTGCATGTCTCACAGTTAAGTTTGTATGTCCCACCAATGTAATATTATTGACAAGATTCATTGTATGACTGCTTCTGTTTTTGTTAAATTTATCCCATTGTTATAACTGTATCGTTAATCCAAGTAAAAATAAGTCTAATAAGGGAGCATGTGTTCTCCAAAAACATTACAATAAAAAGTGTGATTTTATGCTTGTTACAGCTGTAAAGTACAAGGGAAGTAATTCTAATCTAACCAAACTTAACCTAACCTAACCTAACCTAACAACTTCCTTGGAGTGCAGAAAAAAATCCTTACTCTACAGTCACAATTGTCACAATTTCAGTTTTGAAAGGGCTAACCTAACCTGTATTTCTCTACTGCGTGGTGCATGCAAGCAGTCATGAGAGCATTTGTAAAATAGTATTTACATTATAGTTTTGTACGGTTTCCATTTTGCAATATTGTATTTATCTGCGATATTTTTTCTAGTCTGGAGGCTTCTACAGTGCAGAGGATGCTGATTCCCTACCTACTCATGAATCGAAAAACAAAAAGGAAGGAGCTTTTTGTGTTTGGACTTTCGAAGAGGTCAACAAGTTACTGGATGAGTCAGTAGAGGGCAATGCATCTGTGAAACTAGCAGATATATTTTGCCATCACTATAATGTTAAAGCTGGAGGCAACGTTAGCCAGCAACAGGTATGCTGTAATTTGAGAACTGTTAAGGAAGTGAATACATTGTATTTAGTGTGGATATAGCATATTTATATTGAATCTTGTGTTTTTTCTGCACTACTTTTCAAAGCTGAGACATTAAATGCAAATGTAGGGCATTTCAGACCAAAGCTACATGTGAGCGGAAAGAGCCAATCAATAGCAACGTTTCACACCACAGCAGCATGACAGGCTGCATGAGCCTGCATTACATTGAATAAATCCTCATCACATGTCACTCCATCATTTCGGTACGAAATCTAAGTAGAGGGCAAAGGTGAAATTGAAGCCATTGGAGGTGTGCAATATGGAATAAATCATGTATTCATGGATTTTTGTGCAAGCATGCTCATATGTGCATTTATGATTCCAGCTATCTGATATGACATCTGGTGAGAGCTTTTGGAACTACTGTGTATGGGAATGCTTGCTTCCATTGAAAAATGGAATAGTTCATTAGTAACTTGTTTTTGTCAAGCGAGAGAAGTTTTATCATATATGGTAGTTATATTTTGTTCTCTCCAAAACATTACTAAAGCTGCGCTATGAGAAGCCTATCTGTGCTTGTTTTTTCCCCAACCATGATGCTGCTTCTTCCTCTTTTTTTTTTTATCAGTTCGTATGTTACTCTCTTTGACACAATATTGTTCACTAATCATTTTGGTTACGACTGTGTAAAGTGGAATCCAAACTACTGTGAGTCTGCCAGACATACAGGTGTCTGGTTGAGTGAATTTTAAACTGAAATGTCTACATAAACAATAAGTATTTCATGAAATATAAAAACCGTTTACTTACGTTATGTGAGTATGTTCCGTTTGTAAAAGCAACGTTTCAGGAGTCTACTGCTCCCTTCTTCAGGCTCCTTCTTTGGCACGTGTTATTGCTACATGCCGCGTCAATTTACGTTGAACAAGGAATACGGTAAAAGGTTTCAATTGGTAAAAGAATTGTTAAAAACTTGCCCATGTCTCAATAAAACTTTCCATGCCCATTTCATCCTTCATAAAAACCTCCGAAAAAGTATAAAGGTTGAAACTTAAAACTGTAAAAATGCACTCTCCTCAGTCACCTGTGTTGGTACCCGATTGTCTTTCTTGTGGAATGAAGGAAGTTCATTTGAGGCTATTCCCCTCCTACGTCGTTCCCCTCCCCTCTGCTGTATCCTTACGTCATTTCCAACTCGAAATCCTGTGTTTCCTGGACTGCATGGATTACTTCCAGCGTGACATGAAATACTATTTTGTTTTTGAAGTCAAACAAAGAATTCACGATATAATTGAAGAACAGGTTAGGAAAGAGAATTTAAAGGAAAAGGGAAATAAAAAAGGGAAGAAAGAGAAAAAAGACATGGGAACTTTAAGAGAAACATAAATAATGTAAAGAAATGGGTAAAAGAAAATAAAGTATTTTTGATTTGATCCAATAAGGAGAATAAAATGGTGGTTATAGGTAAGGATGAGTATAAAAGAAAAATGGAAGAATGTTTCTGTAGCAAAGATTTTGAAGTAGTAAAGGAAAACTCAATTAACAAAATTTAGAGGGAAATTAGGAAAGCAGTGGAAACAAGTATCATGCTAGCGAGAACTGTAAAAAAGAAATTAATTGAAGGTAGCAAAAAAAGGTAGTATCCCAATAGCGTTTGGGATTCCTAAAACACATAAAGAGGGAATTTCCCTAAGACCTATTATCCCGATGTATTTGCACCCAGGATATAATTTAGCTAAAACATTAGTAAAACAAATTAAAGAAGTAGGGGAAAAAACTGAATATACTGTTAGGAACTCATGGGAGGTAAAAAAAGAAAAAGGTAAAGCGGCGGACTGTTTGCAAAGATGGCTAATGGAAAAAAAGGTTTGAGCATTATAATCGCATGGGAATACTACGTCAGATGGTTTCATCTAGTCACTGGATATAACTACTTTAGCTTCAACAACAAGATATACGTACAGAAAGAAGGGTTAGCCGTGGGTAACCCAATCTCCGGGATCGTATCCAGTATATCCTTGCATTACATTGAGAAGGCAACTATAGAACAAGTGAAAGGGGGAGGTCAAATACTTTGGTAGATATGTTGACGACACACTGATTATCGGTGGGGAAAAGGTTTAAATGGATGTTAAAAATTTTAGGTGAACAGGAAGACCGCATTAAGTTTACAAAGGAGGAAATGAAAAATGATGAAATTAATTTTTTGGATCTTAGGATCAAAAGTACAAAAAAGGGATTTGGAACAGGAGTCTTTCATAAGACATTGGCAGGGAACCTATACATTAGTAAAGAATCGGAGCATGCGAGGTGAACAAAAAAACAATGTATTTTTTAACTTCTATTCATAATTTGGAAAAGAGAGATGCGGTAGTATATAAATATGGAGAAACTAGTACTCACTTTTATCCGCGAATCTGTTTTTTCTTTTTCGATTAATTTCAGTGGCCACTGCCACCATCCTTGTTGGAACTTGCTGTACTGTTGCTTGGCGTGCGTCTTTTGTTTGTAGTTCTCTGGCTACCGCTAGGTGCACTGTTGTTAACTGCATCTGGGTCTGTGTTGTCTGCTATTTCCGGGCGATAACTGTTGTAGTAGGGGAATCCAAGTGCGGTGCGCTTGCCCGCTATCGATGTTTAGCTCGTGCGGGAAGTGCATTATGGCGTGCGAGGATCTACGAGAGGAGATAGCCACCATCACTGAAATAGCCCTGAAACATGGCTACACTGAAGCACAACTTTCCACTTGGTGCAGTAAAGCGGAAATACAGGTCAGACACCCTAACCAACCACAGTCAACCCATCTGCAAGCAACCCAGTCACAATCAACCTCCAGCGGCCAATATAAATGGTTTGCCTTCCCCTACCATCCCACCACTTCCAATCGCATATCCAAAGCCCTTCTCCCATACGGCATCAAAGTAGCGCTCAAACCCAATTCCAAAATAGCTGATAACCTGAACAAACACAATCGGTACTTCCTTTCTCCCCTTGATAACCCAGGTGTATACGATGCAGAGTGCGAATGCAAGGCACATTATATCGGCATGTCCATCAGATCTGTCAATGAAAGAATCCAACATCACCTAGCAGATGCGAAAAAAGGCCAACCCACTACTTGTCTTGCTAAGCATATCAAATACAATAGCCATAAAATTCAAAAGGTTCAAGTCAAACACACTGCCCACACGCTCGTAGACACCAAAATCAAGGAAACGCATGCCATAATGCACTTCCCGCACGAGCTAAACATCGATAGCGGGCAAGCACTCCACACTTGGATTCCCCTACTACAACAGTTATTGCCCGGAAATAGCAGACGACACAGACCCAGATGCACAGTTAACAACTGCGCACTTAGCGGCAGCCAGAGAACTACAAACAAAAGACGCACGCCAAGCAACAGTACAGCAAGTTCCAACGAGGATGGTGGCAGTGGCCACTGACATTAATCGAAAAAGAAAAAGACAGCTTCGTGGATAAAAGTAAGAACTAGTTTCTCCGTATTTAACTGATATATTACAGCGAAAAGGCTATATAATCGTAAGGAGGAATTGATAAAAGAGGAAAAATGGATGATGGGTGTTGGAAAAAGGAATGGGTATAAGGAGAACGAAATGAGGAAGATACAAAGGAGAGCACGCAAAATTTGCGAGAAAGATGAAAGGGGGATGAATAAGGAGGGGGAAAGAGAAGAGGGGAGGACAAAGGAGAAGATAAAAGGAAGTAGAGCTCGCGCACGTTCGGAAGTTCTCTGGCGTTTCTAATGCGCAGCGTCGTTTCGAGTCTAACACTCCGCACGGAGGTTCCCGGGAGAGGGGAAGTGAGTGGGCGCGAATGTCAGAGCCAATCAGCACCAAGTGCCTCGGCACATGCGCGTACGATCATCAGCTGTTCTGCTAGAATGCTTGTAACAGCGAGAGTTGGAGAGGGACAAAGTAGAATACTAGTAATACAGCAGTGCATTTAAAGATAACAAATCATTTGTAATCCAGTATGAGACGTATGCGAAAATGAATATCTTAACGAGAATAAGTAATTAGTAAAAGGTGGAAACTTACGTGGTGGAACTGGAACAGATGTGTGATGGCGACATTGCGGCTCTTTAATCCAATCTTTCGATGTCGCTTATGGAGGAATCTTCTGCTTCGGAGTCACTGGAACTATCACTGCATATTTCACTGTCACTACTACTGCTGTTGCTGTTAACCCTGATAGTGAGGCGCTCTATTTCAGGCTCCAACAAACCTTCAGTTTTGATATAATATTGTTCAACATCTTGCACATGACGGCAGACATCACTCCATTCTTTCGCCCCAATCTCCGAAAATCTTCTTTTGCACAGCTCCCACACATCAATTAATTTGAAAGTGACATTGTGTTGTCCAACCCATTGTTTTACGTTGCCCCATATCTTCTCAATGCTGTTCAAATCTGGATGATAAGGTGGTAAACGTAGGACCGTGTGACCATATTCAGCTAGAATTTGATCTAAAACGAACTTTTTGGCTTTGCCCTTATGCAACTTTATGAGTTCGTAGAGTTCAGTTTTATACATACCATCACCGAAGGGAATATTATTTTGTAACAACCAGTTTTGCATGTCTTGCTTCCTACTATTTGAGGTTGGGCATTTCTCGTACTGAACATTGTGGTAAGAAGCATTGTCTATTACTAAAACAGAGGTAGGTGGCAAATTGGGTAGGAGCATTTCTTTAACCCAGCGAATGTAATTCTCAGAATTCATTTCTCTGTGGTAATCTCCGGTTGCTTGATTCGATTTGAAAATCAACAACGCGTTGGGAATGAAACCTTTTTCACTGCCGGCATGTACGATAATGAGACGCTGTCCCTTTGAAATAGGCACTTTCATACCTTTTACACTATCATCGCACCATGCTTTGGGATTTGCGTGCGAACTATGTATGTACGTTTCATCACTGTATATTATCGGTCGCCCTTCCCGACGAAATCTGGTAATGGCTCTCAAGTAAGCTATACGTGTATTGCGTATGTCACTTCTTTCAATGAGCAGCCGTCTGTTGCTTTGAACCTTTTTCCAGCGAAACCCCAGTTTTCGAAATATTTTTCTTAAGCTAGATGATTGACCTTCATATCCAATATCTTGGCGCCATTTCAGCAACACGGATTTCAAGGTAGGAATTCTCTTTTCCTGAATATAAAATTCATTAATTGTTCTTCGCACTACACAGAGATCAAATTCGTCCAAATTTGTGCACCGTCGCGGTCGGTTCTGATTTCTGCGCGGTGTACCATAACTGGTTGATGTGCCTTCTTCCACCTTTTCCATTTCTTTTTTTACAGATTTTATAATTTTCAAAGACACACCGGTAGCAGCAGAAGCACCTTCATATACTTTCTTTAGTGGAATGGTACATCCATTTTCATCGGCTTCCCTTTGCATGAATTGCAGCACGTTTGCCACAACTTCCCGTGTTTGCCCACGAATCGTCCTGCGGAAAACCTTAGAATGAACGGGAGGCATGTTTCCCTTGAAACGAACGAAGAAACGAATGTAAAATTAACAGCACCCGCGTGAAGATAAACAACCGATTTCCAACTTGTTTCTGCCTGGCCGCCCACGACAACAATACTCTGACTCATGCTTTTCTCCTCTCCCCTCCCCTTCCTCGCGCCAGCTCGAACCTTTGCTGAGGCTCGTTGACCAGCTTTCATCCATACGCCAGAGAACTTCCGAAAGTGCGCGAGCTCTATATGTTTACGGGAATCCCGTATTTTAAAGGGGGTTTCTGAAAATATTGAAATTAAGTAAAAGAATATGGCATAAAATGCGGAATGAGGGCTCCACACAATATAGAAAAACATTTTACAGAATACGAGAAGGAAGGAAAGGTAAAGAAAAATGAGGTAGTGAAGGGTGTGTGTATAGGATTAGGTGTGATTGTGATAAACAATACAAATACATTGGACAAACAGGAAGAAGCATGGAGGTAAGGTCGAAGGAAAACGATAAAGATATCAGGGAGGAAATACCCAGAACAGGTTTATCCGAACACATTATAGAGAAACAACATAAAATTAAGAAAAGGGAGGTCATTAGAAGAGAAAATAAACAAATAAATATAAATGTATATGAGGCCGCTAATATATGCAAGGAAAGGAATAATAAATTTAACAGGGATGACGGGAACCTAGATGAAATATGGATAAAGATGTTTAAAAGGTGGGAGGTAGGTAAGAAAAAACAAAATAGGATTTCATGTCACGCCGGAAGTAATCCACGCAGTCCAGGAAACACAGGATTTCGAGTTGGAAATGACGTAAGGATACGGCAGAGGGGAGGGGAACGATGTAGGAGGGGAATAGCCTCGAATGAACTTCCTGCATTCCACAAGAAAGACAATCGGGTACCAACACAGGTGACTAAGGAGAGTGCATTTTTACAGTTTTAAGTTTCAACCACAGGCATGGGCACGTTTTTAACAATTCTTTTACCAATTGAAACCTTTAACCTTATTCCTAGTTCAACGTAAATTGACGCGGCATGTAGCAATAATGCGTGCCATAGAAGGAGCCTGAAGTAGGGAGCAGAAGACTCCCGAAACATTGCTTTTACGAACGGAATATTTTATATTTTAGGAAATACTTATTGTTTACTAAAGTAAGTAATTCGCACCTGTGCAAATGTGTATATTTCACATTTAACAGTACATTTCATGTGCAGCTTATAAGGTTCCTTCTGAAACAGACGTTTCGGGTCCCTTGCCAGATCCTTCTTCAGGGTGCTCCAATAAAATCACATTAAAGATGTAAGCAAGTTAAGAGCGGAACGATTGATTGATTGAGTTGGTGTTTTAAGTCCACTTTATGCACAGTAAGGCTAATCGGGACTGGACCTACAGTTTAATGTGAGATCCGAACCACAATGTGCCTCCACAGGGTATCCAACCTGGGACCCCTTGATTTCAAGGTGATTAAAAGTGGAAAGAAAAAGGCTAAAAGGATAATGTCACTTGATTAAAAACAAACTGCTTGATAGTCGTCAATTGTCTCTTGTTAACAATGCACACCACTACCCACCGCCTGCAGCACTGGCTTTTGAAGGAACCTTATAAGCCACACGTAAGTTAAGTGAAAACTGTATTTTACCTCTAATTAGCTACTGTGGTTATGCTAACATTTAAGTAATTAGTTCATTCCACATTTTACATGTATCTGATATGATGAAATGTTGGAAAATCACCTAAAATGAACAGTACAGTGTATAATCTGACATTTCATGTTTCAGTCTAAAAGAAAGTATGCATATGTCTAGTTATTTCCAATTATGCTTTGTGATACTGCACCTTAACAAAATGTGTAACTGAGATTAATTCCTTTCTGCTTGCAGGATCACCAGAGCGAATTGAAGAATCAGAATGTGCTGATAGTATTTGGCAGCGAGGAAGAAACGGCCGAGAAGTTTGGTATAACCATTGAGACGCTGAGAGGGGCTCTAGCTAAGGCAAGGGGAATTTTGTATGAGGCAAGGTTAAAGCGACCAAGACCGCATCTTGATGACAAAATGTTAACAGCATGGAATGGTATGTAGATTGTGCACATGCGTACTAATTAGGGCTGAGTCGATACCGATACATCAGTATCTATCTGTTGACACCATTGGTATCACTATTGGAAAGCATTGGTTTAAATTAATTCACCGATACCAGTCGGTACTTTTCCAGAGTCTTGCAGGTTCCATAAGAATGTCACACAATACTTTGTGTAGTCCATATATATCAAGGAAATTATGCAAAATACACAATTTTCAATATTTTACAACAACATTGTGGACAGAAATAGATTTTGTGATTAAATAGTTATCATATACAAAATTAATAATTGGGAGTCACAATGTTGTAGCTTGTCCCCTCATAAAGTGGCTCTGGGGTTCACCCAGTCTCAAATCAATGGGTACTTGTGGCAACCCTTGTGAGGTAAAGTTGGCTGGAGTGTGGTGCTGATCACATCACCTCCAAAAAAAATGACCGAGATCAAGAATGTGTGGAGTCCTACCCCCACATCCCCTAAATGTGCCTTCATGGTACGGTGCTATATGCACGAGGAACTTTACCTGTACCTTACCAGAAATTAGTAATATTTTGAACCATAACATTTAACAGATTGATTTGGGTTGGTTCCAATTATATTTTACATTTTTTGAATATTTTGAGCTAAGTAGCTGAAGTCCAGTTTAGGTATGCACTTACTTTTCAGTAACTCAAGTTTTCACCACATCATGTGACTTCTTCAAGAGTTGACAAGAATAGCCAAAATTTAAAACATGCGAAGGTAGGTCAGCCAGACAGTCATTTTGAATAAGATCGTCAGCCGAATGGAGTAGGAAGTAGTGACAGGACACTCTGATTGTCTTTTACCTTCTACTTTTAACACTTTTAACCAAACTTACCTTCACATGTTTTAAAGTTTGACTGTTCTTGTCTTAACGAGAAACCACATGATTGGCGAAAACTTGAGTAACTGAGAAAGTGAGAGCACTGGGCTTCAGCTACTTAGTGAAATGATGGCATGTGTTGCAAGTTAGACCTCATCTATAGAGGCATGCATACTTCAATTGTCAATGAAAAATGTGAAATAACACTGTAATATTCAATTTTCATGTTTTTGAAAGGTCTAAGGTGCATTTTCCTAACATCTTTTCTCACGAAATGATGCGAAATGAACTCCAAAATGCCAAATAAACCATCATACATGAAATTTAGAGTTTGTTTAAAGATGCTACACTTTCTGAAGTGTAAATTATCGTGGGAGCTATGCAAATCATGGAATATTGATTAATTCTGCTGGTAACATACTAATTAAGCCTTGTTTCGATTTTAAAAACATTACAGATGCTGACCAAGGCAGCTTTATAGTAAACTAAAAACACTACATGTTACATTTCTACTCTATATCAGGGTATTCTTAAGATGTAGAACTAATTAAAAAAAATAGATTTTAATTTATGGAGTAGAAACGTAATGTGTAAAGTATTTTTAGTTTATTATAAAGCTGCTTTGGTTAGCACCTGTAGTGTTTTTAATTCTGCTGTAAATATTTGAGAAGCAAAAATGGACTCCTTTTCACAGGAATAAACTTACTACATACAGGGTGTGGCAACGTAACTTCCTTTTTTTGAAATGCGCGCCATGCAGCCTGTAGAGGTCGTAGCGGGGCGGAAGTGGTCTCATTCGACAGGCGCGAGTCTAAAGTTTTGTTTGCGTCCCGGTCAGTCAGTCGCCATCATGCGTTGGAACAGTGAGGAGCGTGCGGATGTTCTGTTATCGCAACGCAGCGCACCTTCCGAAAGCGCTTTCATGTAGCTCCGTTGGGCACTGTCCCGGACCAAATCTCGCATTTATGTTACCTGTCCAAGGACCCTCCAAGACCTGAAGGCCAACATCCGTCAAGAAATTGCCAACATTCCCGCTGATATGCTGGTTCGGGTCAGGAAGAACGCCAGAAATCGGCTTCTTCAGTGGACAATGGGGGGCGTCACCTCCCTGATATGATTTTCAAAACTGTGTGAAACATAACTTTAGATATGTAGCTACAGTGTAACAAAACCATTAAACAATTCTAATTCATCACATGGGTTTTATTGCGTTCTGAAATAAGGAAGTTATGTTGCCGCACCCTGTAAAATGTGCTATTGGAAGGCAAATATTTATTTTGTGTAATAACAGTAGTTTTTTTTTAAAAAAAATAGGATTTTATTCACCATTTTAAGACCAAAATGTCATTTTTATATATTGCTGTTGATCCCAAAACGTGCCTTGTTTTTGTACCGAAATCGTGATCTTTTATTCACCATAAATATGTGCCCTTACTTATCTACTTTTAATTGTTTCAATTTTCAAGTAACGGTACCTGTCTGAATCCGTAAGAGTATTAGCACAGATAATGGTGTCAAATCAAAGTGGTATCAGCTCGGCCCTAATACTAATATATTTTTTTGGAGATACAGTGTTATCTTGATTTTACATCTATTTAGTGCACCAAGGTGAAAACACGCAAAATGAAGGAAAGTATAATTCATGAAAATGTTATAGCTTTCCAGGAAGCAAGAAAAGTGAATGTTTAATGTAGGAAAAAATGTAAAATCAGGTTTCCACTGTATTTTGTTGGTTAACTCTTAAAAAATCATTAATTTGAACTGTGTCATGTGTGGAGACGTGTGATAATTTTCCTTAACATGTGTGATTTTTTAAAATACAGTGTTACTGAGAATGATTGGGGGCGGGGGTTGGTGAGGTTATTGTGTATGCAGTATGCATTCAAAGTAGTTTTATTAGGTTCAGTAACGCAAACACTTTGTGCAGTAAGAAAATAAATGATTTCGTTACTACAGCAAATATGTATTAACTGAAACATATTCTGGAGAACACATCATAACGAAACTCAATTTCAGTATACACTCGAACAAAAACATTCAGAGTAACACTGTCGGTAATTATCCAATAAGGCCCGAGCACCTCTCACTCGTTTATTTCGTTAATTTTGGCATTGATACCTACCTATTCTGCATTGCGGAAGATTCTTTAAGGTGAGGTTATGCCTTTTTCCATAAAATAGTGTCAACTTTTCATATTACGAGTCATTATTTGTCTTCCTTGTTCTGCTTGGGTAGCAGACAATATGGCGTGCACTTGTCATGGATCATCGCGCGTTGTGCTTGTGTTTTGTCGATTTGGAGTGGGTATGCAGTGTTCTTAACCGAAAAATACCTACTTTCGTGTTCATAATGTCATCACAAACCATTGACGGATAGCCCCACGAACCATTGATGGATAGCCCCAAAACCATTCACGATAGCCCCAAAAACCATTGACGGATAGCTCCAAAAACCATTCATGATAGCCCCATGGACCATTTCCGGCAAGGTTAGGTTAGGTTGGGTTAGGTTAGGTAAGCATAGTTAAAAGAAAATTCTCGTAAAAAAAGGCACGTTTGGAAACACTGGCGAGACCACGTGACTTTCGACACTCGTACCATCTGCATACATAAAGGAAACAACGGCATAATGTTATAGAAAATGCAAGTTCCTTACATAACAAGTGATTATTTTTTGTTCTGCAGCATTCTATGGTGAAGTTTTCAGTTTCCGTGTAAGAAAATACCTCCAAGAACTTCGACAATGCTACAGAAACTGATTTCAGTTAAGTAGTTTCTCCTGTAAATTTGAAGAAATCCGTTCGGGCGATATTGGATATTTAACACACTGTCAATTGCTGTTTTGATTCTTTCTTTTTAGATTGGCCAAATTGTTCTTTTTTTCTTTTCCACTGTAAACCATGGTCTTTGACATGGTTCCACAGTTAAATGTCTAATGGAATAACTTCTGGACTTCTGGGGCCACTTGCAATTCATCTCTCTGGAAAGTGAAAACCTAACACACGTTGCACATGAGCTTCAAATTGAGGTGGTGCTTCATCTTGTTGAAAGATGACCTTAAACTTGAGAGTTTCCATTTTGTTGATCTGAGGGAATTAATATTTCTCCAGCATATCGAGGTATTCCACGCTGTTGATGGTTAGTAGAAAATAGTGCTTGAAAATCTTATTATGCATGAGACCACTCCACATATTGAGTTTTGGAGAGTCTAAGATATGTTCTTAGCCCCAAATTCGGCTTGAAGTAATTTTTGTGGACTCCGAATGCAGGACTGTCAAATTCTTTCCACTTGGAATTGCACAAATCATCGATGGATATTGCTGTCCTGCAATGAATCCTTTTGATACTGGCATCTAAAATGCCATTTTTAACACCAGAAACAGATTTTTGTGCTGCCCATCATAGGACACAAGCAACTTTCTCTTGTGTGGTGCACATTGCACTACTGTGCACAATTTCACATTGCAACTTCGTACCCGGTAGCACACAATGCGGACTGCAGTTGTTCTTGTAGTTTCCTCCACCATCCCATCGTGCACACCGTACGTTGCTGAACCTAATAAAACATCATTCTATGTATAAGATGTAATGTATCTTTCACAGAAACCCCCCAAAAATGTGACTTATCTTTCACAATAACCCCACCAAACCCCACAAGTTGTTCTCAGGTACTGCACATGAACACTGGTTCCTTGTTCTCTGTAGGAATACATTTACCAAAGTGTCTCCTTGTGATTGAAATACAATCGTCACGTCACGTTTTCCCTTTTATGTATGTGTTTTCTTTAGTTAAGCATGGTTCTTCTTGATAGTGTGAGGATTTTTTATTTTTATTTTGATTGCTACTGAAAGGTTCCTGAGCTGTGATGATCCAGTTGGTAGGGAGTCTGGCTGTTACGTAGGAGACCCAGGTTCGATTCCCACTGTGTGTGATCTAGGGTGGAAATTTTCCCAACAGTGTCCCTGTATAGGGCAGCCCTGGGACCCAACTATTTACCATCCATGTTGGGAGATGATGACAGTGTGTTAACAAATGTTTTTATCTTTTTGAGAATAGCGAGCGTTTTATAATATTTCTGAGGAAGTTTTCGGACTATCTTTACCTTTTATAATGTGTTCTGTATAACCTATGCCAGTCTCTACAACCTTGCACTTTTAACCTTTCTCAAGGGACTCTTTGCACCCCTTTTCTAACATGTAGGTATGGTTTTTAGATGAGGGGATATTTCCTTGTGTACTTAGAAGGGTGCGAAATGGCCGTACATGCTGAGGCACCCAAAACTTATAACTCGTTCATTCATTCTAGTCAATGTATACATGGGTGGGTGTGTGGCGAGGGGAAGCCAAAGCATTGTGCTGATCACATCATCCATGTATGGCCAAGACCGAGAATGTGTGGTACATCCCTATGTGCAGTTCAAGGCGAAAACCATATTTTTAAGAAGACATAACCACCAAAATGTTTTTACCTTGAAAATTGTGTAAAGTCGACAAAATAAAAACATTCACTGGACAAGCGCATCACACACTATAATGATGTTTCGCATTACATTTGTGCATCATCAGGTTAAAACAAGAACAAATAGAGACAGATAAAAAACATATTCTTCTCCTTCCTCTCACTGCAGCTTAAAGAATTCTTAATACAGTAAAACCTGTCTATCCCGGAACATGATGGTTCTGAGAAAAATTTTCCGTCTTAACAGTTTTCCTTCTTATACAGGGTTGACTTTAAATACAGTATAGAGCACTGCAGGAAATAATGGAAAGACAGATTTACATTTTGCATTACTTATAATGTAGAGTACTAATGCATACCCGGTGGAGGCACAAGTGGTTCGGATCCCACTTTAAACCGTAGGCCCAGTCCCGATTAGCCTTACTGTTCATAAAGTGGACTTAAAACACCAGCTCAAACCAATAGCAGAGTACTAATGCATGTACGTACATGAATAAAAATGCGATACAGTCGCAATAAGCATAGCAGAGATTACAATTATGTAACTACACAACATGTTGGTACACTTTTTACAGTATTGTAAGAAAGTATAGTTGTACTTATTTATCTTTTTGAACCTGGGACCCCTGGCATCGTAGCGCGATGTGCATAGAGGGAAAGAGAAAGATTGAAAGATGGAATAAGAGAGGTGAAGAAAGATTGAGATAAGTGAAGAAAAAAGAAAGAATCAAAGAGAGATAACAAGAAAAATAGAAAGATGACGAAAGAACAGAGGAGAAATAGACAAAGAAAGGTGGAGAAAGAGGGTAAGAGATGAAAGGAAGAAACGGAATCGTAACAGCTATGAGTATTGTAGCGCATTCTTTCATATCGACAATGTTACTGATAAGCGAGTGGCAACAGAGGCGTGTTCCACTTACAGTATTGCATTGTTTTCTTGCAAGCGAAAAAAATAAAGGAAGAAATATCCGTCTTACTGAGAATAAGAACATCTCGTTGGTCTTTAAATGGTGTTCTGTTTCCGCCTTAAGCAGGTCATTTTCAGGTATAAAATCGGTCCGTTCTGGGGACTTTTTTCCATATTTACAGGTTTCCTTCTTATAGAGGTTCCGGGATGTGCAGTTTTTACTGTATATCTGTAGTTTTCTGCTTTTGTTGATAACATTTCCACACCACTGATGAAAATCATGGTTAAATTATTGACATTGGGAACATTCAGCGTGGCATGTCTCAATGAACAGTCTAGCACAGCATCATATGGATTTTCGCATGTGATTCAAGGAGTTTTGCCTTTTAGTAAACCCTTCATTTGTTGTTGTGTCTTACTTAAATAATGTCGTTCATTCAAATTGACGTTTCATTTATGCTAATAATTGTAGCAATTGTATGTAATTGTAGCAATTACAACTATCGAGTTGTTTGTACGTATACACATATTCTTCCGAATCAAGGATCATTATTGACCTCTTGGTGTGCAATGATAAAAAATCTTAGAAATGAAACTAATCCATGCAAAAAAAATTACCATATGAATAGCATATATATATTCTGTCAAAAAAGTACCAGGAATTGTTAAATAAAATGCACAATTTTCATTTATTCATCAATATTTATTTTGTCGCCCCATTTGATGCAACACACATTTGCCAGCATTTTTTAAAGTCTTGGAAACACTTTTTATAGGTGCTTTCCGGTATGGCCTTCAGCTTCTTCCATGAATTTTGTTTTATGGCTTCAATCGAGTCAAAACAGGTACCCCGGAGTGGCAATTTTAGTTTCGGGAACATAAGGAAGTCACACGGGGCCAGATCTGGTGAATATGGTGGTTGATCGATTGTATTTATTGTGTTTTTGGCCTTAAATTTGGTTAGAACTGTCGCTCTATGCGATGGCACATTATCGTCATGTAAAATCCACGAATTGTTCTTCCACAAATTTGGCCGTTTCTGACGGATTTTCTCCACAAACTCTTCAATACGGCCAAATAGTATTCTTTATTGACCATTTGTCCCTCTGGAACAAATTCATGATGCACCAAACCACGAATATCGAAGAAAACAATGAGCATCACCTTGATTTTTGAGCGACTTTGACGTGGTTTTTTCGGTTTCGGCTCGTCTTTTGTCCTCCATTCTGATGACTGTTGACTTGTTTGCATGTCAAACTCGTAGACCCATGTCTCGTCACCAGTTATGATGCATTCCATGAATGTGGGATCAGAATTGGCACGATCCAGCATGTCTAAAGAGACCTCCTCACGGTACTGTTTTTGAAGAAAATTCAGCTCTTTTGGAACAAACCGTGTGTCGACGTGTCTCATGCCCAAAATATTCACCAAAATCGAACGAACAGACTCGTGAGAGATGTTAAGGTCACCAGCTATCTCTCTTAAGCTGGAATGGCGATTATCGAGCACAATTTCCTTCACTTTTTCGATGTTTTCATCGGTTGAAGAGGTCGAAGGTCGTCCAGAAGGAGGCATGTCTTCGACGATCTCGTGGCCCTCCTTGAATGCTTTGTACCACTTGTAAGCCCGTGTTTTTGATAAAAGTGATTCACCATAAGTCTTTTCTAACATTTTTAGTGAGTCAGCACACGAAATTCCGTTCACAACACAAAATTTAAGGCAAACTCTTTGTTCAGTACTTTCATTCATTGTAAAAATCGTGATGCACTACTGAAGTGGACTGATTCAACCAGCTGTTGTAAACAAACTGGTTGACAGTTCACACTCATGTTTGGCAAAAAAAAAAGGTAAAGTGTTCCCCTGTGCATAGCACCACGTCATGAAGGCGTATAGGGGGTGTGGGGGTAACGCTCCACACTTTCTTGATCCGGTCGTGAATGGGGGTGATGTGATCAGCATCATGGCCCTGACCGCCTTTACCTCCCAGGGTTTCCCCCAGGTACCCATGTTATTCGACGCTGGGTGTGCGCCGGGGCCGCTTCCACCGTTAGAAAAGTTGTTTGGCATAGTAATTAAGTACAGTGCTACCAACTTTCGAAAAAAAAAGATTTAAATCATTAGCGCGGGTCTTTTAAATTACAAATTCCCGGTACTTTTTTGACAGAAGGTATTTCTTAGGCTGCAGAAAAATCTGTAAGAAAGATTCAAATACCCTGCAAAGCCATTGTACAAAGTAGCTAAAATCATTCAGTATTAATGTAATGTTTATAAAGTAAAACCTATTTACACTGCAAAATGTTATACTGATCAGCTGAAATCAACAACAATAAAAACTTATTGAGAACTACAATCAGTACATGGTTATTTGACAATTCTCCTGTGCGAACGTACTAGCTACAGTTTCACTCTTATTGCCTTTCGAGCAGCAAAGTCATTGAACTCTGTACTTCTCAACAGACAAAATAGCCAGGTTAGTCAGCTTTTCTTGACTCAAGGAAGAACGCAAGTAATTCTTTATAAGCCTTATCTTACTAAAACTCCTTTCACAAGATGCAACAGACGAAGGTAGATTTAAGAATAGTTTCAATGCAGTGACAAAATTTGGGTACAACTCAATACATGATATTTTATGAATGAATGAATCAGCAGCAAGTGGTGACAATTCTGACAAGCATTCCAAGTAAAAGTCTTTTAAAAATGCTTGCGAATGATGTTTAAAGAACAACAGTTCATGAAGTAATTCACTTCTGTTGATATCCTCGGGGTATAATAAAGCCAGATCAAAGACTCCCTTTCTCAGCGTTTCATCTGACATAACTGCCATATTGCTTGGAATAATTACAGAAAAATCCTCCAAAACTCCTTTCATTAGCTTGAATCGATCGCCTATTTGTGACAAAATTGAATCCAATGCACAAAACAAGCTCTTCCTAATTTTTTGTTCTTCATTTAAGGCTACACTTTCATCTTCTGCAACTTCATCGAAAACCTTGGTTTTCTTTTTTGATGCTGTTCTTTACTTGCAATGTTCATGTCATCGCAGATCTGTTTGCTTTTCTCAATAGCGTTAGTCACAATTGTTTCCCGATTGGCAGACAGAAAGCTTTGCAGTCCCTGTAAGTGACTAACCCCTATATCTATTGTAACAGACTTTTCTTGTAGCTGTGGGTTAACGTCGTTAATAGCTCGAAGGATATCAGCCCAGCAGAATAAGAACACAAGAAAGTTAAGCTTCTTAAGGCTGTGTAGCAGGCATTTGGCACCGTGTAACTGTTTTGGTTGACTCACATAATTCCTCCAAAACTGCACAGGCATCCGGAAATTGGCTACTTAGAGATTGTACTGTGTTTGCTTTTGAAGACCACCTAGTTGCTAGATAAGATAAGATTGATATGCAGCATAGACTTTAATTTATTATTGTTCTTCTAAGTGACGTGTACTCTCGTCTTGTACAACTTTTATTTGAAAGCTGTCTGGGAAGATCATTGAAAGAGCCAAAGATCATCATGACGTATCTCTCTTTTTTTTGAAGAGAGATTGTTTTCCGTCTAATTTCGCAAAAATTCTTTTGTTTTAAAAGAAAATTTAGTACAGTTGTTACGACATGCAGACTGCAGTTTACACCAATAGTATTTTTACAGCTCCATATACTATTTTAACTATTCACTAAGAAGTTGTAAAACACATCCTCACTAACAAACAAATAATAATATATACGAGGTTTGGCTAGAAAAAAACTGGATTGATGTTGCTATTGGCAAACAACGAATGCGCGAAGGTTGAGCAATGCATGATTCTATACTACCATACCCTGCCTACAGAATGACTAATTGCCCTGGGTGCAGGCCTCTCAGTTTCGCTGTGGCACTTGGACAAAGCGGAACGTGCGTCTGTGCTCCGTCGGAAAAATGCTGAGTATTAAAATGGAACAGCGTGTCAATATGAAGTTCCTTTACAAACTGGGGAAATCCGCAACAGAAGCGTACGACATGTTAAAATCTGTGTACGGGGATGAGTGTTTATCACGCACACAAGTGTTTGAGTGGTTTAAACGGTTTAAAGAAGGACAGGAAATGATCCAAGACAACCCACGTTCAGGACGACCATGCACGTCGAAAACGGAAACAAACATTCAAAAAGTGAGTGATGTGATTCGAAAAGATCGTCGATTGACCATTAGAGCAGTTGCTGAAATCACAGGAATAGACAAAGAAAGTGTTCGACAAATTTTACACGAGAATTTGAACATGAGTAAAGTGTGTTCAAAATTCGTGCCAAGGAACCTGACATTGGAACAGAAGGAAGCTCGAGTGAACATTTGTACGGACACTTTGAAGAACATTGAAACATACCCTACATTCTTAGAGAGAGTGATAACCTGTGATGAATCGTGGTTTTTCACGTATGACCCTGCCACAAAGCGCCAATCAATGCATTGAAAGACCCCGAGTTCGCCACGTTACAAGAAAGCTCGCATGAGCAAGTCCAAATTCAAAGCCATGATGATTGTCTTTTTCGACATTCGAGGCATTGTGTACATTCATTGGGTACCCGAGGGTCAAACTGTAAACCAACATCATTACATTAATGTGCTGAAAACCCTTCGTGAGCGAGTAAGAAGACGACGACCTGATTTGTGGCAACGGAAGTCATGGATTCTGCACCAAGACAATGCTCCTGTCCATACGGCCCTGTCAGTGAAGACATTTTTGGCTAAATATGGCATCCCAGTGTTAGAACATCCGCCGTATTTGCCGGACCTTGCTCCCTGTGACTTCTTTTTATTCCCCAGAGTGAAGTCCGCCCTAAAAGGAACCACATTTGAGACAGTAGAAGCTGTGCAAAGAAAAGCGACGGATGTAATGAACATGATCTCCGAAAATGACTGGCAACACTGCTTCCAGCAATGGAAAATTCGTATGGAGCGGTGTACAGATCGTGCAGGGGAGTACTTTGAAGGAGATAAAGTTCCTGTTGTACAAAATGCCGAATAAAAGATTTCATAGCATCAGTCCGGTTTTTTTCTAGCCAAACCTCGTATATATATAAATTGGATATATATATATATAATGGATAAAAGCAAGGAGGGCCAAAAGGGCTAAGTAAAAATCAAATAAGGTAAAAGGAAACACTCACCGGACAGTAGGAAAATTCAAAATTTTCGCTAATTTATAGCATCATCGGTGTGAGAAGAAACAGAAGACGGAACCGGCTGTTTCTTCTCACACCGATGATGCTATAAATTAGCGAAAATTTTGAATTTTCCTACTGTCCGGTGAGTGTTTCCTTTTACCTTATTTGATTTATATATATATATATATATATATATATATTTGTTTAAAAGACAATCTTCAGTGCTTCTTCTTAACCAACTTCTCATTGGTTTACATGTACTTTACATGCTGTTGAATTACGTATTTGAATTCATCTGAATGTATTGAGTTATTTTACTCTGGCATGCTTACTTTTCATTTTTCTGCGCAAATTTTCTTCACGATTGATTTGTCTGGTGGCTTCGTCACGCATGTACTTTGTGAGAGTAAATTACCTATCTCTGCGTTACCGCCAAACAGATATAAATACAATCTATTTAGTTAGCTAATTTTTTAAATAAATTAAGAAAAAAACAGTATCTTTGCACAGACATAGGAAACCTGTTCTTTATGCGAAGTAATTTGCATATAATACACATTGAATGATCTTGCCAACCTTGCTCGTAAATAATGTCTGGTTTGGTGAATCTTTTCCCTTGATGGAAATATTCTTTAGCTCATGCACATCATACCAATATTAATCTGTTGCAAAGTGCAAACTATATTTACGAGCACAGAACTCTGTATTCCCATTTTTTAAACTTTTACAATATAAATATAAATGGATAGAAATTTACAATACTGGTCTTATATCTCTTGTACTTTATGGTTCTTGCAAGATTTAGATACACTTTTTGATGTAATGTTTCGGGAGAACAAACGCTCCCTTCAGCAGACGTTTATTTTTTTAATGTTATAAATGTAACATTAATTAATCTAAAAATAAATGCCTGATAAAGGGAGTGTGTGTTCTCCCAAAACGTTACATCAAAAAATGTGTTTAAATGCTTGTAAGAACCGTAACCTACATGAGAAATAATTGTATAATGCAAGCAATACATACATTAAAGAAAAAACAGGTCTTGTTGCATCATTATTCATAAAATGTGTTTGTGTATGTGCAGCGGCAACTGAAATTTGTGCTGTGCAAGCAACAGGGTGACCAATGAGAGAGTAATGCAGAGATAGTTCTGCAGTTTTAGAGAAGTGACAAAAAGCATCGACCATAAGCCTCTCTCTGGAAGATTCGCACTGTCAGGTCCAGAAGTTATGCACCAACCACTGAAGACCAGTCCAACCATGAACACTTATACAGATTGCCAGATGAAAGAGAACATCTGGTAGTCCTAGTTATATTAAGTGGTTTTTATTTTATTTTTAATTCGATGTTTCGTCCTGGTTTTACAGAACTTTCTCAAGCCAAGATAACCACAACTTTGTTACCAGTCACTCATGTTCTGGGAAAGTTCTGGGAAACCAGGCCAAAACATCACATGAAAAATAAAATAAAGACCACTTAAAATGACCATATTTTACCGGGTTTTCGTAAATGATTATTGGGGTTTCCTCATTGTTGTAATCGATCTGGGTGAATGACACGGTGAACACAAATGCAAGATATTGTTGAGAAACTCAACAAGTTTTATTCCTTATTTGTTTAATAGACCTCTGTTTCCCGATTCTGCCGCTAGGTGGCAGTTTTCAAAAATGGCGGATATTACTAGTGAGAAGGCATTCTGTGTCCTTGAATATCATGCAACGAGGTCCGTTACAGTTGTGCAAAGACATTTTCGTGCGCGACAATTCGATTACAAGGTGGTATTCACTGTTCAAAGAAAAAGGTTACATTTGCAAAGGCAAATGCAGTGGTCCACCCACCATCAGTGTCGGAACATGATGTTGAGCGATTTCGTGAAATCTATCTATTGAGCCCGAAGAAATCAATTCCTGCTGGATTAAAAAAGGTAAAAAAAGGTAAAGTGTTCCCCTGTGCATAGCACCACGCCATGAAGGCGTATAGGGGGTGTGGGGGTAACGCCCCACACTTTCTTGATCCGGTCGTGAGTGGGGGTGATGTGATCAGCATCACGCCCCTGACCGCCTTTACCCCCCAGGGTTTCCCCCAGGTACCCATGTTATTCGACGCTGGGTAGGCGCCGGGGCCGCTTCCACCGTTAGAAAAGTTCCCGGATTTGAACCGGCCGGGGATCGAACCCGGGACCTTGAGCATGGCAGTCAGACGCGTTACCGACTGAGCCACCGCGGCCACCTGCTGGATTAAAGTAACTAAAAATTCCGAAGACAACATTAGTGTTCTACGAATTTTTTTATCATGGCCGTCTCGTTCCCCTGACCTTTCTCCTTGCGATTTTTTTCTCTGGGGATACGTAAAAGATACCGTTTACTATCCTCCATTAGCCACTACCATTGAGGAATTGAAAACATGCACAAGAATTCCATCAACAGTGTTACACATGATATGTTATCCTGATTGTGGCAGGAAATGGACTATCGCTTAGATATCTGCAGCATATTGCGAGGCGAGCACATGGAACATTTGTGACTTTGTCATAAAAACTTGGTGAGTTTTCTAACATTTTGCAAAAAATTGCATGTATTTATCTTTATTAGGTAAAATACAGTGCTTGTTTGTAACCCTGACAATCATTTACGAAAACCCTGTATTTTGAATCTAGAAAAAGTGGTTATGCGAACCTTTAAGAAGAATCTAGATATGGTAGTCCTAGATTTGCCAATAATGGTCAATATCAATGGAGTATGCTTAGTCTGCCCCCTTCCTACTAGTACCTTTTTTTGTTCACGAACCTTGAAAATGTTAATCAAAGTATTTTATTTGTAATTTGACATTTCTCTTTGCTAGAAAGCAATATCATAAGGTCACCAACCTTTTGTGTAATGTATTGTAGGTGAAAAAATTATTATTATACTATTGAAGGTGCTGTGTGGATATGTACAAGTGGTAATTTTTTGTCTTGCAGGTTTGATGGTATCTGGCTTTGCAAGAGCTGGGCAAGCTCTTGGCGATTCCAGTTATATAAAGAGGGCAGTAGCTGCAGCTAAATTCATTAAGAAGCACCTGTATGATGCCGAGAAGGGAACGCTGCTCAGAAGCTGCTACCGGGGGAGTGAGGGAAATGTGGCTCAAATGTAAGTACTCGACTTCCTTTCCATGCTAGCGAGTACTTCAGTGGCATATTCTGAAAATTGACCTGGTTTACCACAACAATTCTTATCATTGTGTATATTTCTTATGCACCTCATCTAGATTAATAAGGTGTAATAGAAATAAAACACAAATACAGGCATGCAAGTAAAACAACAAACACAAAAACAACTTCAAATTTTGCGGCAATTTCTATATTTTTCATAAAATCTCCCTTTTTAATTGGACCTAGATTTCCCTGCACCAAGAGAAATATTCCTTCATGTAGCAACACTGCTTCTACCAAGCACAGTACAGAAAGAAGGAAGGAACAAGCAATGTTCTTCTGCGAACACTGTATGCAGTGGTGGAACTGACGCCCGCAAGCCATGCATTTTTAAATATTCACTCTCTTCGGTTGGATTTCTATAGGTGGATCTGTCTCTTATATTTAACAGTTTAATGCATTTCACATTTATGTTGAATTATCCTTAGTGAGCCTTCATTGATAGAAGGTACTTCAAAACCCTCATCCTCCATCCCTACAATCAGGGAGGAAATCCAGTCGTCAGAAGCTTCTTTTAATAGTTTGCATAATATATAATGAACAATTACCCATATATTAAAGCTAAATGTATTAAAATAATATTAAGAGAAAAGTTGGTTTACCAGTGGTAAAGGTGGTAACATGGAAAATACGCCACTGGAGTACTTATAAAAACTGTATGTGCTATTGTTATAGTGACACCACTTTGAAGCAGTACTCATGCTTTACTCGTACTGATTCATGCCTATACTGATCCCTGACTATTGTAGAAATTATAAATGTTAGAAAGTAAGTATAGTGAAACCCTGATTTTACAAGTAAGTGTTCTCAGTTACTTCATCCACGTGGGAGATTTCACTCAGATGTGAAATAAAGTTTGAAAAATGAACCAAGTGAATCTTTCTGTCAACAATTCATTTTTAGCATGATTTGAGAAGAATTGCACTGACTTGTACTGCATTATAGATTGATTTGGTTTATTTTACTTCACTTTTCTGCCACTTTTGCTAAATGCAAGACTGGGGATGAGTGATAATGTTATGAAATTGATGAAGGGACATTCATTCACAAAGAACACCCATGACAAGGCTTTTTCTGAAAAAAAAAGGTCCACTTCTTTTTTTTTTTAGTTTTTTTTTTAAACTTTTTTTTCTGAAAGATAACCCATGTGGGAAAACTGTGATAGACTCACCTGGACCGGGGCCTCCGAGATGCGTATACTTCATGTATACTCTGTATACGGGCTGCAACCTGTGATGCTAAAAGGATGATTACGTCAAAGGATTAGTCGTGCATTTTGGAGAAACACATGTATTTGAATGAGCGATTTGTGCTATAAAGAGTTCTTGTAATTCTATTTATTTCAGAGTAAGAATAATAATTGTTATCACAAATTAAACATAGTTGTATCCTGATCAGTTACAAGTAAATTTATGCATTTGTATGTAGTATAACATTCAATTATATGTTAGGAAAAAAGTTTGTGTTCAACCAGTGCGAAGTATATGATATTTAAGAATTTGTGAACATAGCTGAATGGTAATATTAAGTACATGGATGCCAACCATGTAACTATTATATTCCTTTATTTAACATGAAAAAATGTTGATCGTTATTTATATGTTTGTATTATTACTCATACGTTGTCTGAAATTGTGCAGTTCAAAGTGCAAGAGTCACGTAGTGAACATATTTACTTTCTAGTGACAATAGAGGATATTCACTTCCTTCTTCATGTGATGTTCGAGTTTACAAGAATTATGTGCTTGATGATATACATGACGTGAAAGAAATGTAATGTACATCAATAGAATTTTACGACTTGTACTAGCCTATTTCACAAATACATTGTGGATAATTTTGTACCTTTGTACTCAGTAATGGCTGTTATATTTTCCTATTGTCAGTTATTTCTATACAAAACAGGAAGATTTTTTTGATTATCGCGATGTAGTTAGCGAACTATATAAAACATGACCTTGTGTCACCAACATTTAAGGTAATTGGAACTGTAGACAAGTTGCTAGGTGAAAATTTACTATGTAAAGAGTAACGATTAGTACATTTGCATAGTCAGTCATTGTGATTTCATGTAACACATTTGCTTTATTTACATTTATGCTCTGTGGAAAAGTACGAGAGTGAGATATTATCTCAACCTATCCTAAATGTCACAAGGGGGGAAAATATAATTATCAACTTACATGTCAGCAAATATTGCATGACATGATTTCAGTACATGTGCAGGTACAGTTAGAAGTAAATTGTGGTTGTTAGGGATGAATGAAACACACGCTGATATATATATAAACTTACGTCTTATCCTGAAAAATGACTTGTCTAACTTGTCTCGTGGTTTTTACCATTATCTAGCTTGTTTACCGATAAGGTATATAATTATAAGGACTTTAGAATATGATATTCTTTTAACAATAATCTCCTAATAGAGCCAGTGGCGGATTAAGCTTCCTCGCCGCCCCTAGGCACAAACTTAATGTGCGCCCTTCTCAAAAGAAAAGTAGTAACTTATTTGCAATATTTTTACAGGCTAATACAAAAATTAGTGAACATACTGAAATAAAAAACAAAGGATAAAAATCAATAACCAGGGTGGCGACAGACCTGGAAAACCTGGAAAACCGGGAAAAGTCAGGGAATTTGAGGTGTCAAAAAAAGTCAGGGAAATGTCAGGGAATTTCGTCTTCATTGACTTTTTAAATTTTTTTATTTAAAGATATCGTTATGGAATTCTGCACGGGAACAGAAAATTGTTATATCTCTGGCACTATGGGAGCAATCTACTTCGGATAAGTTTTGTTTCGCAGCTAAAACATAAGCGCATGCAACCGTGTACAATTCAGAACGCCGGACTGAGGAAGGGGGTTTGGGGGGCTCGACCCCCGAATTTAAATAGAGAAAACAAAAATCTGAAGTTTGCCCCCTCTTCTCCTACTATTTTGGGAACAAGGCGCGAACTTTAGTATTCTTTTCAAGGAATGGACATTTCTCAAGGGAATGAAACATGTTTCATGTTGTTGGGTGCCATACAAGTAGAATAATAAGCCAAAATGTGATTTTTTTTACGAAAAATATGTAACTTGCATTTTTGGAGGAAAATTGTTATAACTCGGGCACTATAGGAACAATCTACTTCAGATAAGTTTTGTTTTTCATATAAAACACCAGAGCATGCAACCGTGTACAATTCAGAACGCCGAACCGAGGAAGAGGGGCTGGGGGGCACGACCCCCAATTTTCAATGGGAAAAAAAAGGAGTTTGCCCCTACTTCCCCCGCTATTTTGCGTAGAGGGCGCGAACTTTATTATTATTTTCAAAGAATGGACATTTCTCAAGAGAACGTAACATGTTTCATGTTCTTGGGTGCCATAGAAGTTGAATAATAAGCCAAAATGTGATTTTTTTTTACGAAAAATATGTAATTTGCATTTTTGGAGGTAAATTGTTATAACTCGGGCACTATGGGAGCAATCTACTTTAGATAAGTTTTGTTTTTCAGATAGAACATCACAGCATACAACCGTGTACAATTCAGAACGCCTGACCGAGGAAGGGGGTTTGGGGGAGCCCGACCCCGAATTTCAATGAAGAAAACATAAAAATCTGAAGTTTGCCCCCTCTTCTCCCGCTTTTTTGGGGATAGGGCGCAAAGCTTAGTATTCTCTTCAAAGAATGGACGTTTTCAAAGAGAATGAAACATGTTTCATGTTCTTGGGTGTCATAAGCCAAAATGTGAACACTGTTTTTTTTTACTAAAAATAGGTAATTAGCATATTGCTCAGACAATTGTTATAACTCGGGCACTATGGGAGCAATCTACTTCGGATAAGTTTTGTTTTGCAGCTAAAACATCAGAGCATGCAACCGTGTACAATTCAGAACGCCGAACTGAGGAAGGGGGGTTTGGGTGGCGCGACCCCCGAATTTTAATGGAAAAAACATAAATATCTGAAGTTTGCCCCCTCTTCTCCCGCTATTTTAGGGAGAAGGCGCAAATCTTAGTATTCTTTTCAAAGAATGGACATTTCCAAAGAGATTGAAACATATTTCATGTTTCTGGGTGCCATACAAATTGAATAATGAGCCAAAATGTGAAACTCTGTTCGGAAATGTAGCATGGATATGTTGCAGAGGGGAGGAGAAGGTGGAGGTTGATAATCAATATGAATTTCCTAAGCTTGCTCCAGACCTGTGTCAAGAGTTTCCACCCAAACAGAGTATGAACATCCAAAAAGCACATCCATTTCGTAATCAGCACAATTATACCATGTGGTATCATCAGGCCAGTACGACCTTACTCTGATGATACCATATGGTATTATTGGGGTAGTAAAGGTTAAGCCTCTAAATATTACGTGGAAAATGCATTGAATTATATTTTTTTCTTGTCCATATGGGAGTAGTAAGGGGACTTGTCACGTAGTAAGGCATTTTGTTGGGCAAACTGAAGGAACGTGGAAACAAATAGGTTCCATTGGTACATACGATTTTTGTTGAATATCGTCACCTGACAAGGTATCTCACTACAACATGCGACAGAAATTGCATGGACTGCAACATCCAACAAAAATCGCATGCATAAACAAGAATAGCTTTAGGCTGCAAATATGCTGCTGGAATTTTATTACTCTTCTGGCTCACTTCACCTTATTTAATGTAGCAGTGCTTACGAAGGTCTTCTTTCATCATCCTGACGTTACTGGTTTCGCACAAATTAACATACGTTTACAATGACATTGCAATATTCTTAGATATCAAGAAGAATTCAACCAAACGGGATATATATTGAATACTATCACGAAAAAGTTAAACATAAATCTGCAATGGTGAACGTTTTAAAAATTGGCAAGAGCATGCTCCCAACCTCAAATTTACTGTAACACTAGTATTGCATTGAAATTAACGCCACTCTTTGTCCTGTCTGTTTAAACTCGTGAGAGATGGTCATTAATGTCTCACAGGATAAGGTTAATGTCCAATATTATGAAACAAAATACTAATAATAAATACGTAAATATTTTAATATCATATTTACTAGATTCATTCAATCATAAAAGCAAATCACTTTCTTCAAGGATTGACTTTTCTCTGCCAGCCCTGCTAAATTTTCACTTTCCATCTACTATTTATATGAGGGGTGGCCAGAAAGTAATTTCCAATTAGTAGGGACATTAATTTTTCGCAAACGCCAAAACCGTGAAAAATGGTAATTGCTGGGAAGTTATGTTTAGGAATGTGTAGTGATGAAAATGTAAATGAAGTCCACACAGCAGAACCTAACTTGACGGAAGTTAAAGATGCTATTAAAAGGCTAAAGAATAACAAAGCACCTGGCATTGATTTAATACCAGCTGAGTTAATTAAATATGGTGGAAATTCATTAATATGTCAAATTCATAAATTAATTTGTTTAATATGGAATAAAGAAGAAATCCCTCATAAGTGGAAAGAATCCATAATTGTTCCTGTGTTTAAAAAAGGTGATAAAATGAACAGCAATAATTACCGTGGAATTTCTCTACTCTCAACAACATATAAAATATTATCTAACATTCTTTTAACAAGACTAACCCCATATGCTAGTGAAATTATAGGTGATTATCAATGTGAATTTAAACGTAACAGATCAACTACAGATCAAATTTTTCACATCAGACAGACACTTGGAAAATAAGTGGGAATATAATCAAAATGTCCATCAGCTATTCATTGATTTCAAAAAAGCATATGATTCGGTCAAAAGACATAAATTATATAATATATTAGTAGAGTTTGGAATACCTAAGAAGCTTGTTAGTATGATAAAAATATGCACCAGTGAAACAGAAAGTAAAATTCGTGTGGGTATTAATATGTCTGACAAATTTACAATTCATGATGGGTTAAAACAAGGAGATGCATTATCTCCATTGCTCTTTAATTTTGCCTTAGAATATGCTGTTAGGAAGGTAAACGAAACTAAAGAAGGACTAAAATTAAATGGTGTGACTCAGTTGTTAGCATATGCAGATGATGTAGACTTACTGGGGAATGATGTGAATACAATTAAGAATAATGCTAAAATATTTTTCAAAACTGCCAAAGAGATAGGTTTGGAAGTTAACAAAGAGAAAACTAAATATATGCTTACAGGCCGAAACCAAGTGTTAGGTAATAATAAAAATCTAATTATTGATAACAACTCGTTTGAACCAGTTTCCAAATTCAAATACTTAGGAGTAATATTAACAAATGAAAATTATATTAAAGAGGAAATAAAAAGTAGGCTTAATTCAGGAAATGCATGTTACTTCTCTCTTCATAAACTTTTGTCTTCTCGTTTAATATCTAAGAAACAAAAAGTTAAAATATACAAAACAGTAATTTTGCCTGTAGTATTATATGGATGTGAAACTTGGTCTCTTACATTGAAAGAGGAACTTAAATTTAGAATTTTTTAAAATAAGATCCTTAGGAAAATATTTGTACCTAAAAGGGATGAGGAGACAGGTGAGTGCAGAAGGTTACATAATTTAGAACTACATAATTTGTATTCATGTCCAGATATTATTAGAATAATTAAATCAAGAAGACTTAGGTGGGCAGGCCATGTGGCACGAATGGGAGAGGAAAGAGGAGTTTACAGGATTGTTGTTGGGAAACCTGATGGTAAGAGACCTGTAGGAAGGCCAAGACGAAGATGGAGGGACAACGTTGATATGGACCTAAGGGAAATAGGTAGGAATGGAAAAGAGTATATAGATCTTGCTCAAGATAGGGACAGTTGGAAGGCCTGTGTTGCGGCAGACATGACTTTCGGGTTTAAGAAGGCTAGGGAGTTAGTTAGTTAGTTATGTGTAGTGATGTCTGGACACATTTTTCGCCCATTCGAAATATCGAAATAATGCGAATTTGGCATAAAATGCGAATTGTTGGCGTTTTTAACGATTTTTTTTAAAGAAATGTCCTAAAACAGCGTAAAATTCCATGAAATCCAACATTCTTGTCTTTTCTAGGCCATGTTTGTGTACATAGAACATGCAAGTTTTCCAACATTTTACTCAAGAGTAAATTGTAGAGTTAAACGAACATGGAATATTTCCGACAGACACATTAAATCATGTATTTCCCACGATTTTTTCAACTTTTATCAAAACCATTTGCATCACAGAGCAAAGTGGCAGGGTTCTAACAGGAGATCGAGTGGGTATCTACCGTCACACGGGAGCCACATCTTCGTATTTGTCACACGAGATATGTTTTGAATTACCAAGCTAAGTGCGCGCCATCGGCATTTGTCGAGCGAGTAATAATGGAGTTCACTCTTTAGGGCGTCTGACTACTATGCGAGAGACCCGGGGTCGTTCCCTTGCGGGGGAGAACCGGGATGTTTTCCACCTATTCAAACTGCTCCGGCGACCGCCCAGCATCATATGAAGCTGGTACCTTGAGGAAACTTTGAGGGATAAAGGTAGCCAGGAGCGTGGTGCTGATCACATCACCCCCACCTTCAGCCGTGATCAAGAAAGTGTGGGACCCTAAATCTACACCCCTATACACCTTCATGGAAAAGTGCAGGGAAGCACTTTACTTTTACTTCCTCAAAAATCTGTTCCAACATATGAAACTGTCACGAAAATACGTAGACCATGTGACCTACAATTTAAAATAATAGTTTAAAAGCACAATGAAGTATTAAGTTTCGGTATATTTGGCAGATAAATGTTCTAAAACAAAAACGCGAATTTTGGGAAACGTAACAGTAACAAGTCAAAAAAGATAATGCCAATTTTTGGTGCTATAATATATCGGTATCTGTCACGTGAGATTGATTGATTTTAATTTTTTGGTGCGTCGCCACTTATGGTCATTATGCACCCTTCAGTATATACGGGGAAAATTCCATTATCTAAAATCCTTACCTTAAAATTTTAAAAAAGGGGTATGGAAAATAACTTTCAATATATCAAACTCTCACGAAGAGGCGTAAGCCATGTGACTTACAATTTGAAACAGTAGTTTAAAAACACCATGAAGGTATAATTTCAGCTATTTTCCAGAAAATGCGCTAAAGTGAAAATGTGAATTTTGGGAAAAATAACACCGTATAGTAAAAAATAAAAAATAAGAAAATACACCAATTTAAAAAAAATAACAAAATATTAAGGTCCCTACCGATTAGGCATAAATAAAACAATAATATCAGTAGTAATTTATTGCATTAGTAACAGTGAGTCCTAACTTAATTTTCGGCATAATCACCACCATTGTTCTCGCATTTGTCGTAGCATGGCACTAAATTTTGTATGCCCATGGTATATGTGTCTGACAAACAAAGACTGGAACTATCTCTACCGCAGTGTAGCTGTCAAATCCTTGCCCTGCCAGAAACCTATTCAGTTAAACCAGGAGATGAAAGTCGGTACATAAAGGGCAGGGCTGTACAGGGAGTGGTCCAAGATCTCTCACCTGAAGTTATGCAAAGGGCCCGTGTATACTCAGCTGTATGGGGTTGTGCACATTCGATTGGCCTTCCGTGAATTGTCTGCACCATCGTCTGACCATACTATCATTCACGACATCCGATCTGCACACCTCACACAATTGCTGGTGGCTCTGAGCCAAATTCTGAGCATGCAATATAGGCTACATCGCAGTCTGTGGGAGACTGTATGATAGCTGCAATCTTTAACCTAGAACTGTCCTAAAACGGCTGCATTGCAACTGTACCAGATTACAGCTACATGCCACTTCTTCCTCCGAAAACTAGTACTGCGTATAGGCACCATTGGATGCCCCTCGTATATGAACTTTCAGAAGCTTTTATTATTAGTGTGTTCCTGTTTTAATGTGTGGTTAGCTAAATCATGTACCTATACAATGCAATTCTATAAATTCCTTGCGTTAAATTTCTAATACCTACATACCCTTTTCGTCAGCATTAAAGGTATAACTGCATGTTGTCAATTTCACAGTACTTCACTTGGATATACTGTACTGAAGCAGAAATCCCATTGATGAAGTAAGGAAATATGACACTTTATTTTGTTCGATTCAATTGTTTCACTTATATGAAAGAGTTAAGTTGTTTGCTTTACAGAGAAGAGAGAAGTAGCTTTATGCATTGAAAAATGAGTCCGCACTCATGGTTCTTGCAAGCAGAGGGTTCCAAACTTCAGTGGAAATATCAACATATAATACCGAGAATGGATAAGGAGACTGATAAATTACAAATTGTATTTCTTAATCATTCACTCTTCCCTCTTATCTCATTTAGTCGTAACTTTAAAAATAATCAAGTATTTTATTTTAAACATACTGCATATGACAAAATTCCGTAATCAATCCTTCCCTAGCTTGTGAATTGTAATAATTTTCCAAATTCACTATTTTGCAGTTTGAATTCAAATCATAGAGAATAGAGGAATTAAGTCAATTTCATAGAAGATAATATTGGTGCTTAACAAATCCATGCCTGGATCTGTATGAGTTTATTATTTCAATTTACAAAAACATCGATTTAGTTTAGTTTGTAATTGTCAGGGAAAAATGTAAATTTTGTCCTGGAAAACCTGGAAAAGTCAGGGAATTTCATTTTTGCTTGTTTGTAGCCACCCTGATAACAAACAATTCATTTTCTGTGCTATACCTAAAATTATGTAATGTATTGAGAAATTAAATTAAATTCACCACTCACCACTTTTCGTGTGATGCTAGAATATTTGAAATGCTTTTCCAGTCTGAAATGCCGTGAGTTGCGATGTTTGTCTTGCCCTTCAACAACCTGCATGATGCACAATAAACGGCACCAGTGCTGCACGAATATACCAAATAATTCTGCCAAATTGATTCGCTATTTACAAGTTTACGAGAAAAAACCACTATTATTTAAAAATCTTGTCTTGCCTGCTATGAGTCTTCGCCATTTAGAAAAATTGTTTTCAGCATTCTGATTAATTCCACGTCTTAGAAGAATGTCAATTGTAGACTCATTCAGACACCACTCGGCAGGATCGTAACTAACAAAATTTGCACTCTCACTGTCACAATCAGGAACTCCTATGAACTGAGGGGACACTACCTAAGGTGCACTTTCTTCCTCCACTAAACCCACAATATTTTCGACATTTTGCGTTTCACAGAGTTCACTTGATGTAGCCACTTCCACTTCGGCTTCCACTTTTTGAACTGCTTTCGGAAATCACTTGTTCCTTTCGCCTAAAAAACGTGTCCACTGTACCAAGCTTTTTCTGTAAGGTTGCTCCTCTTTCACGCTTTGCGTTTGCAAGTTTACGATAAGCCGCCCCACTTAACTTTGTTCGCTTCATGCTGCCTGCTGCATAAAAAAAAAAAAACAAACACCAAATCGCAAACGCACTAGCGACAAACTGAATGCACCAGCCAGAGATTCCAGTAAGACAAAAACTAGTTGCTGTTCACGCGAAAGCTGCACTCACTCACTCACTTATCAGCAGTGTTTATGTGTTTATTTTTTTTTTAAGACTGGCATTGTTACAGGTGCGAGTTTCAAGCAATCAGTCTTCTTCCCTGCCTGGCCATTAACAAAAGCTTAGTGGAAGAGCGAGTGGTATGTATTTACAAAAACAAACCAACAAAGGCTGGGCAGCTTGCATTGTATTGTAAGCGATAAAAGCCACAGCAAGGGTTAAAAACAAATTGATTGTCGCCTGAAGGAGGCAGAGCAGACAAAACATTTCTTGATAACACATAAATCTGATACATCAAGGTTTCTTTCATATGAAGCGAAAGTGTTGCAAACCGTTGATTTGAAATATTGGTTTCATAGGTCTAAATTGTCACTGTGTACGTAAGACACTTTTATTATTCTTGATATTCTGAAAAAAAGATTTACCACCCCCAAGAGTTGCCGCCCCTAGGCACGTGCCTAGTGGGCCTATTTGGTAATCCGCCACTGAATAGAGCATGAGGTTTATTGTGTCCTCATGCTTTTTGCTTTGGACTTCTTAATTAAAGTAAGTTGCTTGCATGTTGCATTAATATTCTCAACAAGTTTCATTTTTCGTGTGATCGTAAATCCCTTTTCATAGGCTTGAATTACTGTTAGATCATTTAAGATTAGTGTTCTTAGCATCTAGATATTGTGAATAGGTTAGGCTAATACGTTTGTTGCATTAATATTTATACACTTTATATCTTTGCTTGCATGTAAGATTTTAATGCAAAAATGATTTTTAAAAAATGTTAACTACAACCAAACCACGGGAACTTGGGTATCCAAATATATACCAGATTTCTAGAAAATTAAACATTTATGTAAATTAAACACGGGAATTGAGTTTCCAAAGTTCGAAAGCTTATTTAATATGAAATTCCAATCTTACAATCCTTTCCTCAACCTTCTGTACATAAATGTTTACAGTATTATCTTGCATACATAACTTGGACAGTAAGTTTTTATTCCACATCAATTTAATAGCAATTATATACTAACGATGATAATTCTTGACGAACTTACAGTAAGTTCCAAATGTAGGATGAAATTTTATCTATATCACCTTTCATCCACTGGTAATTTGAAAAATACGAGTAGCCTACATTATGTAGAATGGTAAAGATTGCTTTTTACTATTGTCAATATTATTTACGTATTGTCTAATGTCATGTAACATTTGAGATGTTCTTCAGGTGAAAGCAATGTTCTGAACAAATAAGAGAGGACTATTCACTCAGAAAACTAAATAATATACTCTTACAGTGCACTTTGTTGAATGTTGTAAATGGACTATACTTGACTAATTCTGTGATGTCACGGAAGCTGGTGTGAGGCCCGTATATAAGTATCATGGAGGCTCCACCTGAACCAACCCTGTTTCTCAGTGAGATGTCACATACTACATAATGCATATATCATGATCCCCATACAACGTTATTTACCATGGTATTCCAGCATCTACTAGCCTCTACTGCAGGGCTGACATTGATTGGATAAGTGCTGCTAGTGACACTGAAGGGTTATGTGACCAGCTGCTGATAAATCACTGTTTATACAGTGTTTGAAAAGTCCCCACACTCAAAGTTTGAGAATTTTTTGCTTATAATTTATTGAACTTGTCAACGTAATGAATACATACATTTGTTAACTATATCTTGCAATACACAAAAAATAATTTGTAAGCTAAATGTGAGTAAAACTGCAATTTCTGAGGTCAGTAACACACTAACAAGACAGGAAACTACTTTCCACATGTTGAAATACACAAAAAGAATATTGAAACTAAATTTGAAACAATCATCCATTGCGGTTTTAGCTGGTTCCGGATCATCAGGAAATAGACTTCTCCATTTCTCCACATATCTTTCACATGACATACTCAAAATATGCTTCCAATATAGCGATTCACTGTGTTCGCGTAAAGCAGCCTAACCTAATGCCTACTGAGACGCTGAGAAACATGCCAACAGAATGCAACTTACATGTTTTTGGGTATCTCAATGAAGATTTCTGGCCCGGAAATTCCGTGCTTTGATTCCGCACGTTTCCCTGTAGTAGGCGTTACACCATTTGAATTCAATAGAAGCAGACAACAGAAGTTCTGTTGTCGCTTTTCTCCACGTCCCAGTGGGCGATGTGCTTAAAAGGCATTGTTGCCAAACTGTGATTGTACGTCTGACACCGAGGACTGTAACAGCGGCACTTCACTAAATGTAACATAAACTCGTTCTTCAAGGTCATACCAACCCCTACTGGCAAGCTTGCCAACTCATCCAGATGAATGCCTTAGTAGCTTTTTTTGAAAGTATGAGTGTGGAGACTTTGCAGGCAGTACCTAGCAACAAAGTAGCTGGTGAACCAGCCTAGTGTGACCATGGTGTAGGGAGCGTGTGCAACATGTGAATTAAATTTCCAGTTTTTTGAGGGGGTTGGTGGAGATCCAATACTGGATTCAAGTGGAATCAATGCATACTAATCTGTCTGAAAAATTCCTGATATTTTTAAATAAATGCTCAAAAGCTATTCGGCTTTGTCAGCTTCAAAATAACCAGGGTGATACTTCTCAATGTTGATAGAGTGATGTGAAGACAGTGAGACAGGAAATGTAGTGTGTGTTAAAGACTTGACAGGGGTGAAAATTATGAAGTTCCCATAACAAGATGCAATTAGTTTAATTACGTAGCACTGTGTTGTTATAATTTGTGTGCAAAGCTCATTGCAATTAGTGAAAAGTTGCAGAAATAGGACGTTAAATAAACTTAATCAATCTTTGAGCAAGGCAAGCTCAATACATAATCATGTTCATAGGATTTGTAGATTATGTGTCTAAGTAATATAAGTGTGGTTTACACCAGAAAATTAGGTAATGGGATAAGCATTAACGAAAATGTGTTGTGTGTGTGATGCTTTAAAATTGTAGCAAAGTATGACTTTATTTGCCTCCGAAGCATATAAGATGCAGATGCTAATAATTTTTGTCGATGAAATATGCAAATTATATGCATTCACAAACATTTAAACCTTATTAAAATTAAAGCTCACCTCTGATGCATACATACTTTCTCCCCCCCCCCTTTCCTCCCCCAATAGCCAATTACTGTTGAGTTTCCCGTCTTGATATTATTACCTTTACATTTGAAGTTGATATCCTAAATCTTGGTTAAGTAGGATTCTAAACATGTATGTTTAACTAAATTATAGTGATCTCCTTCCAGACATGTTTGTGTATGCTAATTGCTGTAATTATTTGGTCTGGAAAATCTGGAAAAGTCAAAATATTTTGTTTTCATGAATTTGTAGACACTCTGTTCACACTTTAATGACCCCTTTTTCCATAATGTAAAGATATTACAAAATTCTCCCTTTTTGAAACGTAATGTCAAAATTAGTATTAACATTTAGTGGCATTGTAATCAAAGAAAATCATTCATTAATTAGAAATCTACTCATTTAAAAAAAAGTTATTGAACAGTAAGAGGAAAAAACAATTCTAAGGATGCCCCAAAATAATTTGTAAAATGCCATACATATTCAGCCCAGTGTCTACAGTGTTGCAAGCATCTTCCTTTATAGCAAGTAGAGTCTGAGATGGATTATGGAACTCAGTTTTTAGGGAAAAATACAAAATCTTTCTATCTTACGCTTTCTATAGTATTCGTTGGGATGTGATAAAATGGAACCATATTTTTATTGCCTGTTATTTTATTCATTTGATTTTGCTTGTATACCAATTGTGGTGTTAAATTCTTGTTAGATATCTTGTGTAATTTAGTTTACTGGAAACTACACGTAGAACTTTTAAACCCTATTTATGTAGAGCCTCCTCATTCAATTTTGCAGTGGTTCTTGAAATCAGTATTGTGGCCATTGCTTTTGCTGGATGTGTATTAACATTGTTACTGTAGTATTAACTTTACTGTTATAGTAGTATTAACTTTATCAACTTTATAGATATCCCGGATTTGATTTTCAATGACAACAAATTTTGAATTTCGAAGAGATCCAATACCAATTTGCCTATTTGCCCTAAACCTTTTCTTTGTATGCTTTAGCTGTCGGAAGAAGGTTTTATTGAAGGATTCCGTTGCATAACTTTCTTCGTTTGTTGGGATACATCGATATCATCACTTTTCGTGATACTTAGTCATAGCTTGTGGGCTTAAAGGGGACATGTGCGCCTCTCCCTGCTCAATTATTTTCAATCAGCTCCCCAGTTATCCTCATGTCACCGAGCTAACACCTGGAACTTCCACCAGAAATCAAGCCCAAGACAGCTTGCGGCAAAGGCCAAAGTGTTTTTGCAGGAACACTTATATTACTACTCTTTGTAATAGTTTTTCTTGTATGTACACATTGCTTGTATTGTAGAATTATTTCTCTTGTAGTTTACGGTTATTACAAGCATAAGAACACAGTTTTTCATTGTGACGTTTCAGGAGAACACACGCTCCCTTCATGGAGCGTGTGTTCTCCTGAAACGTCACAACGAAAAATTACTCTTTGTAATATATAGCTCTTTATTTCTAAGAATTCCGTGAGAATCATGTGCATAATTGCGAGTGGAATGCATTGCATTGTGTTCTAGATTGTATAATGTATTCTTGTAAGTTTTTAAAATTAGTGATTGGATTTGTGTGATGAAGATGAAGAAAACAAAGCACAGGGTTTCCACACACCTGGAAAACCTGTAATTCTCAGGGAATTTGAAGAAAAGTAAAAACTCAGGGAAAATCATCTAATTATCACTGAGTCCCAATGAAGCACATCTGAAGGACTAAAATATGCTTGTTCTTGTACTAATAATTCCAACTTCAATAACTTGCTTTATATGAACTCTTTTGAAGATGTAGGCTTTAGATGTGTGTTTATTTTGCATTACAGATTAATTGATATTATAACAGGGTGACGACTAGTTAAGAAATCAACGGATAGGTCAAGAAAGTCAAGAAATTATGTAATATAATTAAGCATTGTTTCCATATTTTAAAAAAACCACTATGTTGCTGACCAAGGCAGTTTATTAAGACATAAAAACACTTAACATGTAACGTTTCAACTCTGTATCAGAGTCTTCCTCAGACGAAGAACCAAACTAAAATGAAGAAATACACACACAGAAAGATATACAGGGTGGCTCAAAAAGCCACTTAACACCCCAGGTACAAGGCCACTGCAGCGTGCAACATGGAAATGGTGATGACCAATCGTTATCAGGCCAAGGGGGAACCACATTGACGCCAACCGCACGGTCGGCAACCATCTTAATGTCCGCCATCTTGAATTCAACTTCAGAATTTTAAATGGGAAGGGGGTAATATGATATATCAAATCAGGCTAGAATTTCACGAGAAATGCAATGGTGAAGGTTTTTCGATGTATCTTTAACCAGTAAAAAGTTATGACTGAATACTTGTACCAATTTGCTCCTTTTCGAGATGTTAGAGAAATGCCTTAAAATTTGTTTAGCACATCAGTAATGCATCGAGATCAAAGGGATGTCTAGGGAGAGAAGTTTGCATGCCATTGCACACGATTTTAATCGGATACATCCACGAAGAGCTGCCCATTATGAATGGTTGTCGCGAACAATTTACAGTGTGACGCTTCAATTGAATTAAAAGTCCTTCACAGTGACAAGGCTAATGTTTATGTTCATAAGGAAGTTCATAAACAGAATATTCGACCCTTGTCATCTGATAACTAACTTTGGACAGAAACTGCTTCACAATGTTTCCATAGTGGCTGGTGTTCCCTCCCTATTGAAAAAAAACTCTGTAAAAAGTACCTTGTTCCATAAGCAAGGATGAAAAAACCTGTTTATTTAACAAATCCAAGTAGCCCTAAGCATTTAAGGTTCCGTTGATGAAAAATTGACTAACCAATCGTGTTCCACACAGCACACCACACCATTAACTTACCAGCACTAACCATTCAGCTTTG
The DNA here is from genome assembly GCF_977018435.1 of Lepisma saccharinum. Taxonomy (NCBI): domain Eukaryota; kingdom Metazoa; phylum Arthropoda; class Insecta; order Zygentoma; family Lepismatidae; genus Lepisma; species Lepisma saccharinum. The sequence continues at coordinate 58,446,021 of NC_139252.1, read as the reverse complement.
ATCTGTCGAACATGGGTTATCAGATAAAAAGCATCGAATATTCTGTTTATGAACTTCCTTATGAACATAAACATTAGCCTTGTCACTGTGAAGGACTTTTCATTTAATGGAAGCATCACACTGGTAATTGTTCGCGACAACCATTCATAATGCGCAGCTCTTCATGGATGTATCCGATTAAAATCTTGTGCAATAGCGTGCGAACATCTCTCCCTAGACGTCACTTTGATCTCGATGAGTTACCGATGCGCTAAACGAAGTTTAAGGCATTTCTCTAACACCTCGGAAAGGAGCAAATTGGTACAAGAATTCAGTCATAACTTTTTACTGGTTAAAGATATGTCGAAAAAACCTTCACCATTGCATTTCTCGTGAAATTCTAGCCTGATTTGATATATTATATCCCATTTAAAATTTTGAAGTTGAATTCAAGATGGCGGACATCAAGATGGTTGCCGGCCGCGTGGGTGGCGTCAATGTGGTTCCCCCTTGGCCTGGCAACGATTGATCAGGTGCTTACTCAATTACAGTGTTCAATACGGGATGCCACCATTACGTAAACAAGAACATAATTAACATGAAATATGAGTGACACAAAATACAATTTACATTTGATAACAGTTGTGAAAGAATATAATTATTACATTATAGAGACGAAAGAAATGAATATATATATATGTATAAAACCTTACAAGCTAATTCAAAACTAAAATTCTATGAACAGAACAAAACATAAAACAATTCAATAAATAGAACTAAAGTTACAATTACATTTAAATAGGTCTATACTTTGGTTGTTGTTCTTGGAAACTGAATTAAATAACTTGCACATTCTCCTCATGGGTTCAGCTTTGGTTATTTTGGTTCTTCCGAGGGGGATTTGAAAGAGGTCGAGTGACTAAATATTGTAGATTTTGGTAATATGTTACTAGAAGTGAGTTTCAGATATATACCATCAAGTTTTAATAGTAGATATCTGAGAAATTTACCTTGAAGTTTCTCTAATTTTTAGATATATTTCTTGAATTGCGGCTTCCAAACAAGAGAGGCATATTCGAGTTTAGATCAGACGAGCATATATTGCAGCAATAGAAATATTTCCTTTCTTCTAAATTGATTACCCACTCTCATTATAAATCCAAAATTTCCATGAGTTTCGCTTAGAATGCGGGCAATGTGTCCGTTGGAATGTTAACTTTTGGTCACTTTGTACTACCACATTAGAAATAGTGTATGAATATTGAATAGGGTGTCTGTTGTGGGTGAATGATACAAGCTTACATTTCTTTTAAGTTCAGGCTAACTTTATTAATTTCACACCATTGAAGCAAGTTATCCACAAATTTGATTTCAAGATCACTTGTCCTATCTGAGAATGACCTAAGGTTCAATCTATGTAATACATTTTTAGACGAAATAATTTAGATTGGAAGTAAATAAATGATATTTCCATTGTGCTTTTAAACTAGTATTTTAATTTGCAGGTCACACCTGTTTATGACAGTTCCATATGTTGGAAACAGTTTTTGAGGAAATTATTTTTCCGTTATTTCTCACCTGACAAATACTGATGGTATGGATCTCGTGTGGCCTATCTAAATTTTTGACAGCCATCCATCGGCTTGCGATAAGTTCAAAATATACTCCCATATTTAAATTCATAGCACAAACACGGCTGAATTCTCATCATATATGCAGAATTATTATACATTTGTGTGAGAAGAATGTAAGCACTTATACTTGAGAATGGGGATATGAACTGTACTGTTAGTTGCAACTATCTCCGGATTTGATGTCCACCATATTTACAGTATTAATAAATTTGGCGATGCTAGTGATTTCCATATTATCCAGGTTATTCTTAATCTGCTAACACATTTTCTGGCAAGATCTCTCTTCTTTACCCTGGTTCAAACACAGCAGCAAACTGTGAAATTCCAGTTTAGTGTGTGATAGTACATATAGAGCAATGGCATATGCTGAGTCAGACCTGGACTAACTCACTACACCTGGTCCTAGACTGGATGAAGGGAGAAAACTAGGCTCATTCTTGACATCTTCAAAGAAGTCAGGTTGCCATCACAACGGTAGTCAGGTTGACAACTTCTAAGAATTCAGGTTGCCAACTTCTAAGAATTGAGGTTGCCAACTCCAAAGAATTGAGGTTGCAAACTCCAAAGAATTGAAGTTGCCAACTCCTAAGAATTGAGGTTGCCAACTCCAAAGAATTGAGGTTGCCAACTCCAAAGAATTGAGGTTGCCAACTCCAAAGAATTGAGGTTGCCAACTCCAAGGAATTGAGGTTGCCAACTCCAAAGAATTGAAGTTGCCAACTCCAAGGAATTGAGGTTGCCAACTCCAGAGAATTGAGGTTGCCAACTCCAGAGAATTGAGGTTGCCAACTCCAGAGAATTGAGGTTGCCAACTCCAGAGAATTGAGGTTGCCAACTCCAAAGAATTGAGGTTGCCAACTCCAGAGAATTGAGGGTGCCAACTCCAGAGAATTGAGGGTGCCAACTCCAGAGAATTGAGGGTGCCAACTCCAGAGAATTGAGGTTGCCAACTCCAGAGAATTGAGGTTGCCAACTCCAGAGAATTGAGGTTGCCAACTCCAGAGAATTGAGGTTGCCAACTCCAGAGAATTGAGGTTGCCAACTCCAGAGAATTGAGGTTGCCAACTCCAGAGAATTGAGGTTGCCAACTCCAGAGAATTGAGGTTGCCAAATCCAAGGAATTGAGGTTGCCAACTCCAAGGAATTGAGGTTGCCAACTCCAAGGAATTGAGGTTGCAAACTCCAAGGAATTGAGGTTGCCAACTCCAAGGAATTGAGGTTGCCAACTCAAAAGAATTCAGCTTGCCAACTTCAGAATCGCAATTATCTTTTTTTAAAATCAGGTTAATTCACAGTTTCGAACTGATTTTTCTTCAGTATTTTACTTTCTAGGCTACAGGCTAGATAGCCTTCAGGATAGCCTAGCTATCCTCGAATACACACTCCTGATATAGAGTACAGATCCCTTGACAAATAATTGAGGATATTTGACATTGCTCAGTTTGGTTAGTACCTGCCTAAGGTTGGATTATGTAAATGTGCTAGTTTTCTCCAGTGTTTGGAAGTTTGCAAGTTACATGTAATAGTTATTGTAACTAGTTACTTTCTTAAATGAGTAACCGTCATTGATTGATCCAAACACCTCCTAAATCTTTTCACAAAGGGCTGTTTTATGGATATTTTGTGACCTTTACACACCCCTCCCTAGATCGAAAATTCTGGATAAACACTTGTTTATAATGAGTGTGTATGTGGATATTAGCATTTTATTTCTATCTCTTTTGAGCAAACCATAATTTTGTTGCTGTTGGAATGCACAGAATGCCACTTAATTTTGTTACCTGAAAGAAGTAACTAGTTCTAGTTAGAATAGTAACTATTGTTGAAGTCCTGATTCGAACACCACTTTACTTCAAAGAAAGTTCCGAAAGATCCATTTCCCTCTGACAACCATATGTCAAGACCCCTCAAACCTTTCCCGCCAATAGCACCTGTTTTAGGAACTGACAGTACTTGTCAAGTTCACGTGGAGTGAGATGTTACCAATTAAGTTTCTTTGGAGATTTCATAACGTGAGATTGTTTTTTTTGCTAGGTTGTGTTATTTTGTGCTGTCTTTTTTTAATACAATATGGAGACCTTGGGAGTGGTACGTCATTGAAGTTTGTGTTGGATGTCTAAACACTAAAAGTTCATTACCTGACCAGTTTGCATAATGAAATATTGACTTGGCAACATATTTGCATCTCATCTTGTGAGCTCACCTTTATACCGGGTGGCAGAATTAAAGTTACCCAATTTAGATCCCTCTGTAGCCTGTTTGAGGCATCGTAGAACTCTGAAATTTGGTGAATCCACTATGCAGACCATGGGGAAGAGGATGGCGATAAAAAAATAGTTCAATTTTCCGCCACCACGTTGAAATGTGGCGCTGTACTTCCATGATGGGTTGTAATAATGACGTAAACTGCTCCAATTGGTTATGGATTTGCCTTTACCTTGCAATCTTACAATAAACGAGAGATTATTTTCTCGCAACTTCCAGCCACTAACAAAAGTCTTTCTAATTAATAACTCAGCCACTTAACATGATTATTTGTACAACCTATCATGGAAGTACAGCGCCACATTTCAACGTGGTGGTGGAAACTTTAACTATTTTTTATCGCCATCCTCTTCCCCATGGTCTGCATAGTGGATTCACCAAATTTAAGCGTTCTACGATGGCTCAAACAGGCTACAGAGGGCTCTGAGTTGGGTAACTTTAATTCTGACCACCTGGTACATCCACCATGCTGCGTGGACACAGTTGCACCTGTCTTGCAAGGATAGGCAGCTCAGACCAACATTTACTGTTGAGTTATAATCAGTTTTTATAGACGTGTTTCCTTGTTATTCAACATGGCAGGAAGAGCTTGGTTTTTATTTCTTCCCCTTCTGAGGAAAGCGAGGTTATTAATGACCCTTCAGATTGAATGAAGGAGCATCCCCTCTTCCTTCCTGCTTAACCTGACAGACAGAATTAATGTCTTTCATCAGAACGTGGCTGCAGTTAAAGACCACTTAATATGTCTTCTCCTTGAGTGAATATTCGTTGACGCAGATGAAGTGCTGCCACCTATGTGACAGCTCCTTAAGCTCGACAGGACTTTGGGTAAACGGAGGAGCTTGAGTTATTGCAGAGGTGAGAGATTTTGTTGAGATGAACATGGAATGGATGTGTTCGTTAGTGATAGGAAGGCAACCGTACAAGGTTTGTACCAAAAGTTCCTGGACTGATTGCTCTTCTTGGGAATGGGAGATATGGAATTGAACTTGTGGTTAAAAGAGTTCCAACAATGCTGAAGCAGATCTGGGACACTCCTTCCTGAATGGAGAGAAGTTGTTGTTGAACAGCTTATTTTATGGTTTCCACATCAAAATATCCATCTTCCATAGACCAGTGATTCTCAAACTGTGGTACGCGATCTGCTCGGAAGAGAAATGTCGAGAATACACACAATACAACATTTTTTCTGCAGGTGTGTAGAGCAGCCTTAATGTTTCAGACATTATAACTTTAATACTCAACAGGAAAGTAAGGCTCCCGGTAGAGGCACATAGTAGTTCGGATCCCACTTTAAACTGTAGGTCCAGTCCCGATTAGCCTTACTGTGCATAAGTTGGACTTAAAACATCAAATCAACCAACCAAGGAAAGTAAGGCTGATTTTGTCACTGACACTCTTATCTGTGTTGCATATGTTTTGAAAATGGTGGAGGTACATTAGACGTTTAATTACTACTAAAGGTTGCAATGAGAAAAAAACAGTTTGAGAATCACTGCCATAGACCGTTTCGGATGGGGGGAATACGTGAAAGTTAGTGAGCTTAGATGTGGAAAGGTCATTGAAAAGTCCGAGAATTTTGTAAAATGCCCCCTGGAAATGTCCGTGGAAATTAAATGCTTTTACGTTTGCTTGTCAAGTTCTAAAACTGAAAACACATTTAACTTTTTTACTCCCAACTTGATTCTTTTTTTGGCGATCGTACAAATATGTTCTTTAATTTTATTTGCGACGATTTATTTTTTCAAGAATGTTGAATAAAATTTAATTCATTTGCCTAACATCGAGCATCGTAGAGTGGGCTGGAAAATTGTTTAGAAAGTGTCGGGGAAACTGGAAAAGCCAGGGAGTTGGGAGCGGGAACCATGAATTTGTAGAACTAATAATGACAACAATAAAACTTTTAGTTGACGGAACTTTTTACAATTAGTCAACGCTTCGACACATTTCACATTTCACTGTGTCCTCCTCATCAGCCATTTCATTGCATTTAATTCTGTTTACAGTTGCCGAGAATATGTATTATGACCATTGCAGCATTTTTGCCGTTTTTAATTGTCACCATATGCAGTATCATCCGCCAACAATTAAGCTACATGATGTGCGTGTTTTTACATGCATAATTTTTCAGGTCGAATGGCCATATATAAAAAAGGAACGCACTCGGTTCTACATGTTAAAGGTTTAAAATATTATGTTCAGGGTGCACCCTGGTCGATATATCCCCTCCTTTTTACATTTTAGAGAGGATTTTTTTTTAATATTTACACCGCGAACGAGTGGTTGTTTTGGCCGATCGTAAAAAAGGGTTAGCCTTTTCGCAGAGGCACATTTATGGAACAGTAATAAAGTCCATTCGAGCGAGATCATTGTTGGCAAGTTAGTTAACTCGCGTTTATTGGAGGACAGAGAAAAAGCAGACCACGATGGCAGAATGTTCTCGTATCTGTTTTTTTTATTTTTTGGTTATTGTGCTTCACTTTTTCAGCCTTTCTAGGTTAATCGTTGCGATGGGGATAGATCAAGGACAATGAGACGTGTGTGCGTTACCTAGGACTCGAACTTGAGACTCCCCTGGCTTGGAAGCGCGCTACGATGACCACTCTTCCACTGAAGCTGGCCCCGTTTTTGTGTATAACGAATTCCGCTGACCTCGAACTTATGTACGAGGGTTGTCCAATATGTATTCACACACTACGACCGCACATGTATATTTATCAAGGAATAGATATGAAATGACCGCTACGTTGTCAGGGGGTCCCGGTTTCGAATCTTGACCTGGACATGGGTGTTGTTTGTATGAATTTCATCGTATCCTGACTCATCCTCATCGTCGCAATTAGCCAAAAGTGTCAGAAGAGCGGAGTAAAATAAATCAAATAAATAAATTAATCAGTCGACGTGTCGTTGGCGAAATTGAGGCGCAATTCTGTGAAATTTTCATCGAAAACTTCAGAGTCGTGTGGGACATTTGTCGACTATTGTGTTTTACACTTAATCGCAGTGCGTGTACTTTAAGCTGAAATAAAAATAGCATTTTTGAAATCAACTTTGTGTTTTATTACTAAATTAAATTATGCGTTCTTGTTGAGACACCCTTTACCTCGGGAAGGCCCGGCATCTAGTGTTAGAATAGGTATACGTAGTAGAGGCACAATGCCCAATTAACATCGGCCTCCCCGATGGCACAGTGGTAGCGTCGTCGCCTTGTAATCAAGGGGTCCCGGGTTCGATACCCGGTGGAGGCACAAGTGGTTCGGATCCCACTTTAAACTGTAGGTCCAGTCCCAATTAGCCTTACTGTGCATAAAGTGGACTTAAAACAACAAATCAATCAACCCAATTAACATCGCATGCTAATAGAGAACAATTGTCACTAACATTAGGAGAATTCATCTTCATAGTCGTACTTAGCGTAAAGGGGAAGAAAAAGTTACGTAAATATAAGCCCTAATTATGTTGTATCAACTAACTGTGTTGAAGCTACTGCTAAACCACCACGTCTTCCTTTCCTCCCCAGAGCTTCTCCGATCAACGGATTCTGCGATGACTATGCGTTCGTGATCCGTGGTCTCTTGGACCTGTACATGGCCAGCTTCGACGAGGCGTGGCTGGAATGGGCCGAGAAGCTGCAGGACGTTCAGGACAAGCTCTTTTGGGACGTGAACGGCGCCGCCTACTACACCAGCGCAGCTGACGACCCCACGATCGTCATAAGGATCAAGGAAGGTAGGTGTACCAATGGGTGTTAATTTGTGTCGTTTAAGCTTTTTTGTTTTGCTTTGTTTTACAGCAAAGTGTCACTTGAAAACAACTTTAATGGGTCGAAGTTCTCGGATCCGAGTCTGGGCAGGGTTGTTCTTTGTGAGTTCATCGAATCATCAGTCATCCTCATCGTTTCGATTAGCCAAAAGAGGCAGAAAAGCGACGCTAAGTAAGAGCATTTCGCACCGCTCAAGTCTCAGTCGTTCTTTCAGGACCGCTCTTTTGCCCGCAGCGTTCGTTGTGTCATCTCGCGCATGCGCAGCGATTACTTTTCTCAGGCGAGTGCAGTTTGTGGTGAAGTGTCACCAACATTTTTTTTTTGTAGCTTGGGCCGCGACGCTTCACGCACGCGCAGCAGTTACTTTTCTCATCCTGGTTGGGTGGATTTGCTTTATGTATTTCGTTTTTCTGATACTTTCGGCTAATCGCGAAGATGAGAAGGAGTGATGATGAAATTTATGAAGGGACAGTGATAACCACTCCGCCACGGAGGTCGACACTTTCAATGTGCCCTTCCCTGTGACGTAGTGGTAACGTCGTTGCCTTGTGACAAGGGATCTCGTGTTCGATACTCGGTAGAGGCACGTAATCGTTCAGATCCCACTTTAAACTGTAGATCCAGTCCCGCTTAGCTTATCTGTGCATAAAGTGGACTTAAAAACACAAAAGCAAAACAGGGCAGTTAGCAGGCACATGGCAATTCCACTCCAGGTCCTCTCCAATGGCGCAGCGGTAGCGTTGTCGCCTTGTAATCAAGGCGTCCTGGGTTCGATACCCGGTGGAGGCACATAGTGTTCGGATCGCACTTTAGTAGGTCCAGTCCCGACTAGCCTTACAGTGCACAAAGTGACTTAAACAAACAAGAAAACAACAACTCAGTCCACTCCATTTGTAGGCAAGAGATGAATATTTCGGCTTAAGTATTTGCTATATCTAATATATAAAAATGGATATGTGTGTGTGTGTGTGTGTGTGTGTGTGTGTGTGTGTCGGCATAACTCTCGAAGACCTGGAGCGATTTCAACCAAACTTGGAACGCGTATCACTTACAATCTCGAATGAAATACTGTGGGGGTAAGACACCCCTGGCACCCCTATGGGTGGGGGTAGGAGGGGTGACATGTAAAAATAATCGAAAACGACCGATATTAGTGTGGAATCCATAGTTGTCGGGGTCGCTAAGATGAATAGTGACACTCCCAATGCCGTTCAACTTCAAGACACCCCTGGCACCCTTAGGGGTGGGGGTGGGAAGGGGGTGACATGTAAAACGACCGATATTAGTGTGGAATCCATAGTTTTTGGGGCCTCTGAGATGAATAGTGACACTTCCAATGCCGTTCAACTCCAAGTTCATTTTACACTATTGTTAGAATTAATTATATTCCTGTCTAATAGAAGATTGGGATAAATAAATACCCGGGCAACGCCGCGCAATCAGCTAGTATATTATAAAAGAACAATGAAAGCCAGTTTTATGCTTTGGTTTCTGGACTTCAACCCCCAATCCTTCCCCCTCTCGGCACGCCCTTGCTCACCACCTCAGCCCATGATTGTCAAATTCTGCCGGAACCCATTCTGCATATTTGGCGAACAGTCCTGACACCTTTAGCCCACTTCTCATAACCAGTCATCACCCTTTAAAACATTCGCGGCTGCGAAAGAAAATGGAGGGAACGAACAATTGGCGAATTTCCATGAACTATTCCCGCTGAAATATTCCATGGGACTCAGCTGTTTCTCAAGAGTCACCAGAACCAGTTCTGTTTCCACAAAGTCAACGTTCCCATTCTAACAGAGCACATGCAAGAAGACATTTCTGCCTGTGGTACGTCATAAAGCAGCGTGCCAACTTTTTTTTTCTTGCAATTTTTTCCACTTAATTTGACGACGAAAGCCCCAGCACCGTGCTTCCTGGAACTTCTCAATAGGACCCGTAATTCCAGGGTCGTTCGTCCAATTCGCGGATATTTTTGTAGCTGACTGGAATCTTTCTCTTGTGCGATTGGAGTAACTTTTTTGTTCTTGCTCGTTTTCTTCAGGAATTCTATAGTTAGGGAGACAAATTTATGGTAAATAAAAACTGAGGAGAGCGGTAAATAAAATGTTAGATCAGCGGTATATACGCGTACCAGCGGTGGAAAAAAATAAATTGGCACACACTTTTTCATTATGCGAGGAAACAATATACAAAAGAGCTATAAATTGATAAACTAGTTCATTTTTATATACTGTACACATACACAAGTACTTAGCTGTCCAACCAAAAATAAAACATCAACACAAAATCACTTCATTTCTAAATTGCATATCTCAGGTGATTTATTCATTGTATGTATTTAAAGGATATCCTTGCTGTCCAACAAATATAATAATCACTACTGCACATACACAAACACATGTTGAAAATCACATGATGATAAACAAAATTCATTCGTGACTGAACACAAATGACACCATTGTTTCCCTTGATGTGCGGGAACAGACTAATCTTACCGCTGCTACAGCTAGCAAGTTCAATGAAACTGGAAGTTGAGTAGACATTCTGGGGAAGAAAGGAATGCAGCTTGACAGGGAGCGAAGTTTTCAAACTGAGATTATGTGCATGGGAAATCCCAATTTGCAGCGTCTTCCTGATGTGATCGAAAATAAAACGTTCTTCAGCTGCAAGTGGTAGGAAACTTTAGGCAAACGTTTCGTTACAAATCGACAGTTTGCGCGCACAACCTCGATTGCTGGTTTTTGCGTGTTTTCTACTTAGTTTGATGATATTTCACGGTTATTTCGCGAAAAAGCGTTTATTTCGTGGAAAAGTACACATTTCGCATTACTTCGCGAATAAAACTCATGCATATTTCATCGTGGGGGATGTAGTTACGTGCAGAATGTTCAAAATTGCATCTTTTTTTCTTCACATTTCGCGATTTCGCGCATCGCGAAAATTCAATGTCCCTATCTATAGTATATCTTGACAAATGTTTCACTAGGCCGCATTGATCATGTAGTCTGGGCAAGTGTTACAGGGGCGGCTCACACACCCTTAACACCCCCGCACAATTTGTCCCAACCACTAGCGTAGGATTTTTTCCGGGCGTGGAATTGAAAGAAATGGGTGTCACATAAGGCGCTTTCTAGGTAGGTGTGAGATAAATAACGTGTTCCCTGCATTTCATCTCCATCGCAGCGGCAGGTTAACTTGCCTACGATGAAGATGAAATGCAGGGAACACGTTACTTTGTGCAAACGATGATCCTTGCCTGTAGATGTGCACCGTGTAATTGATGTCTCATTTCTTCCATATTGAGGAGCTGAAGCTGGAGAGCATGTCACGGGAAGTTGAGTGATTTCGAAATAGGCCTCAACATTTAACCTGCCGCTGCGATGGACATGAAAAGATTTTGCAATTACCGTTTTTTGACCTTCGTTTTAAAAGTTGTCCAAAGACAAAAATGGTACTTGAAGGTCATTTTAAGGGATTTTGCATGTACCAATAATAATAATAAACAAAAAATGCAATCCGGATAAATATATTTGGCCATCCCTAGTTCAGGACATTAGTTCTCCAGCATTACTCACATGCTCCGGTCGCATTTTCTTCACAAAGTTTTACCCTCTCGGTGTATGATTTCGTGATTAGACAAAGTGGCGAAAAGCGAAGTAAAATAAATCAAATCAAATCAATGGTCAAGTATCCGTTGATGAGATGCTGGGTGATCCCCATATTATCTTACACAAGTTTGTCGGCGAGACAAAACCGTGTTGGTTGATAAACACGATACAATGCGAAGTTGTTTTTTTTCCCCAGGCCCGGACATGTGTGTTCTATGCGAGTGTCCCTTCATAAATTTCTTCGTATCATCACATCCTCATCGTCGCGATTTGACAAAAGTAGCAGAAAAGCAACGTTAATCAACCTGATTAATTCAATCAATCTTTTAACTTTAAGCGCTAATTAAACCACATCTCTACTCTGATAGACGCACAAAATTTCATGAAAATCCGTCTAGAACATTTTGCGCAAACCATCTCAAGCAGGTATTACATCCGTTTACACAGCTCCTCAAAAGCTGATGTTTCCTGCCACCTGAGTGGCCAGAGGGCGCTCACGCGAGAGATGTCAGGTGTAATTAGTTGCAGAACTGGCAGCCGCTGCTTAAGGCAGGCAAAGCTCAGCGACGTGTCACTGATCCGGCAGCACATCGCCCTATTCCCCTTCTGGTCGCTGGATCGACAACGCTTCTTCCTCCCTCCATAGCCCCCCCCTTTCTCCCCCCTGCTACCAACAAAAACATTGTTTTTCGCCGAAAGTCTGGGTAAGAGTATTAGCCTCTGAGCCCCGTTCAGAAGTTCGTCGTCGAAACCGAGGTAAGGAGGATGCTGTTTTTATCATCGCCATCTTCCAAGTGTTCGCTTGTGTGACTTTTTTACATGCCTCGGGAAATCGTTTTGTCTTATTTGTTTATTTAACTTTACCGCGGGCTTGGAGAAATGTGAAACTTTCCAGGAAGGTAAAAAGCCCCCCCCAAATCTAGGAAAGGTAAAGAAAATGCCAGCTGAGAGGGAAAGTTCGGGGGGTAGGTTGCATTCCAGATCGTGAGGGGTGTGTAGTGGGTGGTACTCGTATGTCAGCATCCATTCCACATAGTTAGGGATGGTACCGAGTTGGTTGAGTTGCTTCGATTTTAAGCCCGCTTTTACGGACAAATTGGCTAATCGGGACTTGACCTACAGTTTAAAGTGGGACCCGAAACACTATGTGCCTCCACCGGGTGTCAAACACCTAGTGGAGATTCCCGACCTCCGTGGCTGAGTGGTTAGCACAACGCGCTACGACAGGGGCTCGAATCTCGGCATTGGTGATCTTCGTGAGTGTCCCTTCCTCAATTTCATCGTAGCACTACTCATCCTCACCGTCGCGATTAGCCAAAAGTGGCAGAAAAGCGACGATAATACGAAGAATCAAATCAAACCCAACATAGCCGACCTCCGCGTTTGAGCGGTTAGCACGGCGCGCTACGATGCCAGGTGTTCCGGATTCGAATCCCGTACTTGGCATGTGTGTTCTTTGTGAGTGTCGTGTCATCAGTGTCATCACTCATCCCCTTCTTCGACATTGGCCAAAAGTAGTAGATGATTGAAGTAAAATAAATCAAATTAATCAAATAATAATTAATGATAATCGAAATCGACATAGGCAGGGTTAATATGGAGACGAGACTTGTCTCGTTCTCGTCTCGGCTTAGTAAACACCCTTCTCGAAATACATAATATAAACAATATATAGAGGTTGCACCACATAAACTTTTATAGCTTATAGAGTTCATTTAATCAAATAAGTTTTCTTCTTAACGTTTTTCTGCTTACGACGCTAAGAATTAATCGGAACCACGAAGCAGATACTCATTTATAGAGGCTGGGTGAACTCCAGAGCCGATCCACGAAGGGACATAGTTGGAAAAATTCCCACCTGGGGAATCGAACCCGCGGGTCCCGCATGACCGACGCCTGCCGACTGAACACTGCAGTGGACAGGATCAGCTAAGGCCATTCGATTGTGAAATCATCGTCTAACCGATTATTTCTATGTCAAGTTCTGCAGACTGCACACACAACGTCAAAAGAAAATTTGATTTTTCTGCCTTTACTTTAACTACCACTACGACAATTCCATCCTTACAGTATATGCAATCCGACTAGCTCTAAAGTGATTTGGGTTGCTAACTTTTAGGAGTTCTGATTTATAAATGCCCTCTTTTGGCGAAGAGCATCCACGTTCAGCTGTTCAATATACGAATTACCGTGACAAACAAGTACATCATGCGTCTTTGTCAGATGTTTGGAAACTTTTGTTAGGGCCTTGAAAAATGAACCCGTCCCTTGTTTAACTCGAAAACTCTCTGTTCGGAATTTTTGTGCCCAGCGTACAAACAGGAAGACTTCTATCTCTGGTTTCTCCACGCTTTCTCGGAAATCGCTTTAAAATTCAGCAGATATTGATTTATGGAGACGAAGAATGATGTTGAAGCAAGTGGCAGATAGATTTATATATTCTCTTTCTTCTACGCAAGCCAAGTTTCATCCACCCTCTTTCTTTTGGAGTTCTTTCGCTGGGGAAAGCGACTTGTTAGACAACAATCATTATTTCCAGTTGCACTGCTCCAAGGACATAGACATTGCCGTGTCTGGGAATCAAGAAGAACTAGCATTGGAAAAAGTTTTGGGGAATTTTCTGTCTAGAATGGTTCTTGGGAGACGAGTGTCTGTTCTGAAATCCTTGACGTTTTGGCATCCCGTCATATGATGTATTATACGAGGTGCATTCAAATTCTAAGGCCTCCTGTTCTATCGTTGATCTCTACTTTCATCCCCCTCTTCATGACCAACAACTCACGTATAATGTGACGGGTGCAAAATAGCCTAAGTGCTGACGCACCAAATTTTCAAATTCAATCAATCCAGTGGGAATCTCTAAACTTTTAAGTTTGGAACGAATGATTTTACTGGATCCCAGAATAACCAGCTTCATCTTCTACTACTCAAACCACATACATAAATATGCATAACTCCGTTTCTCCTCATTTAACTCTATTTATCTGATTTATTATATTTTCTGTCTAATATAATTAAACATCTGCTTATATCAGTGTCACATATTAAGATAAGTGATCGTCTTCGTGATATTATAATGTAAATGCAACCAATGTAAACAGAATGTGTCCCGGAAAACACACGGCATCATAAATTTGATGTATCAAAGGCAACTCCACGTAGTAATCACCATTTACTCAACTTAGTACAGTAATGTGTTCGTGTGTGTGTATCCTTTCCTTTTGTAAAGAAAGAGATAAAGTCGAACTTAAGATGGGGAAACCTCAATTCACGCAAATGACGTCTCGGTTAAATAAAAAAGTACCGAAAGGAGGCACGGTTTTATGTCAGGGGTTCCCTGAGGGTTTTTTTCTGTCTCTTAACAAAATTTAAGGAAAATCAAACGAGAACTATTCCATTATCCAGTGTATTTATGTTTTGGCCTTCTTTTATCGCGGCAGAAAATGTGATTAGATAGAAATTCGAGAGATGTATTTTAAATCCAGAGGAAAAAAACAAACAAAAAAAAACGTATCATTCTAAAGAATGATGGGATCAGAACCAGTCATTGTGCAATTAATTTCTGGGTGATGTAAGTTATTCATCATTCATCCTCTGATGAGAGCACTCGTCATTGGCATGACGAGTTAAGGCTTGGCAATACAAAAGGTACAAATAAGATTAAGGAACTAAACTGCAGAAAAGACAATGGTCACTCGTTGGGTTTTGTGAACCTTTGAACCTGAATCATGGCTGGGTGTTAGGATAATTACCTGTCTATCTGAAGAATTAGGCTGAATAGAATATACGAAGTCCTCTGTTGGCTTCTCAATTGGTTGACCAGAGCATCGTCTCACTTCTGCTCCACTGCTCTCCTAACCTCTTCCCCTTTCTCAATTTCAATCCAAAGTCAGTCACCTCTCAGCTTGTCCCACCTCTATATCCCTAGGCCATGGAGCTCTTCCTCCATGCCGAATCGTGTTTTCAATTGCCACTATGCTAACCGCTGACTCCATAGGCAGAAGAAACTACCTGTTTCCTGAATAGCTCAGGAGGTTTGCATAGCACAACACTGTGCATTGTTTACATGCCTCAGAGGCTGAGACAACTGAGAAAAAACAAGTCACATGCCTCAGAGGCTGAGACAACTGACAAAAAACAAGTGAATGCCCTGGTCAACGTGAAGCATTCAGAGAGGCTTTATAAAATAAACATATAATCTTAGGGATTGATACGATATATAAAATGGAAAAAATAAAAGTCGAACGTTAGCCTGCGACAGATAAATGAAAATACGACGTATAAAGAGATTACGTTGAATTTCTTAATGGAAATTGAGAACGAAAAGAGTAGGGCAGAATACATTTGCCGTCCTCGTAATCAGGATAGAAAACATCAGATTGCATTCCGTGGTCCCCGGATCAGCGAGTTTCCCCCGTAACCATGCGGACGCGAGCCACCCGTTCATCAAGGCAGTCGGTAATTGAATTAAGACGCAGACGTCCTACCTCTCCCACCTTCCAACCACCTTATTCTCGTCTCCTTTCTCAGGTGTGCTCCGGTCTCCATTCACCGCACCGAGATAAATCACAGGTGCGTAAAGCTTCGGGTGCCCTTATTAAGATCTTACCTTGACGACGCTATGGTATCCCGCAGAGCGAAAATCCTTGCGGAGCGTCCTTCGATGTATTTTATTTTTTTGGCCTGGAAAAATTTTCCCTGAAATCCTGGAAATCTCGTTGGAGTGGTCACCAGCTTGTGGTTACTCTATCGGAGCGGACCGTACTTCGGTATCGCCAGTTCTGATCGTGGGCGAGACTACGGCTCTACGATATTTGAATATCGATATCGAGTCGATATATCGATTATCGAAAATGTCAGTGTCTACGATATCGATATATCGAGAAAACGAAAACAAGTGTCTGCGCGAGAGGGCTCGACCAATGAACTCGTGATGGAAAGCTGTATTGCGACTGCAGTTACAATTTTTACAGCAGCGTGTTTTGCTTCGCTCCGTCCACTCGCTTTCTCCCCTTCTCCACCATCATATCATAGCGGCGTCGGCCAAAGGTTCACTCGAGCCTTAAGGCCCTGTGCTCAGTTTTGTTCTAGTATTCTGTCATGGGCAAATACGAGGAGGTTTTGATAAGTTTCCGGCCTCGGAAAGAAATAATGGCGCCAGTGGCAAATGAATGTCATTTTATTCAACATAGCTCCCTTTCAGGTTGACACACTTGGCATAACGTTCCTGCAGCAATTCTAAGCCATGGTACTAGAAGGCTATATCTTGGTCTGCAAACCATGCCTCTACTGGTGTCCCTAAATTCAGTACTTTTGAGGTGCATTTTAGGTTTGGAGAAAAGGTAATAGTCTGAGAGGGCCAGATCGGGGAAATAAGGGGGATGGTCAATGAATTCGAAGAAGTGTTCTCGGGTTACCAGCCAGGTTAAATTGGAGTTGGCTTCCAACGTTTCGAGGGCATACATTGCTCTCATCTTCAGGGAATGTAAAAATGGAGACCACTGTAGGTTAATATACATGACTATAATGTAGCGGAGTTCGGATTCTGTCTTCCTATTGGCTCTCTCTGGATCCTGGTGTTCTCATTGGCTGGTGTCTTGTTTTTACGGAGGAGTGGGTTCCAGGCGTGACTGAGCTGGAGTCCCACGTCCCTGTTGAGATTGGTACTTTCCCGCGATATGGCTATGGCTTCCTTTACCCGTCGGTCCCAGTGACCGACACATTTGGCTATGATTTTGGTGTCTGCAAATAAAATTCTGTGTCCCTCGGTGATGCTGTGTTCTGCAAGTCCTGACTTTTCCGTTTGGAATAATCTGATATTACGTTGATGTTCATTCCGCCGCTGCTCAATGGTGCGTCCTGTTTGGCCTATGTAAGTTGTCCCACACTCACAGGGTATTCGGTATACTCCTGCAATACGGAGTTCCAGGTCATCTTTGACTGAACGGAGCAGGGCCTTGGTTTTCAGTGGCGGCCTGTGAATGGTCTTCACCCCGTGCCTGGCTAGAATTCTGCTTAACTTCCCGGAGGTGTGTCCTATGTTCTTCGAGAAGAGGTACTTGATGACAGCTCTTGTTTACAATTTGGAAAACTGCACACACTACGTTGCCATGGTCACTTCAAACCTGTTAACACAAAAGAAGTTCTAGCACTATCGTGTCTGAAATTTTGCACAATATGTTCTGAATATTGACTCGCAACATATTAATAGGATTTTCATCTATTCCAATACCTTTCCCGTCAGGCCGGAAACTTGTCAAAAACCCCTCGTATATCCTATGTGGTGATGGGCCCATAATATCAAATCAATCAATCATGTATCAGTGATCTTGAGGCGAAAGCGCCACTGCCAAATGAATTCAAGGATCCACACAGAGAACTATTGTTCGCGTTATTCAATAGAGGGAAGTTATGTAGATGGTTTCATTGTCATTTGAAACAAGTACTGCGTTATTAGGGAGGCCATGTTCAAGGTGATCCCTTAACAATTCCACAAGCATTTATAGCCGTCTTTTTACATATAAGGAACCACAAGCAAAGCCGCTGCACGTTCGGCGATACCTTTCTGTGGAGAAGTGGTTTTGCTTTCAGTGAAGGTAGTGGATCGAAGACTGTCGTTTATTGCTGTCGAACTACGTGTCCGTTGTCACGAAGGTGATTAACAATTGACGAGCGGATGCTTCACCCTCACGTGCTCTCGATCACTTGTGTTATTTGATTATCATTAACGATGTGGTCGACTGAGAGCTCGTGTAGTGGTACACTCAGAAGCAGAAGTGGGCGGCATATACAGATCAGCCAAGATTGGCAAGACAACGGAAAACTCGCGAACTAAAATGGGCAGTCATTTGTTTTCCCCTCTCGCTTCCCCATAGCTTGGGATCGAGTTTCCCAGGGGTCCCGGTTCGAATCCCGCCTGGGCATGGTTATTCTGTGCAAGTGTTACATATTTGTGTACATATTTTGTACTTTGATATTACATAAAAATCCGGGCTCTCGGCGCCAGGAGTTCTTCGGCTTGCACGTATGCAGTTACCAGGGTTTACTACGAAATGAAAATAAAGTTGACTTTGAATCAGGGTGAATATAAATCATGATTTTTATTTAAAAAACACTTTTGTTGATTTTTAAAATTTAAATCGGATTTCTTGGGGGTTTTAATCGATTTTTTTATTTTTTTGTAAAAAACACGCTTAAAATTGTTCGCATGGTTTTTGGCACCTTGCACATAGATATATGTATTTTATGGAAAGGATTTTTCCAGTAAACAGCCCTGTAAAATATTTGAACAGTTTGATTAAAGCAAATATAAATATAAGATATACGTAAACATACATTTTTCTTTTTCTGATACTGTATGTATGGACCTACTATGGAAATGTTTGTTGAGTTTGTTAATGAAACTAATAATAATTTCAGTAACTTTTCTTCCAGTGAAAATAAAACATTCTGGATGTTCTATAAAATTGTAACTTAAAATATTAACTTAAATATTTTTATAGTCTTTGTAGCTGAATTTTGGAGATGTTTTTAAGGATAGTTTGGAAAAACATCAGCCATGTTTATTTACAGTTTAATCATAATGACACTATTTATGGTTAATATGATTAGTATTTTGTATATTTCATTGATTGATTGATTTGGTGTTTTGAGTCCACTTTATGCACAGTAAGGCTAATCGGGACTGGGCCTACAGTTTAAAGTGGGATCCGAACCACTATATGCCTCCTCACAAAATGTTTGCTATTTTTACCCATAAAATTATTGAATTTTAAATCAAGAGAAATCCTGTGTTTACATTTCCTTCCGAATGAGCTTCACAACATCAGCACATAATTTTTATTTCCTTTATTTTCCTATCTTAGAACCTAATAATCACCATTAAATGATTACGAGATTAATGTACTTTCACCAAAAGTGTTTCTGATATCATTATTCTAAAAAAAATATTAATTTAGAGTGATTTAAATCAGTGATTTTTAAATCTTGATCTAAATCGCGATTTAAATCAACCTGATTTAAATCAACCCACCCTGCTTCGGGTGCATTCAGCAAAGATCACCCTTTACACCCCGAAGGTATTTTGTGAACGTTATTGCGTCCCTCAAAGAACCTGGAGACAAAATATGTTGCTTCCTTGATTCACTTGTGTCGGTGTTTATCTCATGCACCTACAACATCTTCTCTCCTTTCACCTTGTCCTATCGTATCAATCACTAAGATTATATGTTTATTTTATAAAGCCTCTCTGAATGCTTCACGTTGACCAGGGCATTCACTTGTTTTTCTCAGTTGTCTCAGCCTCTGAGGCATGTAAACAATGCACAGTGTTGTGCTATGCAAACCTCCTGAGCTATTCAGGAAACAGGTAGTTTCTTCTGCCTATGGAGTCGGCGGTTTGCATAGTGGCAATTAAAAACATGATTCGGCATGGAGGAAGAGCTCCATGGCCTAGGGATATAGAGGGGAGACAAGCTGAGAGGGGACTGACTTTGGATTGGAGTTGAGAAGGGAGAAGAGGTTAGGAGAGCAGTGGGGCAGAAGTGAGACGACGCTCTGGTCAACCAAGAGAGAAGCCAACAGAGGACTTCGTATATTTTATTCGTTCGTATTGCCAAGCCTTAACTCGTCATGCCAATGACGAGTGCTCTCATCAGAGGATGAATGATGAATAACTTACATCACCCAGCAATTAATTGCAAACTGACTGGTTCTGATCCCATCATTCTTTAGAATGATACGCTATTCCTGTGCTAACACTCAAAGTATAAAAAGTAATTGATCATCAGAGCTACTGCCAGTTCTTTCTCTCTGCTCCAACGGACACCCATCATACTGGAGAACAGCCAGAGACGTTAAGAAAGTATCCACTCTCCAACATGAATCATTTGGGGGCTGAACCTCCAAATCCTCTTATATCCTTGATAGCAAGGAACACCGGGACACGCCATCATGATGCATCACTCTCCGGTGCAGTGGTCAAGCATTTCTTCTCAAGAGCAAGAAAAGACAGTTCCCGATGTTCCTTTTCGAAGTGGAGAACCCCCAGACGATGGCTGTTGTTGACAGCCTGGATTTTTTTGATTCGCTCTGCTCGGGCGGGGAGGGGAGAGGTCACGTTATCATTGCTCTCCGGAACACTTCGCGAAGGGCTTTCGCAGGGAGGGAAGGAGAGAGCCAAAGGGCAAAAGGGCATCCATCAAACAAATGTTTCTGCCTGTCCGGAGCACATTTTGAACCGTGACCGTTGGTAATTCCCGACGATTTAAGGTAGGACTTCTTGTTGGATTGCACCGAAACCTCTCATTCATGTTCTTACGATTTGTCACATGAAATTTCTGTCTAACTGATCCACACACGAGATAAGCGTAATTAATGAAATCAAACGTTGTCATCTTGATGGTTAAACTGTTAAGTGTTGATATCAGGTTCTGTAAGACAAGATTTAGCTCCTTCGAGCACAGACGGGATCTTAGGTAATAAGCAGGGCCAAATCTGGCGAATAAGGTGGGTGCTCACACATATTTTGGCTGGAGCTTTGTCTTGCTGCAATATCTTTATATATCAGGTGGGAAACAGAAGTAAAACGTATACGTTTTTTATTCATTGACTGCGCTTTAGATATTCATTATGAACCTTTTACCCTGTCTTGACTCTATTGGCTTATTGACATAGTCTTGGTTTTGAGTGGCGGGTGGAAGCATCCTAAGCTGATTTTGGGCATGGCTTGTGATATGGATACAGATGTTGACTAAATAAGTCATTCTGAAACTAGATTTCGACCTAATTGCATAACTCTTGGTGATCTGAAATTGGATTTCTACTTTAATTGCTTAATTGTTGGTGATTTGGAACCATATTCCTGCCAAACTGTTTAATTTTGGAGGTCCGGAAGTAGATTTTTCACTTGCTCTATTGTGCTGACTTTGAACCACATTTCCACCCAGTTGCATAACTGTTGGTGATATGAAACTAGATTTCCACCTCAATTGCTTAATTGTTGGTGATTTGGAGCGACATTTCTGCCTAAATTGCTTATTAAGAACTGGATTTCACTATTACAACACGATGTAATTACTACTGAACTGATAGAAACTTTCTTCCAGGTTCGCGGATGCGTATATACACTAGAAATGTAACCTCGATAAAAAGGAGTATAGAGAATACGCATTACTTACAGATGGTTTACAACTTATCAACGGAGATAGAAATTCGAAAATTCCTTGCGCAAATTTTGTTCTCCCCGGGAAGAAGTTTAATTCAGGAAACTCACGGTTTATTTCCCCCGTACCGCCAACGTTTTCCTCTCGGCTAGACCAGACCTTGTTCGCCTCAACTTCCCGCGATTCCTTCAAGCATTTCTTCCTCTGCTCCGTGTCGCTCCTCACGACCTTCCGGCTGGTCTCCTCGCTGCCTCAGGTGGGTCAATTAAGCTCCAGCGTATCTTCTCCATCAGCCACAATGGAACTGGAGAAAGAAGTTCCAAACTCGAGATGGAAGTCGTTCTTTCGCCCCGAGTTCATCCCGGTCGTCGTGGCCTGTGTCAATGTGCAGCTTCTTTTTAAGTTAGGGCTAAATGCGCGTGTAGGGATGAAGTAAGGAAGGGCTTCGTATAGAGTATGGAGTCCGCCCTTAATGGTCAACGAACGAGGGTGCAGAGGATGCTAAGCGATATCGAGCTCCGCTGTTCGCGATAGCTTCACACAACACGAGCTCCACGGAGGATTATACAGGCCGTCAGTCCAGACGCCAGAGCCTCGCTAGTCTGCACAATGCAGTCCAAGGTGTATTACATGGAAGAGACGCTGACATTTGGGTGTCCTCGGAAAGGAAAAAATGCATGACCGTATATACAGAAATAATGGACGTGAGTCAACTTACCAGCCAAACATAGTAGAGGAAATTTACGGTTTCACCCGGAAATAATTGCAAAACAAATGTTTTTTGTGCCAGATAGTGAATAATATATTAAAAATCCGCCAACAAAATGTTTTGGGAAAATCCGCCATCTTGGAAAATGGCGGCAAAAATTCAACTTAAAAATTTAAAAAAATTAATATCTCGAAAACGGTGCATTGTACACAAGAAGTGAAGATAACCAAAATGAAAGAACATAAAATTTGATAAATTATGGTTTTTGTTTGATAGAGCTACCATAAATCTTAATTGAATTAAAAAGATTCAAAAATTTTCTTTAAGTTTTAGAATTAGCGTAAAAGTTGGTTTCTGACACAAAAAGCAGCAAATATGTAAGAAACTATCGCTACGAAGCCAGGGGTCTCTGATTCGAATCCCGGCCTGGGCATGGATGTTTGTGAGTGTCCATCAATTTCATCATATCATCACTCATCCCCATCTTCGCAAATTAGCCAAAAGTGACACAAAAAGCGAAGTAAGATAAAGCAAACCAATCAACCAATATCATAAGAAATGGAACACGTAAATTTAGGTAAACACATGACTCTGCATTAGACTACATCTCCTCAACCCCTGACACTAAAGGCACGAAACAAAAACCAATCTCTAGAGGAAATCATAAGCTATGAATTTGGTTCAGTGACTTTAGGACGTAAATTAAATAGTTTCTTACATATTTGCTGCTTTTTGTGTCGGAAACCAACTTTTACGCTAATCCAAAAAAGTAAAGAAAATTTTTGAACCTTTCTAATTCAATTAAGATTTATGGTAGCTCTATCAAACAAAACATCCAATTTTATGTTCTTTCATTTTGGTTATCTTCACTTTTTGTGTACGATGCACCGTTTTCGAGATATTATTATTTTTTTTATTTTTAAGTTGAATTTTTCCGCCATTTATCAAGACGGCGTATTTTCCCGAAACATTTGGATGGCGGATTTTTAATATATTATTCACTATACCATTCCGCACAATGTGGCACAAAAAACATTTGTGTTGCAATGATTTCCGGGTTAGGCATCTTTTTTTCCGTTCGTTTCCTCTACTAACATGTGGTTAGCACAGCACGCCGGAACACCAGGGGCCCCGGATTCGTATTGCGAGCTGGGCATGGTGTCCTTTGCGAATGTCCCTTCATGAGTTTCATATCACCATCATCCTCATCTTCGCGATTAGCCAAACGTGACAGAAAAGCGAAGCAAAATATATCAAATCAATCACGTCCGCCGCTGAAAGGAACATCCAGCATTGCTAACAGTGGAGCGCCATTCCCCTCTGTCATATCTGTGAACGCTTGTTTATTTGTGAATATCCCATCATGATATCTAAGCATCATTCATCCTCGTCGTCGCGATTAGCGAAATGTAGCAGGAAAGCGACCCAAAAATAAGATAAATACAATAATTTACGTAAGAACACTTGCTCTATGCTTTTCTCCTGTTTTTGTTCTGAAATATCACAGGATACCTGTAAAAGTAAAATAACCTGGAATATGGATGAGCTCTGGAGAATTTCAAATGCAGGTCCAGTGGGCGGCAAACATTTCGGTCGCTGAAAAAGATTTACGCCCTCGCAGCGTAATCCTCTCTCGTAATGGTTCCACTGTGATCAATGGGGGAGCAAATTGCATTCAACTAGGCAGCCTAAACACCTGTCATCTCGCCTTTGTAATTGGTTCGGTACGAGCTCGCGAGCGGCGAAGGCAGGCACTGCGAATAAATAAATCACAAGAAACAAGCGGGGGGCGCTTATCCACCTTTTTCCTGCTTATTTATGTGCCATAGTCTCTAATTTTCGCGAGGGTGCATCCAAGTTTCAATCTTTGATTTTTTAGTATTCGCGGTACAGTGGGATCCATGAGTATTACCGTGCAAATTGTCCATGACTATTTTCATTAATTTTTCTTTTACATCCTGTGTGTTTTTAAGCTATGGATTTTTATGTATGCTAGTTCAGAAGTTGTCAACAGGTTGTATTGAGATTTCTTTTAATTTTTGAAGCTCTTATTGGGCCATATAAAGTGCACGAACATGGTGATGGGCAATTTGCACTGTAATACTTATGGATCCCACTGTACGAGTGTTGTTTATACACCCGCAGAGATTTAGCTATACTGACCACCATTTCAGCTGGTGGACGGGAAGCAGCGAATAATTATATCGTTTACTTTCGTTTCGCAACGTGCCGAATTCAAGACTCATCGAGAAGAGACCGAGAACGAGACAAACCTTTGTAAAATCGAGACGAGACGAGACTGCAGCAAACCAAACAATAATGTGTGATATTTGAAATTAACTAACTCTCCAGCCTTCTTGAACCGGATGGTTCATGGCTGCAGCAACACAAGCCTTCCATCTGTCCCTATCCTAGGTGATATCAATCCAACCTTCCATCCGTACCGATTTCCTTTAGGCCCATCTTCGTCTTGGCCTTCCTACAGGTCTCTTACCATCAGGTTTCCCAACAAGAATCCTGCACTCTCTTCTTTTCCTCTCCCATTCGTGCCACATGGCCTGCCCACCGAAGTCTTCTTGATTTAATATTTTTAATTAGTAGCTATCTAATAATATCTGGACATGAATACATATTATGCAGTTCTAAATTATGTAACCTTCTCCACTCACCTGTCTTCTCATCCCGTTTAGGTCCAAATATTTTTCTAAGGATTTTATTTTCAAATACTCTTAATTTTTGTTCCTCTTTTAATGTAATGAACCAAGTTTCGCATCCATATAATACTACAGGCAAAATTACTGTTTTGTATATTTTAACTTTTATTTTCTTAGATATTATACGAGAAGATAAAAGTTTATGAAGAGAAACGTACATGAATTAAGTCTGCTTTTTATTTCCTCTTTAATATCATGTTCATTTGTTAGTATTACTTAGCATATATTTAGTTTTCTCTTTGCTAACACCTCACATGCCTTAACCTTAAAATGCTGAACTATTTGAAAGTATTCATGGTGTGCCAAGTGAAATGTGATAAACAGAAACGCCTGATAGTTTGGCCGAAAAATGCAGCTGTTTTCTCTAGGCTCCCGTTCAAGAGAGGCACCTTTCGATTCTGCGTATTTGCTCTATAAAAATGGTATGGATGTGCCACGGAGGGACCGTTTCTCCGCAGGCAGTAAAGTTTCCAGTGGATGCGAGCAGGGAGGAACGCCGTCTGCATCCTTTGGGGTGATGGAATGTGTTGACCTCGCTTAGCGGATCGAAGACCTCCACGTAAGTATCCCCTCGGGCGGCGGTACGTTTCTCAGCGTTTACCAGGACTCCCTTCGGATGCTTTTTCGGGGACCAAGTTGCTTCCCGTTGGAGGGATTCGGGAAGACAAACTGGTTTCGTTTCCAATCCCTCTCTTCGGTTTGTGTCAAATACCGCACCCTCTCCTTCTTTCGAATAAGTGGGCCTTTTATAATGGCGATTCAATTGAAAGTAAGCCAAGCCGATGGATGGGAATACAATTCTTTTAACAGTACCGGGCTTTCCCGGTGGCGTAGTGGTAACGTCGTCGCCTTGTAAACACAAGGGATAGATTGCA
Organism: Lepisma saccharinum; assembly: GCF_977018435.1. Lineage (NCBI taxonomy): Eukaryota > Metazoa > Arthropoda > Insecta > Zygentoma > Lepismatidae > Lepisma > Lepisma saccharinum. Next base: position 58,420,308 of record NC_139252.1, on the reverse strand, counting down.
TTTTAATTGATTGGCTGAAATGTTGGATCCTAGCTGTTACTTTTTTTTATCGTCATGATCATCTGACATCCTCATCGTCGCGATTAGACAAAAATGACGGAAGAGGCACCGCTAAATAAACGAAATGCAATGAAAGTACGTCGGTTACCGTATGCCTAAGTTGGACTTGAGCTATGACTTTTCCCCATTTTGTGCCGTAAGCACAGCTCCACTTTTAATTTGCATTTTCATAGGGATTTAATGACAAATAACCGATAGCTAAGCCACATCTAATAAGAACCGATTGAAATTTCGCTTCCTGCCTAACGTTATATGATATATTGATACCCAATCCCTCGTGTAATATGCAACACACCATGCATGGGGTTTCTTCAGTTATTTTTCCACCTGCAACAGTGCATTCCTCATCCATTTAGTTTTTTATATTCGTAGCCTGCATCTCGTCGATGCTTTCCAATTTTGCTAATTACTTGATTGTTCGTTAACTTGATTTCCATTACGTTGGACATGAAAGGTTTCGTTCCCTCCACCCTCGAATTTACCAAACAATAGAGTTCCATTAATGACATTTGCGGTGAGTCAGTAGCGACATTCTCATCACGCCTTGTTGACCTCAAATGATGACATTTATTTATTTATTTCTCGGTCCAGTGGCGCTCGAATCCGATCTTGTTAAGGCCCATGCTTTGTCTAGCGTCGTGCGTAAACAGCATTGTCCAATTTTCGTTACGATGGATTGGATATTTGCGTCAAAAGAGCGTGTTTTTTTTCTGAGCCGATTTTATGCATAGGTGAGCTCATCGAGACTGGATCTAGGGTTCAAAGATTCCGAGGAACTGATCACTAGGGAACGGAACTTTATGTGCTAAAATACTCAGCAATATTTATTTTTTATGTGTCATAAATGTTGAAAATATGTGATATAAACAGGAAAATATGTGACAAAAATAAAAAAAAAAACATTTGGTAACAAAACCAAAATATTACATGCATTTTAAACACCTGAAATAAGTTTCTAAATGCTTACCTCTTAGTGAGCTATTTTTTGGAAGAGTTGCAGTGGGTCACCATAGTTTTTTTTTCCAAATTCTCCATTGTAAATAAGTGATGATTATCTCTAAAAAGCATCTTATATTGTGAGAAAGATCGCTCCACGTCACAAAAACAATTCTTGCATATTTGAAGCACGAAATGTCACTAACACTGAAGTTTTCTAAAGCTTCATCTTCCTCTACTTCACCTTCCAAAACACGTGCAATTTGGCACAAAGTTTGAAAACCTTGGTTTTCCCAAAAATTTCTGTACATTTAGAGATTAGCACTTATGCGCTAGATCCAGTGGGGGTAATATTTTCCCTCAATAGGATCGTAGGCGAGGCGCCAGAAGTCTGCCAGCGAGCGTGTTCAAAGACAAACCAAACCTAGCACTCTCGATATGAAAGAGGTGCGGAGAATAAACATTTTTCCTTCGATGACTTCGAGGTAGTTGAAGTCAATGAGCGATTTTATGTATTTAAAATGAAAATTCGCAAAATATGTATTTACATACGGAAAACTGGAAAATATGTGTTTTTATGCAAAATAAAATTTGCTGTGTTGACATATAAGGCTATGATCAGAATTTTGGTAAAAACAAGGGTCTCTATCTTATCGCAGAAAAAAACATTTATTTACCTAAACTTCCGTTCCCTACTGATCACTGTTGCCAGATTTGCTCTTTCGAAACCAGATCTGGCTCTTTATTCTCTTTCATGAGTGAAATGGTCAATGAAGTAAGTTTTTCATTTTGGTCTGTAATTGCGATTTTTAAAACCGTCAGTACAGCCGTACCTCTGGGGCTCTCGTCGAATTTTCAACCCTAACTCACATCAGCGGAGGGAGAGTGGGCGATGCGATCAGCTGCTTACCATGCAATCATGCCCCTGCGTTGCCAAAATGTTCTGCGTTCTTCAGCATATCGTCGTCACCTGTCTTCGTAGGGAAACTGTACGCATCTAAAAGATAGACGTGATATTTGACGTTGTTGAGTTTGTTGACAACAGAGCAAAGGGATGTTATAGGTATGGCAACAAGGGGGCAGGGGCACAAGCGAGAGGGCAAAACAAATGACTGTCCATTTTAGTTCGCGAGTTTGCCGGGGTTCTTCTCAACTTGATAGAACTGTAAATTCAGTATATTTATTTTTGTTTGCAAGACTGCAATTCGTAATTTTTCCCCCGTAAGGTCACTACATTTTGCGGATACATGATGATTTCTCAGTGAAAAAATAAACATATGACGAAATCTGCTGTGGAAAATTAACATTTTTTTGTTAAAAAACAACAAACACAAAAATGGACCAAAGACGCTCCACACAAAATAGGCAGAAAGCTGGAAGAGGTGCCAGAAATGATAACACGCTGCACTCGCGCACGCAGATAGTCGTAGATAGAAATTTACCATAGATGTTAAATCTGGATTACAATTTATGAAGAAGGAGATTATGCATAGACTGTAAGTCCAGTCAGTGCATAAAGTGGACATAAAAACTAAAAATTGCTGTTTTTTTTTTTCACCAGGCAAGTAATTCGACTCTGATATTTTCCACCTCTATCCGCCCGATCTGTCCGGAGAACCGTTGGACCTAGCTGTTCAGCTGCGCGTCTTTAATGCCCACCCTCCACCCCCGCATGCCCGTGTTTTCGTCTGTTTCCCGCGGAGAGGAGAGCGTTGGTAAACCGCCATCTGAAAAGGCGAAAGAGCTTATTGATTTCGCGATCGCAGCCAAGAAAATGAAGTGGCTGTCGGGTTCCGCTCTCGGGGGACGCCGGATTAAGGTGATCCGACCTTCGGATGGGAACTTCACCTGGACGCTTTCCTGAAATATCGCCCTTCCTTTATAACGCTCTGTTATTTCGACAGGCTCACCTGTTTCCTTCCCGAGTACTCTTTCCCTTAATGCTTTGAGGCTGTGTTCGCACTGGATCCGGTTTCGGACAAATTTGCACACTCGCCTACGCGTCAGAAAACAGTGGAACGAACGCCACCGTGTAAGTAAGTGCGGACGTTCACACTGGCACCGAGTTACTCTTTCGCCTACCGACCACCGATTTTTGTGTGCCACTAGTAGTCAGTAAAAAGTGTACGAACGTAAACCATTATTTAGCTTTCGGACTAAAGCGACACGTTTCTCTTGCAAACGAATCTTCTTAAATAAGTGCAACCTTTCATACCGAAGCGACACGGCAAGCTGCACGTGTCTCTTGGATCGGGTCCTTTCCTAAATACCATGCATTGTGCCTGGTCTGGGTGGTCGCGCATGCGCAGCGAATTTTTTTTTAGACTGCAGGTGCCAGTGTCTCTTCGGCTAAAAATCCATTAGGGACACATCCATTGGGAGCCATAAGATTGTGGTATAAAATTATCTTTCGTAATTAAAAAATAAACACAAATAAAAATTATCCAAATTCTCATTAACCTCCTTCATTAATATTTTATTTTTGGTTATTTAGCGTCGTTTTTCTTCCACCACTTACGACTATCGCGACGATGAGGAGGAGTGGTGACATGATGACATTGATGAAGGGTCACTTACAGAGAGTGGTGTAATCAGCAGCACGATCCTGCTGCCTTTTCCTCCAGGGTTGCCCCCCCCCCCAGATACCCATTGATGATATTCGGTCCCATACGAGCTTGTGTAAAGACATTGATTGAACGCAATGCCCAGGAATCGAACGTATGTCTCCCGTTTAACAGTCACGACACCATACCGACTGGACTATTGTGGATCTTGTTATTTGGAAGAGTAATCGAACGTATATAGTGGGGTATGAGTTTAACGAGCAACACACACATGGAACTTCTATGTTCTTTCAGGTGGAAAAACCATGAAGCACACTGTGGGAAAAAATAATTGAACAGAGCGCAGAAACTTGTACTTTCTTCGTTCCTGACACAGAATGCGTTATAACTTACAGAAATTGCTGTTTAGTGTGTGGAATTCCCTTCCACCCCTCACCCCGTCCAATTTTGCCCGTGTTGGGTCGTGATCAAGCTGCCTTTTAAGCAAGAGGGAAATTTATTTCGCCCGGAGAATTTTATTTCGTAATAACTTACAATCATGTCGCGTTCGCTACGGGCACCGACCGAAATAAAAGATGGAGAATCCATGAATGTTTCGCAAATCGGCCTCTGGGAAGTCTTGTTTTGGGAGCTTTCGTGAGCCGTGTATGGATACATTGTGAGAGTATTAGGGTTGTTGTTATCGTCTTGGTCTCGTATCGCATATGTTTGTATGGTTTTCGGTCTCCTCTCGAATTGTAAGTGTATGTCTCTATCTCGTATTGATTTATAACCATCTCTGTAGCTCTCGTCCCGTAGGTGTCACCGCAGAAAATTGCATAACGTATAAACATCATTAAGGCAAGCAACTTTTTTCAATGCCACGAACTGATGAAAACAGTCGTTTATTCAGCACAGGCTCACAATTCGAACTAATGGATTGATTTGTCATTACTATAAACAAAATATACGACTTATCTGTAAATAATCAAGTAGATAACCTCTTCGTACGTTTGCAAGAAATGCAAAGCAAGGTAGTTTCAAATATCATACCAAAGTTTCGAACGAGGTCGGACATTAGCTTAATAACAAATTAAAGGATCTTGATTTGGATAAGAAATCTCATAATATTCAGTTGGGTAAGATTCTAGATCCGGGTAATAATAGAAGATTCTTGTGAAAAACAAATTCAAGATTTTGGATATGGGTTACAAATGCAAGATTCTTAATGTGGATAACAAATTCAAAATTCCTAATGTGGATAGCAAATGCAAGATTCTTAATGTGGATAGGAAATGCAAGATTCTTAATGTGCATGAGAAATGCAAGATTCTTAATGTGGATAACGAATTCAAGATTCAGGATATGATTAACAGATTCAAGATTCTTGGTGTTGCCACGTCCTCTCACGTGAGCATCTGCCAGCTTAGCACAGGGTAGAGACAATGAGATACCTCTGGGCACAGACCAAGGTTACTAACGCTAAGAATATATGAAAGGAAACAACAGATTTAACCCACTACGGAGGGTACAATTCGTACTATATTCTTGAATAATTATATACAAATATTAATATCTTTGTAAATCCTTTTATACAATATTATTCTTCTATTGTAGCAATTCTTCTTTAGGCTTCTTCTTCTTGTAATCAATATGACCTCTTCTTCTTATGGCGTCTTAATTAATATGGCATCTTCTTCTTACAGCCTCTTAATTAATATGGCATCTTCTTCTTATAGTTAATATGGCATCTTCTTCTTATAGCCTCTTAATTAATATGTCATCTTCTTCTCATAATCAATATAGCATCTTCTTCTTATAATGATTAAGGTGCCTTCTTCATGCAATTAATAAGGCTTCTTCTTCTTATAATCGCTAAGGCTTCTCCTTCTTGTAATCAATAATATTTCTTCTTCCTTTTCTTTTTCGATCCAAATTTACGGAAATATTAATAAAATCAATCCCCCAGACAAACAAAGAGAAAGGGGTTAGTTAAAGATCGCCGCCTAGCCGGCGGTAACCTTAACTTGGAGCTACAATGTATGCGCTTCCAAATGTGCTTGGGTGCTGCCGTGAAATGGCGCTACACCTGGGGAAAAACAACCCAAAAGCCACACGAAACTCTCAGTTCGTGGGAACTGTAATGGACACAAAATCGAGATTACCATTCGACTTCATTACTTTTGTATATTAATCACTTATGCCATTACTGAATGATAATTCCCCTTTTCTCCTTATTTATATCCTGTTATTATGTTAAATTTATTTATTTATTTCCTCATAATTAGTATTAATATATACAATCACTATTTCATCATATCTGCTCTTTCCGTTGTCTCTATTTACAATCGTATAAGTTCTCCTGGGTGGTGCCATCTCTTACCCACTTTCTAAACTGCTTTATGCATCACCTCATATAATCGTTGTTCCTTTTGCATGCTGCCATCTATGGTCCTTTATTTCAAAGAATAGCAATGCAGTTTGTGTACGTGACAGTGTGGATACAAATCCAAGTGTCTTGTTGAGGATAAGAAGTCAAGATTCTTAATGTGAAAGGCGAGTGAAACTAGATATTTCCGGATATTGGTAACAAAAAATCAGTATTTATGATTCTGTATTCGAGTAACAAATTCATGATTCTCGATTCGATTATATATAATCTAAGATTAATGATTCGAAATTGGATAAAGAATGCAGGTTTCCCAATTTGGCATTCGGCTAACAATTCCTGGAATCATAACTTCAGGATTCGGTGTTCACTGGAACAGGATTCAGGTAATCCGCATTGGATATCCTCCTTGCATCCCCAAGCTTACGCAAACTTCCCTCATACACACTGTTGCTGCTCAAATTTCACGCATTTCCACCACCTGAAACTTCTCTTTCGGTGCCAGCAAACTCTCCTCCTGGCCAGCAAGCCTCTTGGCGAACAATGGCTGCCGCGCAGCTATCTGTTTTGGAACATTAATCGTGTTTTTGCATCCATTGATCACCCCTGAATAGAGAGAGAGTATCGCGTTTTACAGCGCCGCATGAATTCGACCGTCACAATTGAACAGTGTCCGAAACGCGACAATAATTCAAACCCGTTGCAAGGCTGCGCGTGAAAGATCGTATTGACTGCGAGATAGCGTGGAATATCATATATTTATCGAAACATATACGCGCCAGAGTTGAAAGGCCGTGGATATAAACTATTGGTTTAGGGAGGCGGAGGTAAACACTCAATGTATAGATTTCAAATATTGTTTCCAAGGAGACCAACTCGGGCTGGACCATTTCACTGATTGTGTTTTGTGCGTTCTAATATCTCCTGGAACCTAATCTTTCTGGAGAAGTTGCTTTCCTTCCAGTAGCATCTGGAAACCGATGCCATTACTCATCTGAGGGAGATAGCTGGAAATTAATTGGAGAAAAGCATTCGGGCATTCCTTGACAAAGCATCCCGAATTTCTATGTATTTTAAAAATTAGATTAAAGGCTGTAATTTTATTCTATCTTGAGAGTCAGCAATCTAAAACTGTCATTTGGATAGAAATTCAAGTATTATACATTGTACACCCAACGGCGAAAGAAACAGTAGGCGAATTGTCCACCACCATTTTCATTCGGTCTGAATTACACAATGTGATGACAATGAATTGAAATAAAGACGTCAATAAGCAGAGAACAATGCCTGCTTCGAACCAGCATAGTTTCATTCCTTAAAACAATACAGGATGCAGAATGAAAAAGTAATGAAAATAGCGGTGGACAATTTGCCTACCATTATCTTTGCCGTTGACTGTACATAATGCAGTTACTACTAGAATGTATATTTACGTATTGTTTCTGTATTTTAACTTTTTTATTTACTGTTGTTTCGTGTCCCACACGTGACAACCGGAAAACAATTAATTTCTCATTTAACTTTTACATTGACTATTCAATTCCACTAGAACATTCAAAGCTCAATTACTTTCTCTCTTTGTCTTAAATGATTTATTTTTCATAATTTGAATTCACAGAAATTAAAATAAAGTTCTTATTAAGGGGAAGTGTTTTATCTGTTCCACCCGTGACAAACAATTGTTAACCTGTAACAGTGTTTTGTTTCATAATCCGTCACACAGAAACTGTAAGAAAGATGTTAGTACAATAGTTACTTTTATGTAAAAAATGTAGCCGGGGCGTCCTACCCGTGATAATGAAATGGCTGTAATCATTTATCAGATAAAGATCACGTTACGTCACCTGGTTATGTTCCGACGGTTCCACCTGTATATAATGGACCTTGGTAGAAAGTCATATGCATGTCACTCCATTCCCTCGTCACCCAATTATAACTCTCAACCCATGATTACTTAACTGCGTAAAAGTACTTGATTACTTGTAATGGTGAAATGAAAATATTTAAAATAAATGTATGCGTTTGAATTGAGGGGTTGCGCAAACTTGGTTTCGCCGGCGGGCGTCGTGGATGCGGCCGCTACACGGACATGCCTTCGAGCGGCTGATTGCCCAAAAGAAGGCGCTGTAGTTTTCCACGAAAGTAAGTTGTATTCAGGTTTAGGCCGGTCCCTACAATCTTACTTACAAGAGCCACTTAGATGCATGGAGTTTGCCACTGAACAGTCAGTCTTTTGTTTCGCTATACTTCATGTTGCCCAGAGGCCGCTCAGAGTTGACAAAGAATATTACGGTAAGACACGTGAATGGGAATTAGATAACGTAACTTATCGAGGCGGTCTGTGAAACTCCAGTGATCTTCTTTGCTGTCTTTCGCGAACAGACCTGGCTTGAGTTTTATCTTATTTAATGCTAATTTTCCCCTCCGTCTCAAGATAAGGCTGTCTTTGCGATAAACACACTGTCCATGTCACTTCCTTTATTTTGCACCCCAAAAATATAGCGTTTGCGTTTCAGCTATTGTTATCGTTAGAAGGGCGGCTTGAGAATGGTTGTCACATGTTCAATTTTTGTTTGCTGAACATGAATGTCTGTCTTTGTATTTGTAGTTTCAGTCACTTTTGGGACTCTCTTTGGGCTAATTATATTTATTTATTTATTTCTTGTTTTGAATGGTGAGGTTAAGGCACATGACTTTTCTTCCGCTTAACCATTTCCGCGAGGGCCGTATACAAATGATTTAGACTGTGGCTATGATTTCGACCTGGTAGGTTGCATCGGACTGTCATTTTGTGAAACCATAGCGGTGATTGCTAGGGCAGCGTCAGTTGGTCCCACAGTACATTGACCAGTCAGCAGAGTTCTTATGGAAGGAGGGAGAGAATACCGCGAGTATTCCCAGGTATTTAATGGATGTGTGTGGTGCTTCTGCTCCTTCACGTACAACTGTGGGTTGCACAAATGCAGCAGCGGTCTTCGAAGAACACCGTAAGTAATTCAAAGAGGGTCGGACCTGATCAACGAAAACAAACACGTCACCTTTGACTAAATGATTGCTGACCCTGAGGCACCGCACACTGCAACAAATCGCCCACGATGACCGCTAATACACCGTCACACACCAACGAACAGACTCGAACTGAGCTGCAGTCGCTGGGGTTCACACCTGTCCTATTCCCTTGACCTGGCACGAAGTGACTTTGCCCTTTTCCGTGAGGTAACCGATTCCTAGAACGCGAATTATTCAATGATGCTATCAGAAGTGGGATAGAGAGGATATCTGTGCTTAATGTGGCCTTAAACAACAACAAATCTTCTCATTTTCTCTTTCTTATTCTGTCTGTCTTTCTCTTTACGCTGACCACTCTGTCACGGAGATAGGCAAATGCGGATTTATCTATCTTTCCACTTTTACTTCTCTTTACTACCTGTCAGGCTAATCGCGACGATGAGAATGATGATCTGATGGCATAAACACATGCTTTCTCAATCAAATTAAACCTCAAGCAAGTTCGAACCTGAAACCTCTGGTTACGCAGCCAGTCCGCAACGGAGGCAGGTTATTTATTGGCTTAGGGAACACGATGTGTCACACAGAGGAGAAATCTGGAAAAAATGCCGTAATTTTTTCGAGGGCTTCCAGACCGGGCGACATCCTGCATGACAAACCGACGTGTCAAAAGCTCGCGCCCTCTTCAGTGATAATCGACATATGCAATGGAAGCAATGCGGCAACATGAAACGGACCTGACGCTGAATGCGAGGAAATTGCCGCTTATGGAGAGCCCCTTCAGCCCATTCACGGGTCTGCAGTTAATTGGGAACGAACAAGCGTGAAGGCGGCCGCAACTGACCAATGCAGACCGCGTCACGACGAGTAGGAATTTTTGTAAAAAGAAAAAAAGGCAACGTGTCGATGTTGAGGGTCATTCTCATCGCCGTCGATTCACGAAACCACAAAAACCACTCGCTTTCTTTCGCTCCTCGCAATCCCCGTACGCGGACGACACTGCATTGCATTGTATTTGAAATGCAGGGAAAATACTACCCCATCCTCTGAAACGAGTATTGAAAACGGAGTAGCGCTCTACTGAATACCTAATCCATGCTGATGCACATTGTGAAATATGTATGCGAGTTGTTTTTTTTTCTTTTAGGATAATTTACGTCCGTGATGAGCATCGCTATTCGCTGATGACCTTCTATATTTTTGTTATTTAATGCTGCTTTTCTTTATTATGACGAGGGTATACAAGAACGTGTCTCTCAGCACGACAAGTACCTCCGTGTCATGCGTGTGTATGTTGAAAAATAGCTCAAGGTACGTACAGTCAGCGGCAATACAAATGGGACACCTAAATCCTGCAATGCGTTATGTTGGTTGCCTAACTATACGGCGATGAGCAAATTCAGTGGCAACCTTTTCAATGGCAAGTTCTGCTGTAGCCGTAGAGTTAGACAACACCCATAACACATTGCAGATAAGCCAGTATTTCAGGATCTAAGTGTGTCATTTTTATTGTCGGTGACTGTACAGTCAGAGTAAAATTAGAAAGTGAAAATTTCTTTTTGAGTCACCCTATACAGTACAATATTCGTGCACTTTTCCTCATGAACGTCCGCAGGATTTCTTCCAGGGAGAGGTAAGCAAGGTACTTTTTCCAGGGTTGGGAGGCAAAAAAGGCAAATTTTCCCTCATAATAGTGTTGTCCCCTCAAGAAAAAATGCTTGATTTTGATTTTATCATGTTCATGCAATAATTAAGACATATAATTGTGTGGTGAAATGAAATTATACGTACGAAATATATATATGTTTTGTTGACTTTTATTTTTCAGGGGGAGGTGCCTCCCCTTGCCCCCTTCCGGACGCCCATGCCTTTCCTTAGGCAATGGAGGAACTGAAAGAAAACTCCAGCAAAGAACAGAGTGCAAATGCATCCCTTGAAAACACCTGGTATACAAAATAAACGTACATTAGAATTGTAGGTGATTAGTTTTCCTACTAATATATTTGAGGCCGACTGTATATAGATAAAGAGAATCAAGGGCAATTAAGTAAAGGAAAGAGCGTTTCCCACTGGAATCAGCTTATTTATTAACGCTCTACTTCTAAGAATCATTTTCCACTAACCATGATGAGGACAAAGATGCAGAAAATTGGCCTGTTCGCCCTCTCGACTAGTCCAAGGTTAAAGCTAGCGAATAGATTAAGTTTTGATATATTTGGCAAAATAGATGGCGTCCCTAATATAATTGAGTCTCCATCAAAATAAGGGGGAATCACCATTATTCCACATAACAAGGCCCCAAAATCCACCCTTTTCCATAGAGGCTTCCAAATAGGCCCCAGGGGAAATTACAGTCCTCGGTAGATGATGTAAGGGCTGCCGTCAGCTCTTGTGGAATGCAGGTCGGTAAACGTAGCCTCGAACCAGAAACCTAAGGGTTCTTACCTTGTTTTTTTGTATCCCCTGAACTTGATACACAACACCGATAGAGTGCTGAGGCTGTGTCGGAAATGTCCAAAAAGCAGACTTGAGGTACGGTCTTGTCGGAAGTGACGTCACTTAGTTCAGTTCGAAAGCGCCAGTTAAACAAGCAACGGAGCCTGCAGCATGCAGTAGAGTCCAGCGCAGATATTTCTGCCGTGCGATGCGCGAAACAACTAAAGAAGCAGTGTTGCTAATGGAGCAGATAGAAAAATCGCTGCAGTGCGCCGATACACAGCTGTTACGTAGAACAATAAAATTAGAGAATTCAGGTCTATCTAACGTTGAGTTTTAAACGTCATGCATTATACCAGGACTAGGATTAATATGTACTAACAAGTGGCTTTGTATGTAGCTACATACATATGGACTAAAAATTCGCAAAATATGAACTAACACATAAGTAAAATTACCAAAAATGCTGCAAAGAAGACTTCTTCATACGATTCCTTATTTGAGTGATTTCAAACAAAATAAAAAAATATATATATTATTTTTCATTGCATTAATGCACTGGTGGCGTTCTAACTTTTCACTCCCAAAACCCGTATACACTGGTATGGAACTGCAACGGCAGATAATAACATGCCAACGTGTTAAACCGCTACAATTGCACCATAACACTCCTCCTGAAGCAGTATTATTATTTCTTCTCTGAGATTGGAGACAGTCGGTTGCCTTTGTTGTACATTTACAAAGGATGCCGGCTTCCACAACAATAACAAGTACATATACTGCCACTAGACGATAAGCTGCGCGGCCTTCATGAACGCGTGCACGTTGCTTAGAATTTCCCGAGCTTGGCTATGCAAGGTTTTTGATTTCAACTTCGACAGAACTGGAGGCATTATGGAATTTAACGTTCATTAGCAAACACACACTTTTACATACAGACACGCAATACACGCACACAACGTCAAACCGGTCAAATACTTAGTATAAAATAAAAATATGGTGCTTCCAATCCAACAAAACTCACCACCACTTTACCTGCCTTTCGTGCTTCATTATTACAGTTGGCAACACTAGTTACTAGCTAGCTAATGAACATGCACTGCATAAAAGAAGCAAGCACTACGCCGTGCTATATTGCCACATTACCGTCCCTGCCGAACGGTGGGAACCGCGAGCTCGAGCGCTATTCAATTGTTTTCAATGATGTTTGCGCGAGTGTGTCCAGGAATGGAATGACAATATGGCAACAATAGCGAAGGTTTTCGAGCAGGGTATAACACATGATGCTAAGAGAGAGGGAGACGAAACGAAAATTCGTTTCTACGCAACGGCAAATTTACGTGTGTGGCACTCTACGCGACAGTGCACACTTGCTTGTTGTTCACTTGTTTGAAATCATGGAAGTTGAAAGTCAGCCAGGTGTTGGTGGGTTTTCTGCTATTATGTGGAAATGGAAGTATGAAAGCTTTCTAAACTGCTGTGTGATTTCTGTGGTGTAAAATAAAGTGTTAATAACGCGGGAGAAACAATTTGTTCTTAGTTTCATCTACTGACCGTTTTAGGCGCTGCAGTCGAAATGCAATTCGAAAGATTTTCGCTTCCAGTCCAAGCTTTCAAGACTGAACCGTGAGTAGTACCGTGCAAATTGTCCATCACCATGTTCGTGCACTTTATTTGACCCAGTAAGAGCTTCAAGAATTAAAAGAAAACTCAAAACAAGCTGTTGACAACTTCTGCACCAGCATACATAAAAAAATCCATCGCTTAAAAACACACAGGATGTAAGAGAAAAATTAATGAAAATAGTAATGGAAAATTTGCACGGTAATACTCACGGATCCCACTGTACCATTCTCGAATTTGTTCTCCGGCCCCCGTGACGGAGTGGTTATCAAATCTCTCATCCCAGCGTGGACATGGATGTTTATTGCGAGTGTCCATTCATCAATTTCATCATATCATCACTCATCCTCATTTTCGGAAATTGGCACAAAAGCGAAGTAAAATAAAGCAAATCAATAAAAACTCGAAGTTTGTTCGGGCCTCCTCGATGGCGTATTTTGACGCCGTCTCATTGTAATTAAGGGGTTCCGGGTTCGATACCCGGTGGAGGCACATTGGTTCGTATCCCACTTTAAACTGTCCCGATTAGCCTACCTGTGCATAAAGTGGACTTAGAACAACAATTCAATTGAAATTATGCTCGCTTCAAGTACGGCCTTGCACCTTAGTACCTCAGGTTTTTTTATTCAGACTTGAGTAAAATGTATTTCATGGTTGCTGTTTTGTACGGGAGAGCATGTACAGTCACGAACACTTCTGGGTTGTGAGAATCCCACTAACTTAATTAAATTAATGAAATCGTTATAACCCATGACTGTGCCAATCGTACATAACATTGCCTGTAATTTTATCGAGGCCTAAATAGTAGTATGTGAATTGTAATTTGCTAATTTGCTCCAGAGAGGGAGAAACAGGCACGGTCCAATAATATTCGAGCCGAACGGAATTCCATTATTCAATCAATTTCTCCACTCAATTACTCAAAGTTTACGCCACGAACTATTAGTGCTTTGTACACTCAGGAGCTTTTAATTATTGTAATGTTATTAGAGGATTCTGGGAAATGTGGAAGAGTTACGTAAATTAGCTTAAACGTTAAAAAAAAATAGGAATTTTCTAAAAATATTTTTTTGAAAAGCTGGACAAGATAAATGTGTTTGTTTGATGAGAGAACCCCGAAAACACATTTTACTTTTTCTCTAGCCAGCGTCTTCATTGGAGATATTTGTATAGAAATATGATCATAAGCCATCACAACGCGTTACGTATCCAGAGGTCCCGGGTTAAGGTATCAATTTCGTCAGCTCATCATTTCTCCTCATCGCCGCGGTTAATCAAAGAGGTAGAAAAATATAGGAAGGTAAAGTCAACCCATGCACATTGTTACATGCTGTGAATGCATATTGGGGGGTGGGGCACACGTTCCTAATATCGTCCAGTTGTGGAGGTGATGTGATCAGCACCACGCTCCGGCCACTTTTACCCTCCTTTTCTCAGTTATCCATCTGTTGGAGGCTTGTTGAGTCACAGAGGAATATTACTGGGAAAATTCCCATCTTAAATCATGCTACCTGAGAATCGAATACGGGACTCCCGCGCGGCAGTCAGGTGCGCTACCAACTGAACCAACACGGCACTAAGGGCAGCCGCACACCGGATCCGACACGACACGGCGCGAGTCGTTTTTGTTGCAAACCGTCGCAGGGAAGGTTTAACATCAGTATCTTTTCGGCGGCCACACACCGGACGAAGCATTTGACTCGAGCCACCTTGCGACGGTTTTCTACAAGACAACGGGGCTCCCCGGTGGCGCAGTGGTAGCGTCGTCGCCTTGTAATCAAGGGGTCCCGGATTCGATACCCGGTGGAGGCACAAGTGGTTCGGATCCCACTTTAAACTGTAGGTCCAGTCCCGATTAGCCTTACTGTGCATAAAGTGGACTTAAAATACTAACTCAACAACAAGACAACGAAGGTCTGGGGAATTTGGTCTCGCGTGGAGCGGCTTCCGACAAAACGATCTGCGCATGCGCGGGTCCATTACCTTCAGCCACAGGCAGTACCAGTATTCTATATATTCAATTCAAAACATGTGAAATGATACATTAATTCTACGAGGGTTATTTTTTAAGTAAGGTCCGTTTTGCAATAAAAACGAAGTAAGTAAATGTTTTTCAAAAAACATTTATTTTCTGAATTTACATGCACTTCTCTATTTTTCTACATAATTTCCTAGCCAGTTTAAACATTATCGTAATGAACTGCGACTTTTTGGATGCCCTCCTCATATAACTCTTCCGCCTGTGATGATAGCCAGTTACTCACGGTCGTTTTCACGTCTTCATCATTGTCTAAACGCTTGCCGGCCAGGAAGGTCTTCAAATGGCGGAAGATTGATTGATTGGTTTGCTTTATTTTACTTCGCTTCTTGTGCCACTTTTGGCTAATTTGCGAAGATGAGTGATGATATGATGAAATTGATGAAAGGACACTCACAAACATCTATGCCCAGGCCAGGATTCGAACCCGGGAGATGGCGGAAGAGGTGGTAGTCGCTAGGGGCAAGGTCTGTTTGTGAATACCGTTTGAAATTGCACGCGCAGGCTCCCGGCATTCTTTGAGCAGCATCATTGCAACTGTGTTTTGGGACAGTTAGTGGACTTTTTGTCGCAAGGAACAACAATTAACTCAGCTTCCGTGAGTAACTGGCGATCATCACAGGCGGCAGAGTTCTATGAGGAGGGTATCGAAAAAGTCGTCGTTCGTTACGACAAATGTTTAAACTGGCAAGGAAATTATGTAGAAAAATAGAGAAGTGTATGTAAATTCAGAAAATAAATGGTTTCTTGAAAAACATTTACTTGCTTCGTTTTTATTGCAAAACGGACCTTACTTAAAAAATAACCCTCGTACATATACATTGATTCTGATGCATCTCTGATGCATTATAAAAGGCAGACCTAGACCAATTGCATGCACGAACGGGATATGAAATCAGATTTTAGCTAACGAACAAAATGACTCGTCGTGTTGCATTGCGTCGCGTCGCGGCGTGTCGTGTCGCGTCCGGTATGCGGCTGGCCTAAGAGGTATACAAAATATACATAGAAAGAAAGATAATAAGCTAAACTCACATTGCAACGCGAGTCGTTTGCTTTGATATTGAGAACTTTGAACATAAGTAACATCTTTATTAAAACAAAATCACATCTTTTCCTTCGTTATCCTTTTGCGAATTTTTTAGGCTAGATTTCTTCTGTTTCCGGCACCAGAAATCCCAGTCTCTCAAATGTATCTCTTCTAATTCTCCACATTTCCAAACACTTCATCCAAGCTCCTTTAGCTTTCCCTTCGTTGTGGGTGGAACCAATGCTTCTCACTAAATTAAATATCGATTCCTCGTCTCGTGTTAGACAGTTGCCTCGGAATGTGCATCTGCTTACCTTAACCCCGGCGTTACCTGCGAGGGTAAATTGCCCCGAGGAGTGAAGAAATTGGGTCGTCAAATACAAAGTTCCAGAATGTTTCTTCAGGTGCTCTCTTCTGCTAACTAAATGATTTATCACCCTAATAAAAAGAAAGGATCGTAGAGCCAGATCACGCAGATTGGTCCATAACCGGATGTGCGTCATCCCTTCGACGTTCGAAGTGGAAAAAATCGATGAAGTGGAGAACAAAAATGAAAAATAAAAAGTTGGAAGTTCTCTTTACGCTGGAATAATCTAATTCTTTTGTTCTATTTTGTTATTTTACGTCAGCTTTCTACATCATAGGTTAATCGCGACGACGAGGACGAGGCAGAAAAGCCACGTAAAATGAAAAACAACACTCTTTGTACTGATAGGTTCAGTCTACAGGGGATATGACTACCACACGCAAGATCCGGGTTTGAATCCTGCGATGGGCGATCTCGGCTGGGAACGTTTCGAAAAGTTTTCATGCATAAAGCTGCTCTGGGGTCCTCTTAGACTCTATTCAATGGGTTACTGTCGGCAACACCTAAGTGGGTGGTTGAAGAAGGCCGGAGGGCGATTGTTCAGCCAAACAATTCATTATGAACCTTCCATATCAACAATGAAAATCTTGAGATTGTTCAACCAAACGGTTCATTATGAACCTTCCATATCAACAATGAAAATCTTGAGATTATTCAACCAAACGGTTCATTATGAACCTTTCATATCAACAATGAAAATGTTGATATTATTATACCAAACTGTTCATTATGAACCTGCTAGATCAACAATGAAAATCTTGAGATTGTGCAACCAAACTGTTCATTATGAACCTTCCATATCAACAATGAAAATCTTGAGATTGTTCAACCAAACGGTTCATTATGAACCTTCCATATCAACAATGAAAATCTTGAGATTATTCAACCAAACGGTTCATTATGAACCTTTCATATCAACAATGAAAATGTTGAGATTATTATACCAAACTGTTCATTATGAACCTGCTAGATCAACAATGAAAATCTTGAGATTGTGCAACCAAACTGTTCATTATGAACCTTCCATATCAACAATGAAAATCTTGAGATTATTCAACCAAACGGTTCATTATGAACCTTTCATATCAACAATGAAAATGTTGATATTATTATACCAAACTGTTCATTATGAACCTGCTAGATCAACAATGAAAATCTTGAGATTATTCAACCAAACGGTTCATTATGAACCTTTCATATCAACAATGAAAATGTTGAGATTATTATACCAAACTGTTCATTATGAACCTGCTAGATCAACAATGAAAATCTTGAGATTGTGCAACCAAACTGTTCATTATGAACCTTCCATATCAACAATGAAAATGTTGAGATTATTATACCAAACTGTTCATTATGAACCTGCTAGATCAACAATGAAAATCTTGAGATTGTTCAACCAAACGGTTCATTATGAACCTTCCATATCAACAATGAAAATCTTGAGATTATTCAACCAAACGGTTCATTATGAACCTTTCATATCAACAATGAAAATGTTGAGATTATTATACCAAACTGTTCATTATGAACCTGCTAGATCAACAATGAAAATCTTGAGATTGTGCAACCAAACTGTTCATTATGAACCTTCCATATCAACAATGAAAATCTTGAGATTATTCAACCAAACGGTTCATTATGAACCTTTCATATCAACAATGAAAATGTTGATATTATTATACCAAACTGTTCATTATGAACCTGCTAGATCAACAATGAAAATCTTGAGATTATTCAACCAAACGGTTCATTATGAACCTTTCATATCAACAATGAAAATGTTGAGATTATTATACCAAACTGTTCATTATGAACCTGCTAGATCAACAATGAAAATCTTGAGATTGTGCAACCAAACTGTTCATTATGAACCTTCCATATCAACAATGAAAATGTTGAGATTATTATACCAAACTGTTCATTATGAACCTGCTAGATCAACAATGAAAATCTTGAGATTATTCAACCAAACGGTTCATTATGAACCTTTCATATCAACAATGAAAATGTTGAGATTATTATACCAAACTGTTCATTATGAACCTGCTAGATCAACAATGAAAATCTTGAGATTGTGCAACCAAACTGTTCATTATGAACCTTCCATATCAACAATGAAAATCTTGAGATTATTCAACCAAACGGTTCATTATGAACCTTTCATATCAACAATGAAAATGTTGATATTATTATACCAAACTGTTCATTATGAACCTGCTAGATCAACAATGAAAATCTTGAGATTATTCAACCAAACGGTTCATTATGAACCTTTCATATCAACAATGAAAATGTTGAGATTATTATACCAAACTGTTCATTATGAACCTGCTAGATCAACAATGAAAATCTTGAGATTGTGCAACCAAACTGTTCATTATGAACCTTCCATATCAACAATGAAAATCTTGAGATTATTCAACCAAACGGTTCATTATGAACCTTTCATATCAACAATGAAAATGTTGATATTATTATACCAAACTGTTCATTATGAACCTGCTAGATCAACAATGAAAATCTTGAGATTGTGCAACCAAACTGTTCATTATGAACCTTCCATATCAACAATGAAAATGTTGATATTATTATACCAAACTGTTCATTATGAACCTGCTAGATCAACAATGAAAATCTTGAGATTGTTCAACCAAACGGTTCATCATGGACCTTTCATATCAGCCACAATAATCTTGAGATTGTTCAACTAAACGGTTCATTTTGAACGTTCCATATCAACCATGAAAATCTGAGATTTTTCATCCAAACGGTTCTTTATGAACCTTCCCATATCAACCATGAAAATCTGAGATTGTTCACCTAAACTGTTCATCCTGAACTTGCCAAATGACCGTGAAAATCTGATATTTTTCATCCAATCGAATCATTTTGAACTTGCCCATTGACAATTGGAATTATTGAAGAGTTGCTTCCTGAATGGTTTTGGAAACTTGCTTTTCTTTCTGGGGTCATGATGTCATTGAACGGAGCAATTGCAACGGTAAACGATAGATGCAAAAACTGATCGTACAATTAGCCGTTTATACAAATCGTACACTTCTTGTGTGTTTATACGAAGATCAATGTCCTGATGAGTAAATATTGGATTGGTTTTGTGTACTTCGGCAAAAATGTTTGTTATATTACTTATACGAGCAGTTGGAAGTGTTAGCCATTGTTTACATAGTTGCAAACGGTAATCATGAGCGCGGCCTGTTAACAAAACTCAACATGTGTTTTTCCCCGTCTGTTTTTTGTTAGGTGCAGATATATTGGGTCAGTCAGTATCCGCGGAAACAATTCAACATATCTGCAGCTTTGCATAAATGTTTAGAAATACCGCTAGTGGGATCTTTGGCTCTTGATGCGCGCGCGCGTGTGTGTGCTTGTGTTTATATCTTGAGAGTTTTTCGTGTAGCCACACACAAGGTTACCTACCTCTCATGCCACTCAAAAGTATTTGTAGTTGCAAAAAACGTTTGAGTAATTTCAGTAAACCTTCCGAATCTAAAATGTACATTTTTTTTACTAAAAGGTTCTTTCTGAACTTGCCAAATCAACATTGAGAATGTGAGTCCCCCCCCCCTCCCGCCCACCAAGCGGTTCATTGTGAATCTGCCAAAGTCTAATCGCGACGATGAGGATGAGTGATATGATGAAATTGTCGAAGGGACACTCACAAAGAACACCCCGGGATTCGTAACCAGGTCCCCTGGTATCGTAGCGCTCTGTGCTAACCACTCCGCCACAGAGGTTGACTAGAGTGTGAGTGTTCCATCAAACTTGTTAATTCAGAACTTACTTATGCGAGCTTTTTAACCAAATGGTTCATTCTCAGGGTGCCAAATTAACAATATAATTTTTTCCACCAAAAGTTTCATATGGAAGAGTTTTCTACAAAATGGTTCATTCTCAAGGAGCCAAGGAGCAGGGTGTTCTTTGTAAATGCCTCTTCGTCAATTTAATCATCATTCATCCTCATCTTCGCAGAAAAGGGAAGAAAAATAAACGGAATCGATGAATCAGTCAACTTCGTCTTAACACCATTCTTCCCCATCGTCGCGATTATTAAAAACTGAAGAAATGCGACGTTAAATACACAATCAACGTTACCTGGTGGTTTCAGAATGAATCGTCTGGTG
This sequence comes from Lepisma saccharinum, assembly GCF_977018435.1. Taxonomy (NCBI): domain Eukaryota; kingdom Metazoa; phylum Arthropoda; class Insecta; order Zygentoma; family Lepismatidae; genus Lepisma; species Lepisma saccharinum. Next base: position 58,399,732 of record NC_139252.1, on the reverse strand, counting down.
AAAAATTCACATACTAGGCTTATACGATTATCGATTCTCATCTTCGATCAAATTTCAGCGTGGTGACAAAGGCGAGTGCAAAATGCCATTGGCTGAAAGGGAATTGCATATTTTTCTTCACCAGCGTAATGGAGAGAAGTGCTCCAATGTCATTGGCGGATTGTTTGCCTTGCCCGTCCAGCTGTCTTCTTGACACATCATCCCGTTATAGGAATTCGATTCCACAAATTGAAATTTTCGAAAGTGCATTGCAAAGCGGGGCACGGCGCTGCCATTTCCAGTATTGATTGATGGAAACATTTTTTTTTCGCGGTGAAGTGCGTCGTCGCCACTTGCTGCTCCACTGTTTGTACCGAATTGTGCTCGAAATAGAAATAGAATTCCTGACTCTCCTCAGAGGGGATTGAACCGCGTCTCCTCTGGGGTGAGCAGTGAGATCTCGCTGGGCCAGCATCTCGAGATGTGTTAAACTGCAGATTGCTGGAAATCTTCGCCAGTCTGTTACAAAACAACCTGCTTTACAATATATTTATTCTTTTTTGTGGTCTTCTGCTGCCATAGCAATAGCTCTGCCGATATTCATTAGAATCGGTTGCTGTAGTATGTTCTACATTCATTCGTTCATCGTTTTCTGCCTTAATAGAGAGATTTTCGCTGAAACCTCCAGCTTTCCGATCTCCCGCTCTACGTTTCATGTCAGCTCAGGGTCCACTTACGTTAATACCTATCATCTGATTTCTTCTTCCCAATAACCATCCCTTCCGGTAAGTCTTTCAGCAGGTCTCACCCAACTTATACAGGGTGTCATTTTCATGGCGCCCACAGACCATGGAAACGTATAGAAAACGTAAAAACAAACAACTTTTCTCAGTAACATTTTTCTCGCTGGTGCATCGTTTCGGCGCTACAGACGTTCAAAAAATCCCGTTTTGCCGTCTGAATGCTGGCAACCACACACAACATTTGATCGTATCTGTGACGTCATTTCCAGTGGCGAAACAGCGCACGGCAGGGTTGCAAGGAACACACAAATTTTGTGAAAAATTACAAAATACCAACCACATTATTAGCTGTAAAACGAAGCGAGAAACGCGTCCAGTAGACCAAACATCATAACCTAACAGCCAGAAGATCAGCAGCCATCTCAGGGGAAGGGGGAAGTGAACCAACGTTATGAGAAATGGTAAAAAACGTATTCAGAATTAAGTGTCACTATCGGATTTTGTCTCAGCCTACATGTCAAATATTAACAACAATAATTTTTATTGGAGTTGCAGCTTACATGTGACTGTTTACGCCCAGCCACATGTCAAATATTTGCAAATTTCGTTGCAAGGTTGATATCTACAGGTTTGCGTCCAGATGGCTTGTGGTACTTTTGTGCTGATAACGGAAGTATCCGAGGTTCACGTTGTTACATTACGGCTAAAACACGTACAACCACAGTAACAATCTAATTATGAATCAGTAGCGAATATACTGCCCTGCTCACAGTTGCAAACTATTACATGTGCATCCGGTGCATAGATAAGCACAGTCGTCGGAGAGCTTGTATTACTACTACTCATATCCCTGTATTTTCAACCATTTTTGTCACTTGCCTCATAATGCCCTGAATATACATTATATTATGTGTTGCTTACCTTTGGAATTTTGAATTCTTTCATTTCTATTTTGTCAACTGTTCAGTGTGTGTCAGACAACTAGTATCAGAAGGATGAAGTGGAGAGACTAAATTTAGATGCCAACTTGGTAACTAGATTTGCAAATAGTTGACATGCATGCTGAGACAAAATTCGATATGACCACTTCCACTTGAATTCTATTTTCTTTCTACCATTTTTCGTATCGTTTGTTTACTTCCTGTTAGGTTACAGAACGTGTTTCCTCTTTTTGTTTTACTGTACATAATATGGCTGATTGTATCTATGTCATTTTTGACAGAATGTATGCGTTCCTGGCAAACCTGGAACGCATAGCTTCACGACGGGATATGACGTCTTGGTAGAATTAGGTTATTCTACGTCGCTTTTCTTCCACTTCTGGCTAATTGCGACGATAAGGGTGAGTGATGATGACATTGATGAAGGGACATTCACAAAGAACACCCATGCCGGGATTCTAACCCGAGAACCCTGGCTTCATAGCGCGCTCTGCTAACCACTCCGCCACGCAGGTCGGCTTAACGGCGGGTCTGTTCACGTGCGAGTGAAAGAATTTCAAAGTAAAAATTATTACGTGCGTCCTGCTGCTAATAGGCTGGCTGCATTGGATCCCTTGGGAGGAATTTCGGGCGAGGACACCTACGAACAACCGACACAAGCACAGTGGCACAGCTAGCTTCTCGAGAGTGGAGAGAGAGAGAGAGAGAGAGATCCGATGGAAAGTCAATATTAGCTTGGCTTTTAGGTGAAGCGGTCTTGGGTTTCCAAGGTTCGTCTTTCCCTTAAGAGACGACTTCAATTTTAATTCGTTTTCAATCATTGTCAGCAAGAAATGTATCTGCAAACCTGTCCTGTATAAAACGCTTCGACACCAACCTCAAATTTAATAAGCGCATTGAAACTTTTACTAAACGACGCTTTCAGAAACTTGGTTTTTATAATCCGTTCAAGTCACGACTTCAGGAGAACAGAACAAGTGGTACTATTCCCACGTACGGTCAAAACTACAATTTGCGTCAGTAATCTGGAAACCGGCTCAAGAAGACTTAATTCATAGACTTGAACGTCAAAGTGCCTTATACTCTATCCCGGGAATCTCGGACCAAGGCTGCGCATAACGGTAAAGAAGAGGAGAAAGCGATTGGGCGCATCGAGGCACTACCCGCTGCTGCAAAGGCTGGTAGTTGTAGTCGCTTTTCCTCCTCCACGGAATCCCGTTCCCTCTTACGCGTTCGTTTGTCGAGCTCTCTCAAGTCACTGCTTGGGTAGACACTTGCTTTCGTTGTCTCGCTCCAGAAATTCCTGGGACATAGTATAGATACCTCAAATTCAAACCTGTGGAGAATATCCAACATACGATCCATACGAAAATGTATTTTCAGCAAACTAGCGCTCCGACGACAAGTGACGGTATAATAGACGATCCCAACATTTTCTCAGCCGTACCGTTTTTAAAAAACATTCCAAACATTGCCACAGAGCGGAAACGTCACAAGGTCATGGAAGAGTCAGTCACAGAATACATATACATTGCAGAAACATTACATTGGACATTTACATGTAACATTAGAAGAAGATTATGTTAAAAGGAGTACAAGTCATTACTTAAGCACTTGCTTAACAATTGTTAGGCAAGTACTTAACACCATTATCGTAAAGGTAGTATTCTATGTACAGGGCGAGTCCAAAGTTCCTTAACACCCTATAAAATGTTAAGGAGTTTTGCTGGGTTCAATTGGTCATGAGTAGGGGTAGGATTTTCATGACTTAGCATATTTATTTTCGTAGGGGTGATGTGTTCCCTAAATATCTAGAAATTCATATTATGAAGAAACTAATTAAATTAGGGTGCTTCTTAAGGGCATCTTTTGGCATATTTGGCCATTTCTGAGTGATGGAGCATAGTTTGATGGATTTTCGGTCATATTCAGCATATTTTCGCTTTTTCAAGAAAATACAGTCATTTTCGAAGTTGATGTTGATGTTTGAAACAGTCCAGTTATAAGTGCATATTTTTCAAATTATAATGCATATTTTGTACAATTTTAAGTCATAAGAGCATATTTTATTTTGCATATTTTGGTGATTCCTAGCCCTAGTCATGAGAGTACCAGGTTAGACTGAGGAGGAACCATACTTGTGTGTGTAAAGTGCACATTGCATACCTTTGAGCTCAAGTTTAAGTAAAAAGATAGGGGCGTCATTCCATGCCAAATCAACACAGATATGTACAGTGTCTCTCAAAAGTATTAGGACAACGACATTTTAAACTAGGCAACCCAATTTACACAAGGCGTTGGTGGGTTGCGTGTAGAGTTAGCCTCAATTTCAGGGTTGCCACATGCACAATAAATATTTATAAAATACGCGAAAGAAATAAAAACAAGTATTAGTGTATAAAAAGTATTAAAAATATCAATATTATATCGCAAGTGACAACATTCTTTCTGAAAGAAAAATAATAGCTTTTCTAGCATTTCATCACTGATGAGTCTACAGAAAGGAGAAGAGGTAAGAGAAAACGAGAGGTGACAAAGGACAGGAGAAAGAGAAAGCGAGAGGAGAAGAGGAAAAATAGAGGAGAGAAGGAAGAGATGATAGACGAGGAGAGGAGATGTAGTGAGGAGAATGGAAAAATATTCTAGGAGAGATGAGGAAAATGGAGCAAAAAAGAGAAAAGAGTAGGAAAACGAGAGAAGAGTGGAGAGTAGAGTAAAGGAGAGAAAAAGAGAAGCACGAAAAGAAGAGGAGAAAAGTGAGTGGAATCGGAAATCTAAGACAGGAAAGGAGATACGAGGAGTGGAGATGAGTGGGATGGAGATAAGATGCGAGAAAAGTAGGGAAGGCGATATGAGATAAAAGCAGAGCAGAAGGGGGGGGGGAGAAGAAGGAGAAGGAGAAGAGAAGAACAGAAGGGACTGAAGAGAAGAGGTAGTTGCAGAAAATATCGTCTCAGCGTCAAGAATTGATGCATTGGTCAAATTATCGACATGAAACATTCAATAACATTTTGAAATGTATTGGAGAATGTATTAAATCGGTGCGAAATGCCTTTTGGCTTAGTTCAGAGCAAGGTAAAATCTTCCATGTAAGATCTTTGATTTTACCTGCGATTATACCACTAAAAACATGAATATAATTTTAATATTTATAAGAATTATCCAATTTTTGTCCACTTCTCGGTTCGTTGAAATGGATATTTTGTAATTTAATATTTCCCGTCACCCCATCGTGGCCGCGGTGGCTCAGTCGGTAACGCGTCTGACTACCATGCTCAAGGTCCCGGGTTCGATCCCCGGCCGGTTCAAATCCGGGAACTTTTCTAACGGTGAAAGCGGCCCCGGCGCCCACCCAGCGTCGAATAACATGGGTACCTGGGGGAAACCCTGGGGGGTAAAGGCGGTCAGGGGCGTGATGCTGATCACATCACCCCCACTCACGACCGGATCAAGAAAGTGTGGGGCGTTACCCCCACACCCCCTATACGCCTTCATGGCGTGGTGCTATGCACAGGGGAACACTTTACCTTTTTACTTTACCTTTACCCCATCGTTAATTCCAAACTGAATCATTCCGTTTCACACAGGGTGAACAATGAACACAATGGGATAGGTCTAAAACTTACGAAAATTTTCTGCCACCGGAAGGGTTTGAACCTACGACCATCAGATTGACAGTCCTGAACGTTAAACACTACCCTACAAGCTTTCGCTCCTGAAAGTAAGTAGAAGGAGCTGACCAATGTGAAATGTAGATGCAACTCTCCTCCTACATGTAATGTGCAAACAATACTTGTTTGTAACAAAGAAAACGAAGGTAATACGACTCGGAGAAAACATTTAATGGAGAATTGCACATGATGAGAACTTTTCATTCGATATTTGCGGAGGTATCCTTGCATCGAACTCGAGTGGGAAAAGGGGTAAAATTAGTATGTCCTGAATTGCCACAAATATAAATAGTTCTTTCATTAATATTTGTCAATGTCTTTGAAGCAGTACACAATTATCGTTAAAGTATTATAATTCACGATCTTATACATGAAAATATCCCTTTTAACGTGTGTCAATTCATTTATTTGTTTATTTTTTTTATAAATTCCATTTGCAGAACAATGTAGCTACTATACACTGCTATTACAATTAATGTTACCATGCTCTTGTTTGTAATAAAAGGAGAATTAATAAAATAACACCTCCTGGGACCACAATCAATGCTTTCAAGAACTCTAACCACTACATCACGCCTTAACTTTCGATAAAAACAACAATTTTTATGTATTCTGTCTCTTCAATATTGCAAATGAAGTTGGGTATACATGTGGTTGAACTTTTACTTTAATTTTGGATTGCTTTCTTGTAGTATAGCAGATATGTTTGAGAAATAATTTTCGAAGTGATGAAGAAAAACGAGAATATTGGTAGTTGTGAAAATGCGAGTTATTTCTTCTAACTTATTATTGTTATTAGACATTATTAATAAAAAATATCTAGAGGCTTGAACATTGCAGGACGATGTTCTTTTCCTGTGATACTGCAACAGACGAAATGCTTGTTTACTGACGCAAGTCTGGTGTTCAGAACAGTCTTATGAAATGTATTTGCTGTTGCGTAAGGTAACACGAAATAATTACACCGTTTGCGAACTACCAAATCTGCGCAACGTTAAAAGTAAACAAGCGGAAAATTTTATTCTTCACACTTGACAGTATTAGTCAAGAGAGACTCGTGGGACACTGTGTAAAGGTGCTGGTGTAAATCCTTCTTATTTTTCTTCCTCGAAGGACAACAATTTTTAAAGTAGAATAACAGTAGTTCCGCTCTTTCTTATTTCTTTTAAATTCTTCCACATTCCTTTCATTGGTTTAAATATAAATAAAAGTATTGCTTGCATTTCCGTCATTGACGTAGACCAGGCCAGTACGCAGGATTTCTTTGAAGGAGTGGCCAGACCCAAATGTGTGTGTGTGTGTGTGTGTGTGTGTGTATGAGAGAGAGAGAGACAGATATTACAAAATAGTTCAAATAGTTCGAGCGCGATTCAAAAGTCATGAAAATTCTATGTTTAGAAAATAATATATTTATAAATTAAATGTTGCGTACTAGGAATTATTATTACAATAAAGAACATGTCTAATTTTGAGTTAAAAAAACAACAATAACAAAGAGACATTCTCGCATCACGATTGCAGTTCGAAAAAGTCGGGACAGGGATTGAAAGTAGCGCACTGTCCTGACTAAATCGGTGAATCGGACGTCTGCTAGCCTTCCATTATAAAACTGAAACCATCCAATATGCAGTCTGAAGACTTTTGCGCAAGAAACAGATTCATTTATGTAAGAACAAAATTGAAATGTTTACACATTTCTAAAATCGACGATGTTATTTTCGTAGTTATTGATAGGTTCACATTTAAATATTTCAGGGTTCGAGGAGGGCATGGCCTCCATGCCCCCCTAGATACTGCCCTGACGTTATTGACGTAGACTGTGGGAGAGAAATTTTGGAGAATCTTTGTATTAAATTTATTATTTACATCCACCTTATGCTCAGATAGGTTTATTGACAATCGTGAACTTTTCGTTTAATAGATAATATTTGGTTTTAAACGACGGGAGAACATTGGTCTAATTTTCTTTCTTGCTCTCTTGTGAGAATATATACTTCTACAATAGCAATCGCGTTCGGAAACGGTGAAAAAAAAATGACTTGGTTTTCAAAGGCAGACAACCTTGGTAGCGTAGCTTGCTCGCGTTCAAAGTGACTCACTCATGCTTTTCAAGGCCGCTCCTTATCGCAAAACATTGTCCGTCGATGCACCCAGCAAGTTACGAGTGAGTAGAGTCGAATTTTAAAGATAATCTGAAGAATGATAGATTTCATCAGAGGCGGCTAGGTGGGCACTAGCTCAACATGCAATAGTTTAAGTGATAATTTCTGACGACCAAGAAACCTTATTGAATAAGTATTGGGATGGTAATACGCGTACCCGCTCCTTTTTAACAATGTAAGCTCGAAGACAATCTGTATTCCATTCCTTTGTATTGGCAACTTGTTCAACCTGAGGTTATTATAAGGAACTATTTCCTAGATGTTCATGTAACCGTTACAAAATTACAAATAAAATATATTCACAAGCTTAGATATACTAACAACGAAGAAATAAATTCAGAGTTAATTTTCAAATGCATGTGTATAGAGTAATTCTAGAAGTACAGAGCTAACTTATATCAGAGTATTGAACTTCTTTTTGCAGCATAACGTTTACAATAATGACGTGACAGAATAATTAAGAACTGTTGCTCCAAGGGAAGCAAAGGGCGTAGTGTATTGGTTAGAGTTCTTGAAAGCATTGATTGTGGTCCCAGGAGGTGTTCTTTTATTAATTCTCCTTTTATTACAAACAAGAGCATGGTAACATTAATTGTAATAGCAGTGTATAGTAGCTACATTGTTCTGCAAATGAAATTTATAAAAAAATAAACAAATAAATGAATTGACACACGTTGAAAGGGATATTTTCATGTATAAGATCGTGAATTATAATACTTTAACGATAATTGTGTACTGCTTCAAAGACATTGACAAATATTAATGAAAGAACTATTTATATTTGTGGCAATTCAGGACATACTAATTTTACCCCTTTTCCCACTCGAGTTCGATGCAAGGATACCTCCGCAAATATCGAATGAAAAGTTCTCATCATGTGCAATTCTCCATTAAATGTTTTCTCCGAGTCGTATTACCTTCGTTTTCTTTGTTACAAACAAGTATTGTTTGCACATTACATGTAGGAGGAGAGTTGCATCTACATTTCACATTGGTCAGCTCCTTCTACTTACTTTCAGGAGCGAAAGCTTGTAGGGTAGTGTTTAACGTTCAGGACTGTCAATCTGATGGTCGTAGGTTCAAACCCTTCCGGTGGCAGAAAATTTTCGTAAGTTTTAGACCTATCCCATTGTGTTCATTGTTCACCCTGTGTGAAACGGAATGATTCAGTTTGGAATTAACGATGGGGTGACGGGAAATATTAAATTACAAAATATCCATTTCAACGAACCGAGAAGTGGACAAAAATTGGATAATTCTTATAAATATTAAAATTATATTCATGTTTTTAGTGGTATAATCGCAGGTAAAATCAAAGATCTTACATGGAAGATTTTACCTTGCTCTGAACTAAGCCAAAAGGCATTTCGCACCGATTTAATACATTCTCCAATACATTTCAAAATGTTATTGAATGTTTCATGTCGATAATTTGACCAATGCATCAATTCTTGACGCTGAGACGATATTTTCTGCAACTACCTCTTCTCTTCAGTCCCTTCTGTTCTTCTCTTCTCCTTCTCCTTCTTCTCCCCCCCCTTCTGCTCTGCTTTTATCTCATATCGCCTTCCCTACTTTTCTCGCATCTTATCTCCATCCCACTCATCTCCACTCCTCGTATCTCCTTTCCTGTCTTAGATTTCCGATTCCACTCACTTTTCTCCTCTTCTTTTCGTGCTTCTCTTTTTCTCTCCTTTACTCTACTCTCCACTCTTCTCTCGTTTTCCTACTCTTTTCTCTTTTTTGCTCCATTTTCCTCATCTCTCCTAGAATATTTTTCCATTCTCCTCACTACATCTCCTCTCCTCGTCTATCATCTCTTCCTTCTCTCCTCTATTTTTCCTCTTCTCTTCTCGCTTTCTCTTTCTCCTGTCCTTTGTCACCTCTCGTTTTCTCTTACCTCTTCTCCTTTCTGTAGACTCATCAGTGATGAAATGCTAGAAAAGCTATTATTTTTCTTTCAGAAAGAATGTTGTCACTTGCGATATAATATTGATATTTTTAATACTTTTTATACACTAATATTTGTTTTTATTTCTTTCGCGTATTTTATAAATATCTATTGTGCATGTGGCAACCCTGAAATTGAGCCTAACTCTACACGCAACCCACCAACGCCTTGTGTAAATTGGGTTGCCTAGTTTAAAATGTCGTTGTCCTAAAACTTTTGAGAGACACTGTACAATTTCCAACCTGACCATCTCCGATTTTAACATTTAGTGATGTTAGCAAAACCTGCGTTGCTTCATTTCTCGTGAAATTCTAGCCTGATTTGATATATCACATCACCCCCTTCCCTTTGAAATTTTTGTGTTGAATTCAATATGGCGGTCAACAATATGCCGGACCTGCGCTTGACACACAGCTAGCGATCTCCCTGTGCCTAACCTATTTCTTTCCTTTACATTTTGTAGGGGGTGTTAAGGGACTTTTGACTCTTCATAGTTCATGTAATGAGGCTTTTATCAGTCACAGTTACACATATTATTTTGTATCTTCTGATCCCATTGCAGTCCCAGAATGATTTTGCGATATGTTTTAGAGTATGGCATGAGGGACAAAATATATTTTTTTCACAATTTTTGATGATGACATGTTTTGAGATATTCAAGGTCAAAGGTCAAGGTCACGTGACAAAATTATATTGTTATCCAAAGGTAGGCTTGTTATATATCACTGGAAAGCTTGTTCAATTCCCTGTACAATAAGCTTTATTTGAGCTTCCTAGGGGAAATAGGGGCGGAGTTACAGCACATTTACTATAGCTAAGCGGGCTCAAAAAGGGCAATTTCTGGGAACTTTGACCTTGAATAATTTAACAATTACAAGACGAACGAGACTCAAAATTTTCAAGTTCCATGCATAGTTTCAACTCACCAAATTTCATGAAAATCGGAGTTGATCAGATTGTGGGCTGTGTTGATTTCACATGGAATGACTCGGGGATTAGATCCTTTGAGGGTCACAGAACAGATTCGGCGGAAATGCCTACATTCTGGGCATGTTATCCTTATGGGAGAAATAAAAACTCGTGGGGCACGGTCGGTTACCAAACTTTGTGTGGGGTGTTTTCATGTATATTGACACCCAGCTTTACTCTTTCAAGAAAAAAAAAACTAAATTTTTTACAACTTTTTTACCAGGCTAAAAGACGCCCAGACAGGGAATCGAACCCGAGACCCCTTGCGTCGTAGCAAGCTGTGCTAACCACTCCGCCACGGAGTTCGTCTCGATCCTACTCAAGCCTATGTTTTGTCAGAATCCTTAAGTCTCGAGCGGAGCACTTAGTTGTTTTGTGCGAACATCCAGGAACTTAACGACGCCATCGCATGCGGTCCACGTGCATTACGTGACTGCAATGCCCGTCCGTTGAAATCTCCCCGCATTGAAATGCACGAGGTGCGAAGCAACAGGCAGACGGCTAATGGAAACGCAAGCCTCCGCCGGAAGGCCAATTGTTGCGGCGGCGAGGCTTACGCAATAATTGGGATTTTCATTGGAGGAACTTAAGACGAGCGACTTACACAACTCAGGTTCTCCGTAGCTGAGCAGTGTTGCCAACCGTTTTGCGGAGACGCTCAGGGTTGAGTTTGAGATCCGTACCAAATGTGATATGCATCTCTTTCGAGGTGCGAGACGCTGATATAACCGTATATAGCAGGCGTTTCCATACTCTTTCCTGTCGTCTCCCCACAATAATAATAGACAAATACATGTAACCATGAAAAAAATACAAACTATATTCATGTGTTTATTTACTGTTGGTACAGGGTCATTCCATAGTGACTAACGTAAAAACTAAGGTATCCGATCAGTATATTAGGGCATATGCACAGTATGAATGTGAAAAGTACAGACATGTTGATAGGTCATGACAAGTATTGGACATAGTGCTTGGTGTGAGATGTATCGTATAATGCTCACTCATTTTGTAAATTCTTAATTTATTCTATGTGACTAACTTGACATATTTTGCCACACATAAAAAAGGTAAAGTGTTCCCCTGTGCATAGCACCACGCCATGAAGGCGTATAGGGGGTGTGGGGGTAACGCCCCACACTTTCTTGATCCGGTCGTGAGTGGGGGTGATGTGATCAGCATCACGCCCCTGACCGCCTTTACCCCCCAGGGTTTCCCCCAGGTACCCATGTTATTCGACGCTGGGTGGGCGCCGGGGCCGCTTCCACCGTTAGAAAAGTTCCCGGAATTGAACCGGCCGGGGATCGAACCCGGGAGCTTTAGCATGGTAGTCAGACGCGTTACCGACTGAGCCACCGCGGCCACACATAATGAAACAAAAGACTTCAATGCGAGAAAAACAATGGTGCCTGTTCTACAAATCTAATGAATATTTTTCTGCATTGTACTGAAGAACTGAAGAGTGAAATGACAAAATTTCAGATTCTAGAAATTCAGCAAATTATTGTAATATATTTATGTACACATAAAAGTAATGAAAATATAAAGTGTGATTAATACAGGTGATGCACAATTTTTTAACTTTCGATATTCATGAGAAAGAATGATAAATACAGATAGTATGAAAACCTGTGTAATCGAGGTTAATAACAGGAATTATTGCAATGTTAAGCAAAGTCAGTGCGATGTATGAGCTTGCTGGCGTCACACAGTTTATCGAATCCGGGTACATATTAGGAAATTGCAAGGCGCATCTCATTCTGGATATTTACTCTTGATCTATATTTGGACTTGATCACCGCCATCACACAAATAAGAAGTCGCAAAAGGAAGCGGAATGCGCTAGGCCTCCTTACTTAACTCTGATTCTCATTCATGGAGGAGGTGCAAAATTCAAGCAGTGTTGCGGAAAGAAATATAGTCTTCACTATGTGGTCTGAGGAAAGATTAATGAACTGATTCTCTTCTGATGTGGTAAAATTTGATGAAGAGTCTGTATTGAATGGATCCTTGATCCAGTTGTGCTGTATGTCCTGTGGAAAGTATTTTTCGAAGTGCAGCCAAGTTGTGACAAGTGTTCTACAAACACAGATCAGATGTCTTCATTATGTTGTAGTCCTGTTTCTTCTAACAACATGCTGAATGTAGGAAAGCAATCACTAGGGAGACAAATTTATGGTAAATAAAAACTGAGGAGAGCGGTAAATAAAATGTTAGATCAGCGGTATATACCAGCGGTGCAAAATAAAATAAAATAAATAAATAAATAAAATGGCACACACTTTTTCATTGAGAGGAAGCAACCTACAAAAGAGCTATAAATTCATAAACTACTTCATTTTTATATACTGTACACATACACAAGTACTTAGCTGTCCAACCAAAAATAAAACCACCACAAAATCACTTCATTTCTAAATTGCATATCTCAGGTGATTTATTCATTGTATGTATTTAAAGGATATCCTTGCTGTCCAACAAATATAATAATCACTACTGCACATACACAAACACATGTTGAAAATCACATGATGATAAACAAAATTCATTCATGACTGAACACAAATGACACCGTTGTTTCCCTTGATGTGCGGGAACAGACTAATCTTATCGCTGCTACAGCTAGCAAGTTCAATGAAACTGGAATTTGAGTAGACATTCGGGGGAAGAAAGGAATGCAGCTTGACAGGGAGCGAAGTTTTCGAACTGAGATTATGTGCATGGGAAATCCCAATTTCCAGCGTCTTCCTGATGTGATCGAAGATAAAACGTTCTTCAGCTGCAAGTGGTAGGAAACTTTAGGCAAACGTTTCGTTACAAATCGACAGTTTGCGCGCACAACCTCGATTGCCTGTTTTTGCGTGTTTTCTACTTAATTTCATGCTATTTCACGGTTATTTCGCGAAAAAGCGTTCATTTCGTGGAAAAGCACACATTTCGCATTACTTCGCGAATAAAACTCATCCATATTTCATCATTGGGGGTGTAGTTACGTGCAGAATGTTCAAAATTGCATCTTTTTTCACATTTCGCAATTTCGCGCATCGCAAAAATTCAATGTCCCTAGCAATCACCAATGTTTCAGCTTTCTCTTTCAAAGCAGCAACTTCCTTTTGAAGACTAACACCTTGTCTGATAGGTGCGTAATGTGGGTATCATTACTTTGTGTAAAATATCAGGAAGGTGGTACCAACCTCTGTACAGAGGCACTACACTATCAATGACGTTTTAATTATTGGTATGGCTTTTTCCTACAAGGAACGAGTGCAGTTGCTGTCTCATTAAAAAATACGGGAGATGACATTGCTTTGAGTGATTGATTGATTTTGTATTATGGGCATAACAGCACATAGACAAATGTTGCCCGTGGCCTCCCTGATGGCGTAATGGTAACGTCGTTGACTTGTAATCAAGGATCCTGGGTTCGATACCCGATGGAGGCACGTAGTGGTTCGGATCCCACTTTAAACTATAAGTTCACTCTGCGCATAGTGGACTTATAGCAGAATCTCAAAACTCAAAGTATGAAAATATGCACAAAGTTCCTGAAAAGACAAGCCTGCAATTGGATTCAACATCTGATTTTTCAAGGCCTGCTTGTCCCGAAAGTAGAGCTGCGCAGTCTTCCCTATTGCGCAATCTCGTGATCATTGCTATCTCAAGGTTAACGTGTTGATAGGACGTAAAATAACACTTAAATACAGACAAGGACATATTCTGATTTAGAATACCTGATTATAAGTATTTGTTTTGTTTTGTACAGAACGTGTGTGAAATTCTTTCCCCGAAGGTCTGTTTTATATCCGAGACGTACGGTGGAACCTCGTGTAGGGATTCTGATTAAATCCTGCGAAGACAGATTAGGAGCTACAGTGGAATTAGAACACCTATTCTCCCCCGCGGGGGCTCCTTTCAAAGGAAGGCAAAGTGGTAATTTACGTGCCCCCCCTTGCGGGTCACTTCCGGAGCATTGACTTTTTTTTCTCCGTTTTTTCCCTACCCTTTCCGCGCCACCCTGGCATCGTCCCAGGCTGCGTCCAACTGGCAAGGGACACAGAGATGCTGCGGAACGTGTGCGTTCGGTGGGCGCTTGCTAGATGACAATTCCGTGGTCTCGCTGGGCGTTTTATCCTCTCTCTCTGTCTCTCTCATTATCTGTTTCTCTATCTGTCTCTCTCTCTATCTGTGTCTGTCTATCTCTATCTGTCCGTTTGTCTATACGTATATTGTGTGTGTGTATACGGTATATATATCGTATGTATATTTTTCTCTGTCGCTCTCTTTCTTTCTCTCTCCCTCCCTATCTATATGTCACCTTCTATTTGTCTGTCTGTCTCTCTCTCTCTCTCTATCTATCTATATATATATATGATGATGAGTTGTCTGCCGGAAGGCAGGTCTTTTGACCGGAAGGTCGCTGGGCAAGGTGAACCCATGGTGGTTTGCCATTGCCTTCCATGGGATGAGGATGAAATGGACATTACAAACAACCATGCACGAGCGGGATTCGAACCCGGGACCCCTAGCGTCGCAGCGCGATGTGCTAACCACTCGGCCATGGGGTCCGGCATATATATATAATATATATTATCCCTTTCTCTCTCTCTCTCTATCCGTGTGTCTCTATCTGTTTCTTTCTGTGTGTCGGGTTCAAATCCCGGCCTGGGCTTGTGTTTTTTTGAGTGTCCTTTCATCACATCATCTCTTATCCTCATCTTCGCGATTAGCCAAAAGTTGCAGAAAAGCGAAGTAAAATAAGCCAAATCAATTAAATCAATCTTTCTGTGTGTATCTATATCTCTCTATCGCTCTCTACCTCTCTCTCTTCCTATACGTCTGTCTATCCATCTCTATCTATGGCTTTCTTCCTCTCTCTCTCTCTATTTCTCCATTTCTGCGTGTCTCAGTACAAGGCGACAACGTTATCTATTCAACTATCGGCGGTGCCTCACAGTGGGAACAGTCCCTTCCTTCTTAATCGACAAACCATCTGGAGCCTGCGTCGAGAACGAGTGTAGCTGAGAGTTCCCGAATACACGAAGTACCCGTTTTCCCTTGCCTGTTCATATGCCCAACTTGGAGCAAGGAAAGTTTCGTAGTAAATGGGATATTGCGACAGCATTCGCAACCACAGCCCGTTAGATGCAGACAACCAGCTTTACACCAGTGTATGCGGGTTGCTTATGCAGAAGGATAATATGTATTGTCTGATCCTTTTCTACTCATACGGCGGGCGCTCTATATGCTGTCAAGGGAAGTGGGGAGCGGGAAATACGCAGCAGACCAACCAGACAACAGCGGTGGCGCCGAGAGTTAAGATGTCTAGGGGAAGAACTACTACGTGCACCTCGTTCTACAGGCTGCTGCGTTTCTTATCGCGCTGGATTGGTCGCTTCACGTCTCACCATTTTCCTTGCCAGCATATAGAGCACCCGCCGTTATACTGGAAAAGAGCTATAATATCTTGAAAACTCCCAACTGTGCCAACGACTAAGGAGAGTGGCATTTCGAATTTGTAGCGATACCAGAATTTCCAAAGGGACCCATGATTGATGAGCAACGCATAATATTTTGACGGACAAGATGTTTTATAGAACACTTTTTATTGGCTATATTACATACAGTACACATGCATTCGCCATGTCCGTAGATCTATTGTCTGATTATTGTAAATATTTTTAAAACACACTTCTGCATTGTTCTTGTATCATCAACTAGATCAAGTGTAAATTTTATTTACGATACTACTACGCATTAAAGTAACTGCATTATTCTATGCAGACAATAGTATTTTTATATTAACGCTTGTTTAATTATTTGAAATATTTTCAATTAGTATATGATGGTTTATGTGTTAAGAGGTACTTTGTAGTTATAAATTGCAGATTAGAGATTTTTTTTAGTGGCCAGAATTTTTTTTTCCACATGTTTTAAATTTTGTCAAACTTTACATAATGTGCTGTTCGCGGATGTTTTAACAATCTCACAAAATAAAAACGATGTGCTGTATCTATGCTTTTGAAGTGATTTTCTCCTCCTTCCTTCCCACTTCCTTTCTATTTTAAACTAGGATCATCTGTCCCTTTCTCTCTCTTTCTCTACCTCTTTGTATTTTAAGTAGCTTCATCACTTTTCATGTCTTTCTCTGCCACCCTCCATGCTGTTTCTAATGCCTGTCTCGTCCTTTGTAACTTTATTCATCTTCTCTTTTTCTGTCTCTTTTATCTTTCTCTTGTTCCTTCTCTCTCTCGCTCTCATTCTCTCTGTTTCTATTGTCTGTCTCATCCTTTGTGATTTTCCACTTCTCTTTTTTAACTGTCTTTCGTCACCCCTCTCTATTTCTCTAGTCTTTCCCTTTTTGTATCTCTTTGTCCTTGTCAATTTCTCTATTTCCTCCTCTCTATTTCCCTTACTTTGTTTCTCTTTCGCTTTTCCCTTTCACACTTTATCTCTCTTTTGTTTCGCTATTTTGACGGACATAGACCACTTTCTATTGTCTATATTACATGCAGTACACATGCATTCGCCGTGTCCGTAGATCTATTTTCTGATTTCTCTCTTTTTCCCTTGCCTTTATCTGTCCATCGCTCTTTTTCTCCATCTTTCCTTCTCTCCTTATATCTATGTTTCCCTCACTTCTTAGCTACATGTTTCCCTCGGTCTTTATCTCTTTCGCTCGCTCTTTATCTCATTTCGCTCGCTCTTTATCTCCTTTCGCTTGCTCATTATCTCCTTTCTCTCGCTCTTTATCTTCTTTCGCTCGTTCTTTATCTCTTTCGCTCGCTCTTCATCTTCTTTCGGTCGCTCTTTATCTTCTTTCGCTCGCTCTTTATCCTCTTTCGCTCGCTCTTTATCTCTTTCGCTCGCTCTTTATCTCTTTCGCTCGGTCTTTATCTCCTTTCGCTCGCTCATTATCTCCTTTCGCTCGCTCTTTATCTTCTTTTGCTCGTTCTTTATCTCTTTCGCTCGTTCTTTATCTTCTTTTGCTCGTTCTTTATCTCTTTCGCTCGCTCTTTATCTCCTTTCGCTCGCTCTTTATCTCCTTTCGCTCGCTCTTTATCTTCTTTCGCTCGTTCTTTATCTCTTTCGCTCGCTCTTCATCTTCTTTCGCTCGCTCTTTATCTCTTTCGCACGCTCTTTATCTCCTTTCGCTCGCTCATTATCTCCTTTCGCTCGCTCATTATCTCCTTTCGCTCGCTCTTTATCTCTTTCGCTCGCTCTTTATCTCCTTTCGCTCGCTCATTATCTCCTTTCGCTCGCTCTTTATCTCTTTCGCTCGCTCTTTATCTCCTTTCGCTCGCTCTTTATCTCCTTTCGCTCGCTCTTTATCTCCTTTCGCTCGCTCTTGTCTATCTTTCCTTCGCTCTTTATCTCCATCTTTTTCTTGGTCCCACACACGCAGAGTACAAAATCGATCATTTATACATATACCTACAGCACAGCAAGCATGCTGCTGCCGAATCTCTTGCAGAGCCATTAATTATGAATCCCTTTAATAGCAGCGGAATCCAGCACCCGGCCGCATTCCGTTTGTTTCCTTCGGAGAGAGCGGCCGGCAGCATTTGCCGTGGGAGAATTTAATTGCCGGCAGACGCGTGCAATAATCTCTCTCTTCTCTTTTCCAGATCAGGACGGCGCGGAGCCATCTGGGAACTCCGTAACGGCCCATAACCTGGTTCGCCTGGCGGGCGTCCTGGACAGGCACGACCTGCGGGAGAAGGCCGGGACGTTGCTCTCCGCCTTTACCACTAGGCTCACCCGCATCCCCATCGCCCTGCCCGAGATGATCTCCGCCGTGATGATGTACCACGACTCGCCCGTGCAGGTCAGTATCCCCCACCTTTTGCCTTCTCGCTTTCCTCTGTTCTTCAGCTCTCATCCAGGGATGCCACGATATAAGGGCATAATTTCCCTTCGCAAGGAACAAGATTATCCCTTTCCCCCCCAACTTCCCTTCCCTTCTAAAAATATCAATAATAATAATAGTAATTATAGTCGGTGCTTTTTTTCTGGCGGTACGCAACGGTACGCCGTGTCCGCACCTTTTTGTACATAAGAATATAACTAAATATTTTATTATAATGGAGAAATGTGTGTGTAAGTACATACATGCAAAATCACGTACGAAAATACACTATATACCGTGCGTCCATTTCGATCTTCAGCCGAGAGATCGGGAGAAGCGTGGCGGGTGGCGCTGACGGAGATGCCGACATTTGCGGCCTGTAATGCCCGCTTATTTTCATGGACATATGCAGAGATTTACATAAATATTGCAAAACGAGCACTAACCTGTGTTATAAGAGTACGGTTTTAATTTTAGTAGCTTGACACGCCCACCTCTTGTGAAACACGGTGTAGAGGTTTGTTTGGAGAACGTTCTAACGCTGCACCAATATCATCGAGTTTTGCTTCGGTTAGAATCCGTCGTTTTTGCTTAGGTGTTTTAAAATTTAACGATCCAGTTTCTCGTAATTTAAGGACAAGATGTCTAACCGTATCTCTATGTGGAGGTGAAACGCCTGGGAATTTCTGTACAAATTGCCTACACAAGTCTCAACATGAGTCTATTTTCACGTAAGTGTCATACATAAAAGTTCTTTGTTCTAACGTGAACCTTGCGGCTGGCATTCCAATCGTCTCACTGACACAACACACATACACACTGCAATAACACAAACAAGTAACTGCAAGTAACCAAGAATAACACTCTTGCGCACAGTACGAAATTAACACGCTCTTGGTTTACATTGCTCGCCACTATATTCACAACTCTGTCTTCATCTAGTTGCGAAGGAACAAAAAACTCGAGCTCGGAGATTTCGGATTGCAAGGAAGCTCACGAAAACCATTCACTTTTAACGGTTTTGTCTGCAACGTAATCTTGATACAGTGTTGCACATTCGAAACCTCCAAACGATTCCCATGGCCACAAAACTCTTTCAAGGATATAAACTTAAGCAGGACGTTAATGGTCAAAACTATGATTAAAATGCTTTATTATCTGTGGCTCTTAACATCGTTTCTATAGCGTATTTATTTGTGTATATAAGAGCAGAACTTGGATGAATTACAGAAGAACTTTTGCGTGTTATAACCCAGTTTAGTGCTCGTTTTGCAATATTTATATAAATGTCTGCATATGTCCATAAAAATAAGCGGGCATTACAGGCCGCAAATGTCGGCATCTCCGTCAGCGCCGCCCGCCACGCTTCTCTCGGCTGAAGATCGAAATGGACGCACGGTATAACACTACATTTGGAGTAATTCTTATAATGAGCACAGTAACATTAATAAACCAAGTTGAAGAGGGCCGGAACCTATTTTTTCCAGAAAAAGGCACTGATAATAATAATAATAATAATTATAATTAGTAGTAGTAGTTGGAGTAGTAGTGGTGGTAGTGTTCTCTTTTACCCATGTTCATTGGCGCGGGAACGTTTTGGGGATTACGAAGTTCAACCTCCGTATATATGTATGCATGTATATGTATTTGTCTTGTGTGTCGATCTCCGTGACGGAGTGTTTAACACAGTACAGGCCTATACACTGTATCTGAGGAAGTTCTTAGTGCCTTACCCTTTTAATGCATGTCCTGTGCAGATCCCTTTCCAACCATACATTTTGACCATTCTCTTTACACCCCTTTTTTAAACTTTAAAGTAAGGATTTTAGATAAGACAATTTTCCCTGTATATTCTGAAGGGTGCGAAAATGGCCAAGAGTGCCAGCGCCCACATCATCCACTCATTCTCTCACCCATCCCTTTTATCGTGTTACACTTTTTGGACCTACCTCGTATTGTCGAAGCGAAAACCATTGATACTTACCGGGCATGTTTGATCTTTGGACTGTGTCGTCAGAGGAAACACTTGTGGAATCACTTCCCACAATCCATTTTTCCGTACAATACCCTTACAAGATGGAAACTTCCATCCCCGTGCATAATCCACATTCTTCAATTGCAGATGCCTCGCCCACATATTCCGTGATCCCCATTATATCCAAAAATATCCCCTTTGAGGTAACGGCCTGCTAAAAGAGAATCGAGAGAAGCAAAATACGAAGTAGAAGCCCGGAAATTACATCCTCTGGAGCATTGTGCAGGAGGTCACCTTGTTGGAGAAGCTTTTGATGTCGTTATCGACCTTTGTTGCAAGAGGACCTCTCCCTGCCTTTCCCCTGCCGGCGAAGGTGAAAGGGATGAAAGGGGTTGGGGGGCATTGTATCAACGTAGGCTCCCTTGATAACTGCTTATTGACAGGTCTCCTCCGTTTCTTCCCGCCTTCCACCTTTCCCGGTGCATCTCGGGTAATGGACAAATGGCGGCGGGTGGAAAGAATTGCCGGGAAACACCGCACCTGCCTGCGGGTTAGGTGAATTGCGGGAAAAGTACAATCTTACAATATTTTGTTGGGCAATTCTCCATAAAGACCTTCCCGATGGCGTAATGGTAACGTCTTTGCCTTATAATCAAAGGGTCCCGGGTTCGATATGCAGTTGTATAGAATAGAATCGCCTTTATTGAGCGGGCGGGTCGCTTTTACAACAAACCCTTGTCAAATACATATTGCAATTGATTAGGGTTGTCAGACGTTCTCTTTTACCCGGTAATGCCTTCTTTTTCGGGTCCTAAAAATGGTCCGGGCGGGTTTTTAGGAAAATGAGGAAATGCTCTCTTATGGGGGTAACTTCGAGATTCTTGACAGTATTTTATACTTGTAAATAATTGTTAATTGTTTCCGTGTTCAGTTTCAAAGTAAGAAATCACAAGCGCAAAGACAAGCAACTTTTCTTCCAACAACAAGAAGAAACAACTGCGAGGCAGATTGTCTTGTCGTCCACCAGGCACATTCGTTTCGTGGTGGTACATAATTGTTCGGATCCCACCTTAAACTGTCGGTCCAGTCCCGATTAGTATTTCTGTGCATAAAGTGGACTTAAAAACTATAGCAATAGTTATCAAATAAGGACACAAGCGACACGTGACACGTTGCAAACAAAACATCAGTAATAAATGCAACCTTCCGAATCGAAGCGACACTTTAGCTGCAGGTTTCGCTTGCGGCGAATGCTTGCTTATAGACTTAAGGGGCCCTTTTTCGTTTGTCCCGCGACCTTTCGTACCGAAGCGGCACGGCAAGCTTGCTGCGCCTTGTCTATTTTTAACATGTATATGTTTTATTTATTCGTTATTTTCACATTAATATGTTTTATTTGATTGTGTTGGCAAATTTATAGTTTTTAGATTTATATGAATTAATGACGATACCGGAAGTAGAAGCTATTTCCGGTTTCTGGACAGTTTCTGGCACAGTTATATCTGTTGTGAATCAGTTGCTATGGCAACAGTGTGCGATGAGAACAGAACGTTGATTGAGAGATGTAAAAAGATGGGGATGTGAGTTGTACGTAGAATAGGGGCATTCCACGTGAATTTTTAAAATTTAATGCAATGCTGTAATTTTAGCCTATCTTGTGACTGAACAATCTAAACTTGTCATTTGCATAAAGATTCAAGTATTATACATAATTAAGTTAGAAGGTATTTTACATATTGTTATCTTATTTTAACTTTGATTTACTTTTGTATTGTGTCCCACCCTTGACACCAAAAAAACAATTCATTTCTCCTTTAACTGTTATATGTCCCCCTCAACTTCACTAGAAATTGAAAGGTCAATTACCTTCTCTCTTTGTCTTAAATTACTTCATCCTGACAATTCACAGAAATTAAAATATTTATTGAGATTTATTGAGAAAATTTCAGATACAGCACGTAGCCATTTTACACTGAAATCAGTAACAATGAAAATAACAAAAAAGAACAAAAATAAAAATAGCAAAAGAAGACAAAATATTAATATAAATAAGTCAAGATAGCACAATTAAATATTATTTAGCAACATATCTTCTGATGGTTGACCGAAAGGCATATTCTGTGGAAAATACATCAGCACTTGATGGGAGGTCGTTATATTGAGTGGGAAGTCTGTGGAAGAGCGATCTTCTTTGAATTTCCAGTCTTGGCTTTTTTGTGTAAAATAGATTTGTGTTGCGTGTTGAGCGCATAGGCACTCGAAAGTGGAATTCCTGGAGGAGTGTGTTGCAACGGATTTTGCCATTGACAATTTTGTAAAGATACCTAAAATCGTTCAGTAAACGGCGCTGATAGGGAGTATGTAGGTTTAGAAAGGCCAGGAGATGTGGTGTTGGAAAGTTGCGTAATGAGGGAACCCTGTAACGAACTATAGCCAGGAAAAAGTTAAGAACAGAATCAATTCTGGAGAGCTGAGTGGGACATGCCATGGACCAGACGGGAGAGCAGTATTCTATTATTGGGGAGATGAATGATTTATAGTACAAGGTGAGGGCTGAGATGTCACTAATTTCGGTGAAACGGTAGAGTAAACCTAAGAGACGCATAGCCTTTTTTGTCGTGCCTGTAATATGTTCTTCAAATGTGAGCTTTTGGTCGAAAACAATGCCTAGGTCTTTATGAGAGGATACTGCTTTGATGTTATTGCCAAAGATGGAGTAAGATGACTTTAACAGGTTCTTTTTGAGAGAGATGGTGAGAGTAGTACATTTTTCAGGATTTAAAGTAAGTTTCCATGTCAGGCACCATGAAAAAAACGTTGTTATGTCATTCTGGAGAAGATGAGCATCGTTGGAAGTGGAGATTTCTTATTAAGTGAAGAGACAGTGTTTCGTCTGTCCCACCTGTGACACAAAATTGTTCACTTATAGCTACAAATCTGGGAAAGTATTTTAAGGGTAGTTATGTTCAATCAACAGTCTTAAGTTTCATATTCCATTGGACAGAAACTGCCAGAAAAATGTTGCTTAACTATCAGTGGAATAGTTACTTGAATATAGAAAATGTAGTGACAATAATTTAACAGAGAAGAAGGTTCATTGTGTTGTATTTGTGTTTGAGGCAATAGTGTAATTATATCGCTGTGACTGATCTTAATCAAGAAAGAACGACAATAAATTTTGGTAAAGGTAAGGAAGTATGTTCTATTTTTTTTTTTCTTTTTTTCAAAATTACGTCCTGAGAGGGCTCAGTGTAACTCCAACTTAAAGGAGGGTCTCATAACCCTTTCCAGCACTGTGATTGGGCTACTACCGTGACATGGTAATCCTGTGGCTCACACCAAAATGCAACGTCACAAGCTGCACGTGCTTCTTGGAAACTTACCTTCAGAAATTAAAGCAACCTTTCGTTCGGAAGCAACACGGCTAGCTGCACGTGTCGCTCGTACTGGGCCGTTTTCTCATGCCGCCTCGGCCACTTTCTGCCGTGTTTCCGCATGGTTTTCATTGTCGTCGCCGCGATTACTGTGGGAGATAGGACCCCCCCCCCCTCTTGCTGATCTCCCGCATATTACTCGCACCACACGTCTTTCGTATCCCTTCTTCATTCCTAACATTAATCTTACACCTCAAAGCTATGACCTATCTTAACAAAATATTACCCAACAACTTACACACTTAGTAATTTTGTATCTGTATTCATTAATATTATTAATGTTATCCACTAACATAATTTACTTCCTACTCTTACTAACTTTAATCTTACTTATCTTCTTGTAGAATGCTGTAAGACCAACTTTGTTAAGGAAAACCGAACAAATTTGGTTCTTCACCCTACGGCATTCAAGTCAATGCCACAGTGAATTACTTTAAAGAAAGGAAAGGAAAATAAAGTTGAAATCAAAAGCGGGGAATACGTAGAGAATATTCGCGGAACTGCCGCCCCCCAGGGTTAATTTTCAGGTACCAGGGCATAAGTGCATACCTCCGAAAGTATGCAAGTGGAGGAAGGCATTTTTTGTGGGTTCTCCCACTGTCAAGAAATCAACATGTAGGTCAAGAATGTTTGCTATTTTTTACAGTGTAGTGAATTTACATTGTTATTTACCTGTATTGGGATTTGATAAAATTGAATATTTCGAAATCTAAAATTGTATTGAATTGTGGTTAAGATTTGTTAACTTTGTTCCTTAAGAATTGCATTCTTGTATGCATCAAGATTTTTTAAAAATATTAAATAAAGTAATGTGGCCATTCCCCATCCTGGATGAAGTCTGAAGCATCAATTTTCACATGCATTAATAATTAAAATCTAAATATCTTGTTAAAGTACAACTTCGGTTTTCATCTTAACAGGCCTTGTGGTAGGGGTTTTTTATTGAATAAAAAATATATTTTCTTAATTTACACTACATCTAAGTAGGGGCAATTAAATAAATGTTAAGAAAAAGGGGAAAGAAAGTCAAGAAAAAGGAAAGAAAGGTCATGAAAAAGACAAGATTTTTGGATTTGTTATTTTGGTAGACACCTGATAGGGTAATACTTCCTGCCTGCCCCTCTGGCTAGTCGGTTTGCGTTTGTGAAGAAGAAAAGGACATTGGAAAGTAATGCAGTCTCAGCAAGTGGGGCTCTCCTTAGGGACAAACGATCTCGCTGGAAGAGTCCAGGGTTTAACGCCATTACTTACCGAGAGGGCCCCTTGGAGGATCGAACCAACGGTCATTGCAATGGAATGAGGACCACACCAGGTCAGCAAAAGTGCTAGTCTCAAGGGCTCTTCGATAAGTAGTCGATTCTCCTTCCCTAAGCATTCAATAGAAGCTACAATTCTCAATTGGCCTGGCTCTAAGAAGCAGTTTAAGCCCTGAAATTCCTGTATTCAGTCAGCTCTCGTTTACACTAATCGTTTAAACGCTAGAAGAATCAATTTTCGTAACTTTTTCGAAAATTGTAACTCCACACTAGTTCTGTTATACCCGAAACGTCAGTTGGCAAGTACATCTCTACGCATATTTCGACTTCACTCATACTTTTGGATATTCTGCAAGAAATTGGATAGACAAATGTAGAAACATTTACAATTGGTCTGCTTATCCGTCTCCTATTTAAATTATATTGGCGTTTTTGTGAGCTGAATTATTTCTAATCTGCGAGTTATAGATTGAACGAAAGTTACTTGAATTATTATCTTTAATGATTTAGGACCTGGTAGGGTGAAGATGATATTGTAAAAAATTGTTCAATGAACGCAATTTGTATCTATAAATTTGATTTTCGAAAGCGATCTATCAGGAAGTGAAACGTTGTTACAACACAATCATTCCGAGACTTCATTTTGTAAGAACTCACCCATTTCGCCACTCGTGTCAATTACTTCTTTTTATATACGAGGGAGAGTCAAATCGAAAGCTTAATTTGTTTTTTTACCTACCAGATTCCTGAATGTAGAATTGCACAAAATTGCTATAGCATAGATCTATTGCTGATCTGCATGTATTTGCAAGTCTTGAGTTAGTGCCTGTATACCTCAAGAAAAATAATATTTTGGATAAGCCACTGCGAAGGTATTTCCACCAATCTACCTGCGAACTGAGACCATTGCCAAAATTCCTCCTCCATTCGTAAACTTCGGAATCATTCAGAGAGTTTTTCATTAGCCGGGGGATTTCGATAAGTTTTAGTCTTTCATACGGCAAGAAACCACTGCTCTTCACTGGTGCCAATGTGTTTTCAAGCACACTTGATCAGTGTTGTAGCCTTGATAGCAGTTGATACCTCATGTACATTTGAGTTGCTCTATAATTTTTGTGGACTTTTAAGGCTTTCCTTTGCCCCTTTCTCGCATGCATGTCTGTGCGTAATGTGTGGAATTAACAAATTATCATTATGATCGTCGAAAAAACATTGGATTTGTGATATCATTTGGGTTTAGAATACAGTTTTGTTTATGTGTGATATCATTAGAATTTTGTTTAATCGTTTGTGCGTATTTAGCTTTAGAAGCCTGGAATTATATTTGTATTATGTCCTTGAGTGGTTGTCCTATTGTTCCTTAAATTCTTCCCATCTCACCTTGGACTGCATTCGCTTGTCACATTGTCCTGCCCCATGCTGTTGGATCTCGGCTGCAGTTAACATTTTCCTGGAGAGATGCGTATGAGATTGAACCATACTATTTTCTCAGATCAACAACTGAACTAAGGGAATTGTGATAGGATTTGGACGTTGGTGCAGTGTTGTCAGTGGAAAATTTTCACGAAAGTATGAGGAACATTACTTTACGATTTGACACACACGGTAGATGTACTATGTAGAAATTTGAGCGAAAAATGCAGGCTTGACCAGGACTCGAACCAGATTTTCTGGCATACCGGTCATTTCTCTACCAACTGAGTCAGGGCTGGCTCGGTAGCTCAGTTAGTAGAGCAATGACACTGTATGCCAGGGACCTGGGTTCGAGTTCTGGTCGGGCTTGCATTTTTCGCTCAAATTTCTAATTATGTGGAACACGTGTTGGTTTTAGTGGTTACTCATAGTCTGTTTTCTAAAATCATTTCTGTTAAAATTTGGCTAGATATTTTCACCAATTGCATTCATACTTTGCAAGCACAATTTCTAGTATTTTATCATATCACATGCCTTCCTCCTATCAAGTCATGGAGCATTATGGTTCTTCTTCTGTCCCCATTTATTTATTTATTGCACAGTGCCTTACAAAGTATCTTCCAGCAAATCTTGACGTAGGAAGGCTAAAGTGATTATCTTTGTAGATGTTCTCATGCGAATGTAATTATCTTTCTGACTTTTCCTTATTTATTTCGTAGAGTTTTAATTAAAAGCATCTTTCTCATCCCCTCATCTCACAAAACTGGACTCTTGTCTCGTGCCCTTTCCTTGTGAACTATTTGTACAGTTTTACATCGCATACAGTACATTTTCCCCTCTTGATCCATAAAGAAAGGATTCAAACTAACCATCGTTCATATTCCACTTGTAATCATAAACATACAGAATTATTCAAAGGTCAGGAAACATAGTACAGGTAGCGAAAATTGGAAAGAGGCTGAAGTTGTTGGAAACATGTAGTTTTCAATCTAATTGAATTTTCAACATAGAATGTAGCATTCAGGCTGTACACTGGTACAAGCCTCCATGATACTAAGTACCTTATTGCCACATGTTTCACATTTAACGGGAACATTTACGTTACTGCAAAATCGTACTGGGTACAAAATTCTCTAAATTATCGTCATTAATTCTTAATTTGCCTAGTACTGTACGGCTTTACAGTAACGTAAATGATCTTATAAGTACGAAGCATGTGGCAACAAGGCATTTTTCGTTCTCATTGAGGCTCATACCAGTGTACAACTTCAACCGTGAATTCAATGTTGAAAATTCAATCACTTTAGATTGCAAACCACATATTTTTAAGAACTTTCCCTTTTCCCATTTCTCGCTATTTACACTACTAAGGAAGTTATTCTATGGTGCAGGATATTTGACATATCTGAGCTGAAAACACTGGAAATATCTTGGCGAATATAAAAGGTCCAATGATTCACACTGAAGAAGCAATAAAAATGCACTGAAGTTTAAATTTGCAAGCAGTTTTTCTTGATGCAGTTGTTGATGTGGAAATTATGCCAAAAGTATCTACACAGGAGAATTAGAGTTGACGTAGTCATCATGCGGTTCCTGAAGCTTTCCCAATCTTCTCTTGAATTTCGCTTATATCATCCTTTTGTTCCTGAAGCTTTCCCAATCTCCTCTTGAATTTCGCTTATGTCATCCTGTTGTTCCTGAAGCTTTCCCAATCTCCTCTTGAATTTTGCTTGTGTCATCCTGTTATTCCTGAAGCTTTCCCAATCTCCTCTTGAATTTCGCTTATGTCTTCCTGTTGTTCCTGAAGCT
This sequence comes from Lepisma saccharinum, assembly GCF_977018435.1. Classification (NCBI taxonomy): domain Eukaryota; kingdom Metazoa; phylum Arthropoda; class Insecta; order Zygentoma; family Lepismatidae; genus Lepisma; species Lepisma saccharinum. The sequence goes on along the minus strand of NC_139252.1, from coordinate 58,371,583 downwards.
TTCCCAATCTCCTCTTGAATTTTGCTTGTCATCTGTTGTTCCTGAAGCTTTCCCAATCTCCTCTTGAATTTCGCTTATGTCATCCTGTTGTTCCTGAAGCTTTCCCAATCTCCTCTTGAATTTTGCTTGTGTCATCCTGTTATTCCTGAAGGTTTCCCAATCTCCTCTTGAATTTCGCTTATGTCATCCTGTTGTTCCTGAAGCTTTCCCAATCTCCTCTTGAATTTTGCTTGTCATCTGTTGTTCCTGAAGCTTTCCCAATCTCCTCTTGAATTTCGCTTATGTCATCCTGTTGTTCCTGAAGCTTTCCCAATCTCCTCTTGAATTTTGCTTGTGTCATCCTGTTATTCCTGAAGCTTTCCCAATCTCCTCTTGAATTTCGCTTATGTCATCCTGTTGTTCCTGAAGCTTTCCCAATGTCCTCTTGAATTTTGCTTGTCATCTGTTGTTCCTGAAGCTTTCCCAATCAACTCTTGAATTTTGCTTGTGTCATCCTGTTATTCCTGAAGCTTTCCCAATCTCCTCTTGAATTTCCCTTATGTCATCCTGTTGTTCCTGAAGCTTTCCCAATCTCCTCTTGAATTTTGCTTGTGTCATCCTGTTATTCCTGAAGATTTCCCGATCACTCTTTGAATTTCGCTTATGTCATCCTGTTGTTCCTGAAGTTTTCCTAATATCCACATGAATTTTGTTTATGTCATCCTGTTGTTCCTGGTGCTTTCCCGATCTCCTCTTGAATTTCGCTTATGTCTGGTTTCTCAACGTCTTCTTTGACATCTCTCCCGTCAGGTGTTTGTCACGGGCAGCCCGGAGAATCCCGACACCGTGGCGCTCCTGTCGGAAGTCAACTCCAGGATGCTCCCTGGACGCACGGTAGCCGTGGTAGACCAGCGGGAGGACAGCTTCCTCTATCGCAGGTGCCAGATCATCCGCAAAATGAAGCCTGTCCAGGGGAAGGCCGCCGCTTACGTTTGCAAAGACAATATGTGTTCTTTGCCCGTGACGTCACCGGAGGAGCTGGCCGAGCTTCTGGAGAAGCGAGATTGAGCCATTGCTTAATCCTTTAAGTTACAAAAGATAAAGAGGATACGAGCAGTAGCAAGACTGTATGTTGGTAGCATGTTATTTTTGCTGTCAAGTAGGAGTCGATCGCTGAATAACCAAATTGTTCTTTTTGTAATTAGTTCAGGTACTTTATTTTCAAAGTCGAATCATAGTTGTATAGTTTTCTATCATAGAGTAAGTACATACCTAGTAACGGCATGATAACAAGGCAAGTGAGAATAAATTTTCAGGTTACTTTGTGCATTGTCGTCCATTTGATTTGCTGTGAGAAGAGAGAAAGAGAGGGAGAGGTAGGTTCAACTAAAGACCAGAGTTGTGGTAGTGCAATAAGTGATACTTTGTGCAAAGATAATAATCATTTCACACATATTTGTCTCTCGTTCCCACAGTTAAAAGTTGTAAATAAGAGTACGAGTGATTGTGAGGTAGGTCTTGGTACGAGGGACTCTGTATGGTGAAATCTTTGTAGATTTTTTTTTTAATGAGTCCGTCGTCGCTTCCGCGTATTTGCTTTTAGAATTCCTGTAAGGTGTTCATAAACTGTTCACATATGCAGAGAGGAGAGAGAGAGGGAGAGAGAGTGAGTTTTTAATTAATAGTGTTACTCTTTCATGTTTTTCTTTCCATTTCTTCATTTAGTACTTGGGAAAAGTATAGACCAAATTGGAGGCCACATTGTACGTCATGTAAATAAAGTCTTTAGTCTATTTCTGTATATTTTTTTCATAACTTTCGTGCAATGTAAACTTGTATTTATAGCCTCATTAATCTCTTTTGTACAGTTTTGTTCGTGCCTCCAAGTAACCTGAGATATTTTTTCTCATATTTGGCTCTATTTTGAACATCTTCATCTTATGTTGCTCCTCGTCCATACGAAGGAGAGTCAATTGAAAAACCTTATTATTGTTTTTAATCTAGTGGATTCCTACATGTAGGATTGCACAACCTTCCTGCATTTTAGTCTAGTCCCATTGCTGATCCACATATATTGCCAAGCCTGAGTTAGTGCCTGTATGCCTCCAGAACTGAGGTCATTGTCGATCCTCCTCAATTCTTAAACTTGCTGGTGTGGGAAGCATGCATAGACATATTGAATTTTCATTTGCCGGAGAATTTCTATGAGTTTTAGGCTCCCAGAAGGCAAGAAACCACTGCTCTTCATTGGCGCAAGTGTGTTGAGAAGGCGTCATCTTTGAAATGACATAAATGAAGTTTTGAAACTCACTTGGATCAATGTTGCGGCCTTGAGGCCGTTTGTAAATGACATTTGATACCTCATTTCAATTTGAGCTTTGTACAGTTCCTAATATAATTCTTGCCGGACTTTTAAGGTTTTTCATTTGACACTCTCCCGTATTAAATTACACGATAATTTTGAAGAGTATAAGAGTATGTCACTTTATCTGAACAGGAATGTAGTTCCATTTTATTGTTTACATTTTTCCCCTCAGCCTTCTGCAATACTATCGTACAACATAATTATTTTTGTCCATTGGACGAAACAAAAGTCCTTACCAGAAATATACCTAATTGTGAATCCTAAGTGTATGGTCACATTAATGTGTGCAAGATTATGAAAGGAAAAATGTATCTGAAATGGCAGCTAGTGAAATTGAAGTGTACCTCTCTCTCTGCATGTGTGCGAGTGTTTTTGTGTGTGTGTTTCGTAATTCAATAGAATGCTTGCCTCTGATAAGTATACTTTGTTGCTTGTTCTGCCGAGTTGAATTCTCGAAACATGTAATAGATGCGATAATCGAGCTAATAGTATTCATATGTACAAAACATGCCAGTAAATATGGTAAAGTAGCATATTCAGGTGAATTTAATTGTGAAAAAGTAGGTTTTGCTTAGTCATTGTAAGTTTAACTACTGCAAACAGTACCCTTGAAAATATATCCCTCCTCTCCCCCTCAAGGCCATATCTAAGCATGTACGAGTTGTAATGTTCTTTAGTAGCTCATTGTAAATGTTCTCATTGGTGGATAATGTAGTCCGTTAGCGATCACGGAAACTGTTGTGAAATGTAATAAAAGGAATCGAACACGGGAATTTAAATAGAACTATTCGGTCCATTAAGAACACATTGTGCCTCAGAAAATTAAAAAATGGTTTCGTGAAAACGCAAAGTTAACAATAATATCCGTGTTGGAAAATTTTCTTGGCCTGTACATAGCAGTGTTTCACGCGCCAAAGACTGTTGCAGCGTGTCCTTTGCCTGTTCGTGTATATTTTGACGGTCAAAAAAAGTGTACAGTATTGGTCGGTGGCAAAGGATTTTTGTTCTAATGTACTTGTAAACTATTGAAAAAAGTGGCCCGAAAGGAAGCCCGAATATGACAATACCGCTAGTTTTCTTAGTAAATGTGAAGTTTTATCTTAGGTACAGTGTACAGCAAAGCAGGAATATCGAAAGATTCTTAATTTGCAATTTCAAGCACACATATTACTAAGTGTGTTGCACCATAGAATTAATTTCAGTCATCATTAGATCAGTAAATTTTCTTACATAGTAAAGTTTATTTTTATAGCAGAATATATTTCCAAGTATCCATCTTATATTTTTGCCATATGCTTCTTAACACCCCACTTCCATTTTACTAACAGCATATGCATTTAGTTATTTTTACTGCCTTGCGAATCTGAGTGAATTCAGTAATACTTTGCAAATGGCGTTGAAAGAATCACACACGTAATGATAACGTGAAGGAGTAGAGAGTGTAGAATACTCATAGTATCAAATGTGATGTGTAGTATTTAGTTTGAACGCACTGTAATTCGTCAATGTGTAAAATAAAATTAGCTTCAAGCTAAAGAAAAGTCGTTGTGAAACACTGTGCTTGCTGTACTTGCATAAAAGTTTCTCGCTGTCGTGTGTGTGTGTTGTTAAAATGCATGTGTGAGTGTGTGTGGTAAATATACCTCGTAGTACGTGCGGATATCTTAGTTCCAGAGTTCAGAACAGTATAATACTCATTGGCTCACTCGAAGTGTGTAGAAGTCCGATGCATTTGGAGGAATACAATCAAGTGATTTGAGAATGGAAAAATTAAATACTGTAATCATTATTTTGTTTACTGTAAATAGCTGGTATTGTGTTATGATTTCCCCCCCATTTCTGTGGTGTTTCGTTGATTAGACTTCTTGTGTGTAACAATAACCACTTGCTCATTTGTATATATGCAAGAAGGGCCATCTGCAAATGCCATACGTGTACAGTCATGTTATGTTGGTTAAGATTCAGCCTTGTTTGCTTGTTTTGTATGATTCTTGTATTTTTTACATCCTGTTTTGGAAGGTATTGATCTGTGATTCGGTATTCTGTATGTATGTGTTGAAGAACTGGCGTTGCTATATTGATTGTTGGATTCGTCACAGTTAACCACTCCCCCCCTCCTCCTGCAGTGTTCCATCAATTCCTATTTTTAAAAATTTTCCCCTTTGGAGGTGTATGACGACCAATGTCCATGTAATTTAATTCTTAAAAGTGGCTTGCATAATGTTGGATTAGTTATCAATCGTTTTTCAGCAATTTTAGAAATAGAATAACATTTTAATATTTTAAAATGTATTTTTGATGGGTTTGGCATCTCAGGGGGGTCGTGTGATATTTTCAGTGTTCATTTGTTATTTCTCTTCATGCTTGTGTATATTAGAGTGCTGAATGTAGCATAAAACTAAATTCTATACTTTGTTTACATACCAATGCAAATTGGTGAAAAAAAGTATAAAGTTTTGCCAGTGCTTATCTGAAAATATGTACATTTATGTATAAATTATCAATTATCATGTTACGTTGATGGTAATTTCCGTAAGTCAGTATAAACGAGAAATATAATAAAAGATAATTTTAACAACAGTATTTTTAGATATAAATTTGTTAACGCTATTTCAAAATCTTGCTGAAGAGTTTCTTTTCTTCTGTAAATAATTCCTCATCTAAACATTTCAAGTAATAGCGCTCTAGCAAATGTATACTTTACTCTGCTTGATTGCTCTAATTTTCACTGCCGTCACAAGTGTAGAATCTGATGCAAATCGAATAATGCAGTTCTTCAGTTCATTGGAAGCCAAATTTCATTCTCCTCCATACCGCGCAACCGTAGATTCCGAACGGTGGATAGATTGCGTTCAACAGGTTGTTATCGGCTGGGATGCTGCTTCAGAAGCATTCTTGGGATTTTCGTGAGCGTTCTTTCTTTTCTTTCTAATTTTCAGGGAGTTGTGAAACAGGAACATGCTGCGATTTTTTCTAGCAAACAGCATCTCCATTACATACGTTCCTAAACGTTTCCATAATTTATCAATTACTATTTTATTCTATTTGTTTTCTTGTGCGTAATTATATCATAATTTTGCTATTTCTGCCATGTCGAAATTATTTATTTCTTCAAATATAAATATGATATGTAGATACGATATGACAATTTTCTTATGACCTTCTTATACCCTTCAACAATTGTAATTTTACATTATTTTTTAAAATTTTAATCATAATCTTAAGATTCACATGCTTAAGAGGGCCGATTATAAGTTTCACATAGCTAGTCTAGCATCGTGGTCGAGGCTTCTTTTCTGCTACATATCGACACAGAAGTTTTCAATCCAAGCTGTATCTAACGATCGTCTTACTAAACGTAAATTCATAGAAAAATATACTATAAAGCATCTAAAACCTAAATTTGACCATTAGTCGGGTAATTTCTTTGATTTGTGTTAATTTGTTTCATAAAAATTAGCAGTGCCGAAATGTCACGCATAGGAACTGGAACTAATCTCTTTTTTTTTTTTTTTTTTTTGTAAGGAACTAACGAATACTCTTATTTTCATATTTTATGATGTCAAAGCCACTGTCCAGCTGTGATTTGATCGTCTTTTGTAACATAACATGCGTAAAAATCACAAACTTTTAATGTTTGGAATTTGCCAGAACATTTTTGATATATCTGAATTAATTGTTTTTGGAAAAAGTGACAAAATTGCATACTATATAAAATTTCAAATTCTGCTCAATTTTTTTGTCCCCACTCCGGGGGTAGTACCAGTACCACTTACCCGAGATAGTATGCACTTATTGAAACACAATTGTTCCTGCATTATCGTCGCGGTTGTTCTTTGGGTGTGGAAACGCAGAGGTTTAAATGCCGCTGCGTCCAGCACACAAACAGGTGGGTGCCCAACGTGGCGTGTATCGACTTCCAGCTTCTTGTTCCTTGGGGAAGATCAATACCGAACAGACTCCCTCTGCCGGGATTTAATAACACGATCCTCCAGCGGGCAATGATCGTCAAGCCGGCTTCCAGCGGCAAATAATTGGGCGCCTCGACTTTCCTTCCCTGCTGGAGAAAAGGCGAGCGGGGCGATTATTTTCACGTTATATGTGCATTATACACGTTATATGCTACTGCTCTCGCTCTCTGGTGTTGACTTTATAGATTTCCCCAGCATCGGGAACTGGTGTCGAGTTGAAAAATATCTGCAATATCTCTTACCGGCTGTCACCTTTCAGATGCGGGAAGATTGGGGATAAATTAAGAATGCTCCCGGATCGTATGCGTAAAAGAAATCTCAGGGCTTGAACAGCGAACAGCACTATTTCCACTATGTGGTAATACCGCATACGCTATAGCAATCACCAATTTACTTGGGTGTCGGCAGGCCCGGGGGGGGGGGGGGTACAATGGGTCCGTCGACCCCTCTGGAATTTGTCATCGTTCATTCCAAATGTCGGTATTGGAACAGAATTATTAAAGTAAAACTGCATTAGATCGATAAAAAAATGTGAAATGCAGGAACCATGTTATATTTTCACATTCTGCTATTTAATCTATAGAATAAATGGTTCAATTCCCGGATTTACACACCATACAACTCGGATTTAAAAACTCTTCAAGAGGCAAAGTTTATGGCGTTGAGGTCAGGTGACCGTGGTTGTCCGTAGGGCGGCCTGTTGTCAGTATCATACTTCACATGTAAACAAGAAACTATTGGTTCCAGACTTTATGACTACCCTGTGGATCTTATGCGTATTCTATGATGTCTAAGAGAAATATGGTCATTGGATTCAGAGTTAAATAAAATATATGCATCTTGTTATTGTCTAGTAAAAAAATACTGTAGCAAAATACTGTACTGCGAATATATTATTAATAAATTCTAAAAATTCAACATTAAGGCTCGGCCAGGGCAGCTGTTCTCGAATTTTCATATTTCGATAAATCGCTATGATGTTCCAAAATCTGAAATTTACATCTGCTTAGAATTCCTTCTAGAGCATTCACGTAAATCTTCGTGTGGTTTGCTTTCGTTGTTGCCTAGATATTCTCAATAGTTTCCTAGCTATTACAATTAATTAATTAAGTCTATTATAATATCGGGACAATAGCAACAGCAAGCCAAGAGAAGATTCACGTGAATGCTCCTGAACGAATTCTAAGCAAGTGTAATTTTTTAGATTTTTAGAACATCACACCGGTTTTTTAGAATGGAGAGAAAAATTAGAAAACAACTTCCCTGGCGTTGCCCAAAGGCAAGCCGAGCCTTAAGAGAGAAAATTATGGAAAGACTTTCAGAAGGTTAAAATTCTTCTTCATCAAGAATCTGGAATTTTATTTATTTGACAAGCTTCATACAGGTTTATGATACAAAAAAATGTGATAGCTTTGATGAATGCAAAGCTATTATGGTTGACGTTCTCGTGTGTACCCATCTCTCCCCACGCGCACGCAAAATTTCTAGATCTTTTTGAGTGGTTGTATAAAGTTCACAGTGCTAGTGTTATCCAAGCCACCCCAATTTCACCTCGTATATAAAATATCGTTATTTTTTAAAAATGTGAAACTTTTTTCATACGACCCCTCCGCCAAACTCCATCATAACTACTCTAGTCATCCTGCAACGAAGCTAGTGCTGCATCACCTCAATCCATCGTTAGCAAGCCATTGTTAATTACGCAGCGAAGTAAATGGAGAATATTTTAATCCTAAGGTCGCCTCCTACGATGCTCGTTTTCTTCCCTTACCCAGATCGAACCCAATTAATTCTCTCTGTTATGTCTGAGGTAACCTTTGCTTGGTAACTGAAAACAGCACGTTATGAAACAAAGAACTAGTAATAATACTGTAAATATGATTGTTGTTATTTTGTGATAACATTGTATGGGTGAATTTGCTGTATACACGTTGTAAATTGCGAATAAAGAATCACCTGTTAACACGTTGAAAAATATGCGACTCGTTCTTATAATTTATTACTCCTTGTATCCTTTTGTATTTCTATTTATATTGATGGATGTATAATTATTATTTTATTTAGTTATGTGGGAGCATAACAAGCACTGGTAAGAATAAACAGACTGACTTCCAATTCTAAAGGACTGCTTTGTTTGAGTGCAGTGCATATCACCATGTTATGTAAGTTATTTACGCAGTATTTATTTAGTTTTAGTTTAGTTTTATTTAGTTCAAACATAAGTGTTTGGGACGAAACAGTTTTTTGTAATACATTTCGCCGTTTTACCACAGATCGGGGACAAGGCTGGAAAAATTCTGATCTTAGATCATCCACCCCGAGAATCGAACCCGGGCCTCTCGCGTGGGAGTCAGACGCCTTACCGTCTAGACCACCGCGTCTAGTTCTATCATAAATTTTAAGTTATTTGTTACAAAAGAAACTAACGAAGGACTAAAGTTAAACGGTGTGACTCAGTTGTTAGCATATGCAGATGATGTAGACTTATTAGGGGCTGATAGAAATACAATTAAGAATAATGCTAAAATATTTTTCAAAACTGCTAAAGAGATAGGTTTGGAAGTTAGCAAAGAGAAAACTAAATATATGCTTACAAGTGTTAGGTAATGATCAAAGTCTAATTATTGATAACAACTCGTTTGAACCAGTATCCAAATTCAAGTACAAGGGTCGTTCAAGGTTGACCGGGATTTTTATTTCTTCACAGAAAATAGGTAGCAGAAGAAACACCAAACTATGTCAGTTTTTCAAAGTATTCTCCGTGCGCGCCGAGGCACTGTTGCCATCGTTCTGGCAGCTCCCGAATTCCTTTGGCGTAGAAAGAACTTGGTTTTTGTCGTAGCCACTGGAGGACATCGCTCCGCAGTGCTTCGTGAATTTCTTCCCTCCCAGATGGTCTTTAAGGGGTGCAAACAAATGATAATCACTGGGGGCCAAATCCGGACTGCAGGGGGGATGGGGCAGAACTTCCCAGCGCATGTCGGCCAGAGTTGTTGTCACATTGGCCGTGTGAGGGTGGGCATTGTCATGGAGAAGAATGACATTTCCAGACAACATCCCAGGTCTTTTCTTGCGAATGGACTTTCGTACAGCACCACTCAACAATGTGGAGTAATACTGGGCATTAATCGTTCTCCCTTTGTCCAGAAAATCCACATGGATAACGCCCTTCATGTCCCAGAAGACACTTGCCATGATCTTTCCAGCGGACGGCTGCGTTTTGCTTTTCTTGGGGGGCGGGGAACCTTTATGCCGCCACTCCATGCTGCGTCTTTTGGTCTCTGGGGTTGAATTGTGCAACCATGTTTCATCACACCAGCTCCCGTCCTTCGCGAAACTGCTCACACCATTCGTACAGTCTTGTCCGCGACATCGTTTGTTCACCATACTGTGCTTGCAATCGTCTGAAAATCTCAGCTGGTTTCACTTTCTCCTTCACGAGAAATTTGATTACACACCGCTGCTCTACAGCCACAGACACACTGCTTGCCGCCATGTTCGCTGCAACTGCTGCGCATGCACGAAATACGTCATGCCGGGCGCTAGTTACTCGCGAAGGAATACATTTCGTCACCCGCACGTTTCATCATGATCCGGCTATTCATTGATTTTTTACGTACGAAAATCCCGGTCAACCTTGAACGACCCTTGTACTTAGGAATAATACTAATAAATGAAAATGGTATTAAAGAGGAAATAAAAAGTAGGCTCAATTCAGGAAATGCGTTACTTTTCTATTCATAAACTTTTGTCTTCTTGTTTAATATCTAAGAAAGTAAAAGTTAAAATATACAAAACAGTAATTTTGCCTGTATTATTATATGGATGCGAAACATGGTCCTTTACATTGAAAGAGGAACATAAATTGAGAGTATTTGAAAGTAAGATTCTTAGGAAAATCTGTGGACCTAAATGGGATGAGGAGACAGGTGAGTGGAGAAGATTACATAATTTAGAACTACATAATTTATATTCATGTCCAGATATTATTAGAATAATTAAATCAAGAAGACTTAGGTGGGCAGGCCATGTGGCACGAATGGGAGAGGAAAGAGGAGTTTACAGGATTCTTGTTGGGAAACCTGATGGTAAGAGACCTGTAGGAAGGCCAAGACGAAGATGGCGGGACAACATTGAGATGGAGCTAAAGGAAATCGGTAGGGATGGAAAAGAGTATATAGATCTTGCTCAGGATAGGGACAGATGGAAGGCCTGTGTTGCTGCAGCCATGAACCTTCGGGTTTAAGAAGACTAGAGAGTTAGTTAGTTTGTTACAATTAAATTATTACGATTATACATGTACGATTATAAATTATACACGATATGGAGCTGGGATGTTACGATCCTCTCCTTACAAAACAATTCCCGAAATTGAAATTGGAAAATCTAAATTGTCTGCCATTCCCCATATAATGAAATTAGAAGGAATTTTATTACACAAGATTACAGAATTGAGAAAATAAACTGTAACTCCCCCAACAAAAAAATTAGACAAAATTAAAGTCTCAAGGCTTTACACATGGAATTGAGTCCGTTCACCACAGTCGCTGGTAGTGTTTTTGTTTTGAAGGAATAAAATGCATACACATATTTACGCAGTATTTATTTAGTTTTCATACATAAGTGTTTGAGACGAAACAGTTTGTTGTAATACATTTCGCCGGTTTACCACAGATCGGGGACAAGGCCGGAAAAATTCCGATGTTAGATCACCCAACCCGAGAATCGAACCCGGGTCTCTCGCATGGGAGTCAGACGCCCTTTTTTTATATATATATTCAAAGGAAATACCCCCTACACGGAGGTATCTCCCACCATTCACTCTTTTTCTCACTTTTACACTTTTCAATTCTTACATTTTTCTTTGTTTCTTATCAACTGGACGAACATAAATACCCATGCCTTACCCGGGACTCGAACGCGTCTGCTTAGTTCTATAATAAATTTTAAGTTATTTATGTCAATGTACGGTATTTGTAATTGAGAAGTTGAATGCAGTGTTTTTAAGTTTCTCGTATTTAAGGTGACAATACAATGAACTTATGATGAATCGTTATTGTTTTTTTTGGTGCCAACACCGTAAAGCTAGGAAAGTTTCTTGTAGTGCACCAGACAAAACCCCACTTCCAAGTTACTGGTTCCGATACTACTACAAAACAAAGATATAATGAGGCATATTTTTTTTGCATTTTTCTTGAATATGCTTTCAGCAAATATTGAATCCGGACCAATACATATGGATACTCTGAGAGGACATGCATATTTAAGTAGTCGTGCGTCCAACTCTATATAGATCGGTGATTTCAAGTTTCCCTCTTGGGCTTTAGTACCTTTTGTATCAGTGTATGACAATAATCAATTTCGTTCCACCACACTGACAGCTGAATCAAAGATATTTCAGAACACACGAGTATTTGCGAGCGTTCGTATTGTTGCCAGGAGCTTTGCATCCGCCAATCAGCGACGAATGAAAGGATCGAACATTTGAAATCCTGAGTGATGCGAGGCTTTAAGCTGTAGCATTGTAACATCACGTATTCTCTATCAGAAAGGACACACTGGGGGACAAACAAAAGCGTTTCTTCCGCGGAAAGCACACACACAAGTACAAATTTTCTTTCATGTGCATTTTTTTCGAAATTCAACTATTCAGTATCTCCATACCGCACTTCATCAGCTTTTTTCTAAGTGCTGGAAACAGTATAAGTTTGTATCAAGGATTTGTCTTTTGTTCACATGGTACTATGCCAAACATCGATGGCAATTTGTTTAATAGAAACTGAGAAAAGAGGTTTTTTGTTTTAAGCATATTTTGAATGTTTCAAACACTGTTTTAATCAAGAACAAAAAATATGTTTGAAACATAATGAACAGAATGTTTAAAACATAATGCCAAAAAGACTTATTTCCTAAGAATAATGATTAATAAGGAATATATGTTCCTAGTTATAAAGTAAACACGTGACTAACTTCTTAAAATACCTAAATCTCGCATATAGGGTGTTTGAGAAAGTTCCACTCTATCCACGTGGTAGCTACTCTGTTTTCCGAAATACATTTTATCGTGAATACAACAAAATATTAACATATTACCATTAACTACTGTAATTGCAGTATGATATGTGTAGAACAAAACTGTTCCAACCATATACTATTTAATTTTATAAATGTTTTAAACACTTGTAATAAGAGAAAGAAAACATTGCCAGGTGTTTTAAACGTGCCCCACGGGTACACATACGATATATTTCTTTCTTAACTGAATATATATTTTCAGCCACTGAACATACTTCTGAACACAGTAAACAAAACGACACGGATTGGATGAAAAAGCAAAGTTACAAAACACGCAAACAATTACGGACTATCAAGTGTTTTAAATATGTCTAAAAAGACTTTGTAAATAAGTACAAAGTCTTGTGATTTAAACGTTTAACAACTGTGCGATGTACACCCACCGAATCCGGAATCCCTTATTTACAAGACAAATGCGTTAGTCGCAGCGTTATCGGGTATAGAAAACGGGTTCAGCTTATTCATATCAAAGAATTTATGAATACCTCTCTTCATTTACACGACTTCAGTCGCTGCTAAATTATCTATGTCCCCGTAACGACACGATGACATGTCGTATATCGCAGTGCAAGGCCCATTCCGCTGCTCGCCGCTTCGCTAAACAGCTCAAGACAGCTTACAAACGGAACGTTAAATCCATATTTTTCCTTGGCAGATGCCCTCGGGAAGTCGCTTGTCGTTCCCGTGGCCGGAATCCAGACCCGGATGTGCCGTGTGGGCAAAGGCGCTTGGACGTCTTCCAAATCTTACCATCAACAGGTGCAGTTGTTCCGCTAGATGCATTTTAAAGAGTTTCCCGTTGGATGGTCGTATTTGCGGAAATGCATTCGTGTGCGGTTTTTGGTTTCCGGAGCTTTTAATGTTATGTTTCTTTGAAGCCGCTTCTGGCACCAGGCGTATCGTTCTTTTGTTTTGGAAACATGGGCTGCAAGGGTGTATTCTGGGGAGAAGGGCCAACAGCGGTCATACCTAGATCGGAGACGGTGGAAAACCCAACCGAGCTCCACCTGGCGTTGCATTTGTTTAAATCTTTCAACTCTCCCTTGCATCACTTTCTTGTTAGGAGGTCTAATAAATACAGAACAAAGCCGGAGTGGTTAACACAGCGCGGTACAACACCAGGGGTTCCGGGTTCGAATCCTGCCCTGAACATGGCTGTTACTTGCGTGTATTCCTCCATCAATTTAATCTTATCATCACTCATCCTCATCTTCGCAATTAGTCAAATGTGACAGAAAAGCGACGCTATATTACAAATAAAATCAAAGCGAATACAGAACAAGAATTTAGTGGCACTTGAAAGAAGGATAATGGTATGGAAGGTTTGTTTGATCTTCAGAATTCCTCGTCAGGAACAAATGGCAAGGAAATTTGGGATGAACCTACACTGTGTGCCTTCACCGAATATCGAAGCCGGGACTCCTTGATTACAAGGCGACGTTACCACAATACTTTTGGGGAGGCGATTTCTTATTCTAGAAAGAGGACCTTGCAAAGTCGGGATAGAATGATTTGTTTCGATCACTTAACGGGGACATGAATACCTTCAGTGATATTTGAATCGGGTGTTCATAAACACTTTCTCGAATACTTTCACTGCTAAGAAAGGCTAGAATACTTTCACATGTGGAGGAAGGATAGTTCTATTTCCAACTCTACATCCAAGCAACAGACAAGTTTCAACTTCCTGTAATCAACGTGACTGTTCTTCCCTGGCTTTCTGTTGCTTCCTCCCCTAGCCAACGCTCATGAAACTGCAAAATGCATCCAAGTGCACGTTAATCGGTTATTTTAATCCGGGAAGTTTTGGACATCGCCACATAAAAAGTGGATGAGCGCGCTTACAGCGAAGAGCTATGGACTGCTATCAACTGCCTCTAAAACTGAATTCCTATAATTTTCCATCCTGATATGTAGGCCACGGTCTCAACAGCATTCTAATATCGTCAGGTAATGTGTTTACGACTTGTGTTATTTTTTTCCCTGTCGTTTTGAGGGTCTTGGATGAGCAGATTTACGAGAGCTACGAGCGACGTAACAGCCTTGTTTCACGGCGCATTAAAGAGCTTGATTCTTGCATCGTATTGGCCGGAAATGAAGGAAAGGATTTTTGTTAAATGACGTAATGAAACTATTTAATGTGTTCCCTCCGCACCTCTACGGGAAATGACAACCGTGTCTGACGTAACTCGCAGCCAATCACGCCTGACGAGCGAATTATAAAATGTATTTACGAATGTATGGGGATGCTATTGGAGAAAACGAGGAATTTTTATCCCTCTTAGGATCCAAAGATGAACTGGCTTTTTCTTTGGTTCGATCTAAATGTTTGCTATCAACTGCGTATCGAAGACATTTAAGACTTTTCGTGAAGATAATAAGGGCACCAGATGGCAAAGACAAATGTTGTTATTGCTTTATTTATTATCTTAATAGAGTTTTAGGAAAACACTACATATGCCTACCAAGGCAGTCTATATTTCAGTAAAAAAACAAACCAAAAGAGAAAGAAACGCTAAACAACGTTACGTTTCAACCCCCTATCAGGGACTTCCTCAGACTTGAAAACAAACTAAATAAAAAAACATCGTCGCAGTTCGTGTTGGATGTCTAAACATTGCAGGTAGAAGTGACAGAAGCGCTGCTCAGAAACGTAGGAGCTGGCTTGAAACCAGATACGCTACCGTTCGGCTTCCTCTCGATCTATGTCAAAGATACTAAATTGGCGAGCGAATCAGAACTTGAACTAAACGCAGTGATGTGCCGTAGACTATAAGTTTACGTCTACATACGTTGTCTACACGTAATCTACGCGTAGATTACATTCGGTTGTAGTTTACATAGACTACGTAAACAATCTAAAGTGCATTAAAATTAATTTTCAAGGGTTTCATGAAACAAAAGTGACATATTCAACTGGTTCCTAACGAAATGAAAACAATCCTATTTACAACAAAATTTATCTTCTCTTTTATTATCAACTATGGAAGAAGATAAATAGTATGCAAAAACAACAACAGATGGCAGTCGTGAGGCAAAAGTGGTCTTTTCCCCATAAAACACTAGAATATTTCCTATATTAGGTTTCTTCCTAGGTGAGAAATTGTTGGAATTTGGAAGAAAGAGTATGAAAGTTCTCCTCACACATCAGCAACTGATACCCAGTATAATTGTATTTTTATTCCACGGCGCCCTTTGCTAAGTTATCACCTTTCGCCATGTTGTTTACATAGATTACATCATCTACTTGTATAAAATAGTCTACGTGTAGAATGTAGACTATCGTTGTTTACGCGTAGACGCACATCACTGACTAAACGCCACATGTTTTCAAAAAATATATTTAGAAACAAATCTCAACAAAGGAGTATACCTTGCAACAATATTTACTTTCCCTTTTGTAAAGCGAAACGTCCTGGTTAAAGTTTTTGATTATTCAATTTGGAATTAAATGGAAACGAGATTCCTGTCACTCGTTGACAGTGATGTGCCGTAGACTATAAGTTTACGTCTACATGCGTTGTCTACACGTAGTCTACGCGTACATTACATTGGGTTGTAGTTTACATAAACTATGTAGACAATCGAAAGTGCATTTTCAAGGGTTTCATGAAAGGAAAGTTACATTTTCAACTATATTGTTTCCTAATGAAATAAAGAGAATCCTATTTACAACAAATTTCTCTTATCTTCTATTATCAACTATGGAAGAAGAAATAGTATGGAAAACACAACAACAGATGGCAGTCGTGAGGCAAGAGTGGTCTTTCCCCCATAAAACACTAGAATATTTCCTATATTAGGTTTCTTCCTAGGTGAGAAATTGTTCGAATTTGGAAGAAAGAGTATGAAAAGTTCTCCTCACACATCAGCAACTGATACGCAGTATAATTTTGTTTTAATTCCTCGGCGCCCTTTGCTAAGTTATCACCTTTCACCATGTTGTTTACATAGATTAGTAATCTACGTGTATAAAATAGTCTACGTGTAGAATGTAGACTATCATTGTTTACGAGTAGACGCACATCACTGCTCGTTGAGTATCACTACCCTCCAGCGCTTCCCTGTGTAGCCTACGGAGGGACAGAAGTGAGCAGTGCCTCTTGCAGTAACCGAGTGATAAGTGGGGAAAATAAATCTTTTTCGAAGAATCGTATGATACATTTCTGACTCGCTTTGCTCCAATAAAATATGAATATTGATTGTGTTTTATAACTATTTAATGTTTCCACGCGATGAGTAAAGCTAAGAGAACGTCAGAGAGAAAAGATACACGAGATGGGTTTTATATCTTATTAGAATATGCAAACCTCATCGATTTATCTAAAGGGGCCATGTACAGAAATAATGTTAGGTCGTTCCATTTCAAATCAGGCAGGTTATAAATAAGGAAAAATAGAGAGATGTGAAAAAATAGAGTATCAGTCTGGAAAACCTGGAAAAGTCTGGAAATTTACTTTTCCTGGAAAAGTAATGGAAATGTCAGGGGAGAGTAATAACTTTTCTCGTGAGATTTCTGCCTGTGTATAGGACCGGTGGCCACCCATCATCGTGAGGAAATTGGGAACTACGAATTAGTAGCATAACCTGGTCATGGAAACCTACAAGAACGACTGGATGCTCGTCGTGCTGACCACACGTCACCCCTTAACTGGTTGTATAATCTCTCACCTCCAGCGGGTGTGAGGCAGCAGTCGGAATAGTAGGCAATGACCTACAGGGGCTGTTACGAAATGGGTTATATACCGTGCGTCCATTTCGATCTTCAGCCGAGTGATCGGGAGAAGCATGGCGGGCGGCGTTGACGGAGATGCCGACATTTGCGGCCTGTAATGCCCGCTTATTTTTATGTTCCTTCGCGACTAGATGAAGACAGAGCTGTGAATATAGTGGCGAGCAGATGTAAACCAAGAGCGTGTTAATTTCGTACTGTACGCAAGAGTGTTATTCTTGGTTACTTGCCGTTACTTGTTTGTGTTATTGCAGTGTGTATGTGTGTTGTGTCAGTGAGACGATTGGAATGCCAACCGCAAGGTTCACTTTAGAACAAAGAATTTTTATGTATGACACTTACGTGAAAACAGACTCCTGTCGAGACGTGTGTAGGCAATTTGTACAGAAATTCCCAGGCGTTTCACCTCCACATAGAGATACGGTTAGACATCTTGTCCTTAAATTACGAGAAACTGGATCGTTAAATTTTAAAACACCTAAGCAAAAACGACGGATTCTAACCGAAGCAAAACTCGATGAAATTGGTGCAGCGTTAAAACGTTCTCCAAACAAACCTCTACGCCGTGTTTCAAAAGAGGTGGGCGTGTCAAAATCATCGGCACATACAGCCACTAAGCTACTAAAATTAAAACCGTACAGAGTTTCTATAGTGCAAGAATTACGGCCCCCTGACAACGTAAGTAGAGTAAATTTCTGTAATTGGGTTTTGAAGAATATTGTACAGAGCATTCCCTGACATTCGCTACGAGAGTCGGAGGTAAGCGGCCCGGCATCAGCGCTTGTCTTTCCCCGTGAACGGGTCCGCGGCAGTCGCACGGTACAGTCTGTTTTTTTTTCGCTCTCCAGCCTTCGCTCTCTTTCCCTTTCTGCTGAAGTTGCAGACTGACGTCAGTATAATCCTCCCTCGGAAGTTGTGTTGTGTTGTGTCGTGTCCGTGTGTTGAAGATTGTGGCTTAATATGGAACCACAAAAGTTTACATTACAACAAAGGATTTATCTTGTAGAGTGTTACTTCGGAAAGAGGAATTGTGGAGAAGTGCGACGACGTTTTGCAAGGAAATTTCCTGGTGTTCCCGTTCCACATAGAACCACTATATTAAACCTCGTAAAAAAGTTTAGAGTAACAGGGTCAGTTCCGAATAAATGTGGAAAGAAAAATGGGGAAATCTAAAAAATAAAGTATACAAAGACAATCCGCACACCATCCGTGAGTTAAAAGAGAGTATTGTACGAGAAATCGGGAGAATTACAGTAGACGAACTTGCACGTGTAAATGCCAATTTCCTTCGGAGATGCCAGGAATGTGTTTTTTCAGTTGTTATCAGATAATGAGAGACAATATGGGTATCTTCAACAAGATTCGGCCACAGCCCATACCGCCGCTGATTTTTTGGGCGCTATAAGGGAGGTGTTTGATGACAGAATAATTTCTAGAGGTTTATGGCCTTCACGTTCGCCAGATCTTACCGTATGTGACTATTATTTGTGGGGAACCTTAAAAAATAGAGTCTACCGAAATAACCCTCATAGCATCGACGAACTAAAATACAATATAAGGGCAGAACTTGGAAGAATTACGGAAGAAGAACTTTTGCGTGTGTATCAAAATTTCATCAAACGATGCCAGGAATGTGTGAATGTAGGTGGACATCACTTTGAACAACTCTTATAACACAGGTTAGTGCTCGTTTTGCAATATTTATATAAATGTCTGCATATGTCCATAAAAATATGCGGGCATTACAGGCCGCAAATGTCGGCATCTCCGTCAGCGTCGCCCGCCACGCTTCTCCCGATCTCTCGGCTGAAGATCGAAATGAACGCACGGTACATACACACACACGCACACCCCCACGCACACACACTGCATTCGTTTTGACTCTGGGCCGAGATAGCGCGTGACATGGTGCAGACGCCGGCATTTTCGTCCCGTAACTTCTCTCTTATTTACGCACATATCTTTAGCATGTAGACAATTATATTTATATTGCATAACAAGTACTAACCTGTGTTATAAGAGTTTTTCAAAGTTGCAAATTCTATTGCCGTGCATACTCGCGCACTTTATTTGACCCAATAAGAGCTTAAAGAATTAAAATAAAACTCAAAGCAAGCTTGTGTACCAGAATACATAAAAATCCATCGCTTTTAAAACACACAGGATGTACGAGAAAAATTAATGAAAATTGTCGTGGACAATTTGCACCGTAATACTCATGGATCCCACTGTTCTCTGAAATATATATCTCGTCTGAAACCGGCAAATCTTTTTACGGAAACAGAATAGGCATTATGGGGAAAATCCGGGATAGAAGCATTTAAACTTGTAATTCATGACGCTTGTATAAGTCTCGCAGGAAATTCGTCTGTACCATGAAAATGTACATTTCCCCCCACCCCTTGCTACGTATCACTTTGTGTTCAACACGTGGATGGGGTGCAAATACAGCTTGTAGCCTCGTGGTGTACAAATTGGTGGATATTGTACGCTATTATCGGGAACAATGTCTGTCGCCCACTCGAAACCAAACATATCTAGTCATCTCTCTGTGGAGCCTAAACTAACAAATGCACTGCGGTAGTGTTGACTATTGAGGGTCATTGCTGATATTCAATTATGCAGATGGTGCCAGGGTGTGGGCTGCTTCGGATCATAGTTTCATCAGTGGCGAATATGAGGGGGTATGCTGCTCGGTCTCGGCGCCACGAAGGTCTTACGAGAATGCGTTTTTTTCTTTATGGCAGGGAGGACATGTACAATGGGATGCATAAGTATTACCAAGGAAATTGTATATACAGCTTGTTTTGCGCAATGAGAGCTGCAAGGATTTAAACCAAAAGGCAAACAAGCTCTTGACAATGTCTACTCCAGCATACATAAAAAGATAATCCTTAAAAATACGTAGGTTGCCAGAAAATTTAATGAAAATGATCGTGGACAATTTGCCGAGCAATACTTGTGCGTCCCACTGTACAGGGTCCGTAAGAAAGATCTCCCCGATTTGACTTGGCCGCCGCGCCGCACTCCTAGACATTTCCCCAGGCTAACAAAACACTAACGCTTGGACCTACAGCCAGTATAATCCTACGTGCGGGTTTGTTTTGTTTCATTCTTATGTCTCTGTGATTGTCCATTCATATCATCCTTTCATCATTGATTCCCATCGTCGTGATTATCCGAAAGTGGCGGAAAAGCGGTGTAAAATACTATAATTGATAGCTTGAGAGAATATTCAAATTTAAGTAAAAAGACGATCGCGTCACTTTTTTGTAAATGAACAGGCAGATAGGTAAATTTTAACGGTAGAATATTGTAAAATTTGCGGAATTAATTAATTTCAATTAATTGATATATTTTTCTTCGCGCTTCTGCAACTTCTGGCTAATTGCGATGAGGATGAATGGTGGGTGATAAGATGAGATTGATGAAGTGAAATCACAAACAGGTGTCCCAGGCGCCAGAGACTCGCTAGTCTGCAAAATGCAGGTCAGGACGTGCTGCATTCCAAAAGGGTCAGCCTCTACATCCAGCAGTGTACTCGAGGAAGAACGAAAACAAACTTTTTTGTATTATATCAATGTTTTCTTTTTATTTATTGTTGTTGGTAGTAATAATACTAATAGTAACAATTAAAGTTGGGAGCCGAAGCAGTTTATCATGTACCACCATCAGCCACGTTCGAGTCAGCGCTACCTTAAGCGTACGCTTTACGGCTTTAAAAGAATGCTTTTACATTCCTCATACGTATATGTACCTCAGGAGAGACCAGCATTCATCAGAACGCTCGTACCATTCAGCATGTACTGAAACAACTTTCTTATGAGAGACATGTAAATTGTTACTTTACATATACAATGCATGAATCCCGGGGTGAGTGGCGAAATGTTAAAAGGATAGATAGGCAACTCGCTGCTGTGCACATTAATCTGCTCATATAGACACGGTTTCCATATCCTTTATCGATACACGTCATGGATGACAAATCATTTACGACTTAATGATACTCTTTTTTCAAAGACCTTGATTGATTGATTGACTTTTATATTATTTTATTTTATTTTATATATTATTATATATAATATTTATTATTTATATTATATATGCATATTAGGATATCACTTTAAGTTATAGGTCCAGGCCCAATTAGTCTATATGTGCATAAAATGGAATTAAAACTCAGAAAACAGAACAAGATCGCCGATTCCTGGAACTTCCTAGAAAAAAAAACTAAATTGTGAATATCCGGCCTCCGTGACAAAATTCTGTTTCCCTACTGGCTGCTTCCAAGAGGAGGGATTTTAATGTTGTCGCTTCTTGAAGCACAGCAAGTTCCTTCGTAGGTAAACGCGGTAAAATCGGGTCACTGCCATAAAGGCGGTCTCCGCGCCGGCTATTACGGCGGCCTCACTATAGTTGCGGGTTTTCTCAACACATTTCGCCCTCTACCCTTGACTGCCCCCTACCCTGGTCAGAGAAATCAAGATGCGGACGTTTGTGGAGCACTACATTCCCCCCTGTACATATGCAACCACTCACGGCATTGCAACCCGCACGGAGAGCGGGCTTTGTGCGCGAAGCTTTGGACTTCTGCAAAGCCTTTGATGTTGTTGCGCACAACAGCCGCCGCACATGAAATTAACGTGGAGCCTCGCGCGCACTAAGTGAATTGCGGCTCGAGAGGCACGAACCATGAGGTTTTCGGAGCTTCAAATCGTGTTCGGCGTTACCTGGTACCTAATCTTCACTGATTGTGTTCTTTCGTTATCGCGATGTTCTTTGACACTTCCCTCCCGCCTTGTCTTTAATGGAGTAATTCGTTGTCTACCCTGATTTAAGTCAGGTTCGTCATTAACCCTAGCTTACCCAAGTAACAATACGAACCAAACTTTGCACGAGTTTCTACGGTGTTCGGGAAAAATCACTTCAGTCACAAACTGCTTTCTGCTTCTTTAATTTAAGTAACAATAAATCAATTTCTGTAATTATAAGTAGGAAAAGGATTTTAAGCTGGAAAATTGTGTTCGGGAATGCGAAAAGAAGGTTCTGAAAACGTTTTCCAAAAGGTGCTGATAAAATGCCGTTATCCAATGCTCTCTTTTTCTGCGTCTTCTGTATATAATGCGCGCGGACCGCAGAGAGAACGGTGGTTCTGCCGAATAGGTTTTGTTGAAGTTTGTCTTTTCTCTCGCGGGGTTTGCTACATTATCTTGGGAACTATTGGAGCTGCAATGATTATATTATACCATTTTGTAGCTCTCGGTCTGCTCTACAAAATGAGACTATAGGATTCTATGTAGCTGCTCAAGCAGAGTGAAAAGCATTTATTCTGCTGTCCAATTTTATAACAAAACATGACAGAAAAGGGTGGGAAAAGGTGCTCAAGCATCAACGGGGGTGGGGGTAAAAAGGGGATAAATGTGCTAATCTTACGAAAAGGTGCAACAAAGTGTGTTCATTTTACTTGATTTCATGTCCTAAAATACATATCTCAAACGACCGGTATGAAAACAGCTATAGTTTTGGAAAAGTGCTGAACCTTAAATTGATTGATTTGCTTTATTTTACTTCGCTTTTGTGCCACTTTTGCCTAATTGCGAAGATGAGGATGAGTGATGATATGTTGGAATTGATGATTGGATACTCACAAACATCCATGCTCAGGCCGGGATTCCAATCCGGGATCCCTGGGGTCGCAGCTGCACCTTAAAATCCGCTCCCTAATTGTAAGTATAATTTTATGTTTGGCATGTTTAAAGATTCTAAACAGTGATAATCCAACATTTATATCATGTCTGTAATGTTTCATATTAAAAATATAAACATATACAAACCGTCTGTTGTAAGATTTCATTTTTTGACTAGAAGTGCCTAGATTCGAACCCAGGATCACTTCCGTCGCTGTGATAACCATTCCGCCACGGAGGTCGGCAGATTTTCGAAGGAGATATTGTTTTCGAAAACGGTTTGGCTCGCGTCGGCCAAAGGCCCAGAGTGGACTGAGTGAAAATTTTGCTTCTGCCTGTTAATCATATTTGGGCTTACCCATACTTTTTTTTCGGCTGGGGCAGACAACACTTCTTCCAGAAGGTGCATGCAACACTCTCCCAGAGAGGACAATGATTTATTTTGAATAATTTGAAAAATAATAATATTAATTTTACCCACCATCGTGAGAAAATTGGGGAGCTCCGAGTGAGTGAGCGTAATCCGGTCGCGAAGTCCTACAACGGCTGGGGGTTGGTCGGGCCGACCACCCGTCCCCCTAGTCTGGCTGCAGATCTCCACGCCCCCCTGGTGGCCAGCGTGGGAGGGAGGCCAGCAGTCGGTAGGTAAGCCAAGGCCCAATATTGGGCTCTAGCGCTATAGGGTTTTTAATATTAATTTTACTTTGCACATAAAACAAAGGCACAGTGAAAATAATAAAAATTTTCACCACTCGTTTTCCAGGGCGGAAGAGTGAATGGGGGTGGGGAGGAGGGGGCGGCAAGTACACCCACGGTCAGGGGTAGAAAAATACAAGTTGCCATGGTGTGTGGAAAATTTTCATTTGGCACCTGAATTTTCAAATTTATTTTTCTAATACTTCAAGTTTGCTTAAAGAAATTTCTATTCTTTTAAAATTATGAGTACAATACGTGTTTTTTTGTGTGTGTATCAACAAATCAGAATAATAAACATGCCATTACATGTGTTTTCACTGTTGCTGCCCAATTTTAACAACTGCAGCGATATGGTGTAGTCGGCCATATATTAGTATGTATTGCATAATTATTCATGCTGATACTTGTTGAACCTACTTTAGCAAGGCCATTCCGGCGTAATAATTAATTACATTTATTCCGATCTTAAAATAAGTAATTAGTGTTTTAAGGTCCCAATTCGAAAAGTATAGCTTTATGTTAGTTATATTAATGGATTTCTTAGCCGTGTTTAGTGAAAAAAGCTGGCTCTTTAGAAACAGAGGTTGGCGCCTGAATTAGTTATAGTTTTGTCTACTCCTGCACATGGTTATAACTTTCCTATTTTACACTTAATTTATTGACTCAACTTAAAATATGTGCATGAACAGTAAATGCGCATATGGATATGTAAACCTTTCAATCAAGTCCACATGTAAAACTTAAATGAAATGCTCTTTCTTAAACATGAACAGATAATTAGATTTGGATGTTGTCCAAATCAGAAAGATCAGGAGAAAATTAAACAAGTTAATTAAGCTTTCCGAAAACAAGAAGAAGGAAGGGGAAAATCAGATGATCTCGATGCCAGGAACGGAAGGTAAATAGCGCCTCGAGGCACCATCTTCAAAAGTCAACAAGGATTTGGTAAGGTGGAATGCAAAAAACGTTAAGAAGAGGGGTGCTTCAGGAGAGGACAGCAAATTACGTCAAGTGATCCTTCTTCCATTGCAGAAACAAGGGTATAAGTATTTCCAATGTCACAAACAAAGCAGTTCAAACCATTACCCCCATGATGACAACTTAAAAAGATGGCGATATTGTATTAGCAAAAACGTGTCATTACAGATTGGACTACATAAAAGAGGAAACGTTACACCAAAGGGGCACTTTTCAAACAAATACTGATATTTCGATTCGGGCAGACATGTATATTTGAAGGTAACGTACCATTGAGGAGGAACGGTGGTCATTCCAACTTCTTTAATCTCCTCGCAATTGTGGTTGTTGACGGGTTCCATACATGTGCCGATATCTCAAGAAGAAAGTCGGAACATCCCAGTAGGAGATTCCAACCCGTGCACGATTCGTAACACGAACCCAAAATTTTCCACCGCGACACAAATACAAATTGTTATTTAGGACAAACCAGACACCAGTTATGTGCTTTTGAAATAAATCCGACACCTCTCTCCAGAGACTCAGTCGGTAACGCGTCTGACTAACATGCTCAAGGTCCCGGGTTCGATCCCCGGTCGGTTCAAATCCGGGAACTTTTCTAACGATGGAAGCGGCCCCGGCGCCCACCCAGCGTGGAATAACTTGGTACCTGGGAGAAACCCTGGGGGGTAAAGGCGGTCAGGGGCGTGATGCTGATCACATCACCCCCACTCACGACCGGATCAAGAAAGTGTGTGGCATTACCCCCACACCCCCTATACGCCTTCATGGCGTGGTGCTAAGCACAGGGGAACACTTTACTTTACTTTTTACTCTCCAGAGGAAACATCCACTTACTTTAATCGGGAATCACGGAAATGATCTCGCCTCCAAAGAGAACCCAACATACTGACTTGCTTTACAAACATGCTGAAAACATTGTACCGAAATCCCAGGTACACAACATCAGACTTCATTATAATTTAAACGCATGGAAACATCACACCGATTGCTCCACACATGGAGAAATGATAAAGAGAATACTTAACCATGTTTCGAGTGTTTTAAGAGTAAGATTCACACTAGGAAAACATTCTTGCAGCTTGCTTGGTTTTGAAATTTGATTTACGGAAACATAAAACTTGGAAAATACAACAACATATAGTACGATCCACGAAAGATCATCGAGGTCTACAATCAATAGCTTTATACCCAGGTAAGTTCGAAATAAGAAATCCGAGCAAAAAAATGTATACGCGTTTCGGAGCAGGAGACTCGAACCTGAGCTCGATTTGTAGCACGAGCCTAAAGACTGACGCCTTAGAGCACACGGCCACGGCGGGGGCAGAAACCCAAGCATACAAAGATTAGAATGGGATCGGCTTCTCATGTGCCTGACTTTAGTGCCTATGTTTTAGCCAAGGAAAATTTCCATCCCGAAACAAATACAAATTATTATTTCGTAAAATTCAAGGGTGTATCAAAAAGTAAGGTGAATTTTTCTGTAAAAGCCAGAGTTTTTTGTAGATAATTAAAATTTTTGTATGTTTCAGATACCAAGGTGATGCAAGCCTGACGGCAATTACAGCCTTCTACATCAACCCGTCTGGTACCTAGAGCAATTCAAGGATGGCGCAACGACATGAACATTACTACAAGGAGGAGGTGCGCGGTGTTATTCGTTTTTTATGGGCCAAGGGAAAGAAACCATCTGAAATTCATCGAGAATTGTTGGAGGTCTATGGAGAGAGTGTTATGTCGCAAAAACAAGTGTATGTGTGGTGTAACTCATTTGCAAGTGGCAGGAGTAGTGTGACAGACGATGACAGAAGTGGCAGACCAGCAACGTGCACCACCAAACATCACCGACAGGAATGTGTGTGACGTGGATGCGATGATTCGTGAAGACATGCCAAACCATGAACAGGCTGAAAGCAGCCGTACGTCAGAAACGAAGAGGGGCACTACGAGAGGGGGTGTTGTTATTGCACGATAACGCACGACCACATTCAGCCCAACGGACGCGTACACAAATCATGGGTTTCAGCTGGGAAATTCTGGACCATCCCCCGTATAGCCCGGATTTAGCCCCTTCCGACTACCATTTGTTTGGCCCCCTAAAGAAACACCTACGTGGGCGGCGTTTCGATACACCGGAAGTGGCACAACAGGCTACGGTTAGCTGGTTAGGGAACCTGGAGCAATATTTCTTTGAAATGGGCATGGACGATTTGGTGTCACGTTGGAATAAATGTTTGGACCATAGTGGTTCCTATGTCGAATTTTAGCGTGATACCATGTGTCAAACATACTACAGTTTCATATTTTTTTCTATGCACGTTTTTCAATAAATTTTCAATTCACCTTACTTTTTGATACACCTCTGTAGCAAATAACCATTATTTGCTATTGATTGTATAAATCAGAATTCGCTCTCGACCGTTTATTTTCAACACTAAATACCCCGTGATCCTTAAATTTACATGAGCACAATGATGATACCTAGATAGAGAATCAGAAAGCATTAATTCGACGGGTTAAAGTTACAGTGGTGTAAGCCACTTTTTTAAAAAAAGAGACTTAGACACAGAAGCCAGATCTATATAAGTCAATCTGTTAACAGAAAACGTGAAGTAATTCAGAGATTCATTCAACTGTCAACAGATGAGAGTTTAAGGTCTAGTGATGAAGAAAACAGCTGTTGTGTTGATCAGCAAAGTGCTGTGAGTCAGACTTTTTTTTTTTTTTTTTAAAAAAAAAGTGACTTACACCACTGTTTTAATTTCCCAACTGGCACGACAGTATCACATTAGCTAGAGAGCTTTATTAGATCGCAGAATATATAAACGTTACACCAAAGGTGCAGTTCTCAACCTCATATTGATATTTCGATTAGGCCAGACATGTATATTTGAAGGTAACGCATCATTTAGGAGGAAATTGAATGATACAATTTCCCGTGGCGCAATGGGCTTTGAGAGCTAAAGCCTACATACAGAGTGCGTGCCTCACTCGCACATGCCTCAGCACAGGTGGGCGATCATCGAACCAGTTACGGTTGTACACTTCTGTTCACAGAAAGTGGCACACTTGTTTGAGTTAAAGATCAGCTTCGGAGCCGATCGAGTGTGGCAGTACAGCCGAAGTAAAGGTTCGGGAAAACAGCACTCTGCAGTGTTGCTTACCACTAACGTTTTTCACCGGATGCAGGGAATTTTCTGACTTGCCGAGCGAAAAGAAACGGTCACAGGAAAGCCTTGCATTTTAATTATTAATGCAATCCAGTGTCCAATTTTACAAGAGAATGGCGGGGAAAAAAATCAGGAAAATGTGTTCGAGATACTCAGTATCCCATAACTAATGAAAAAAACTGCCTCAATACCTGTGCTTGGGGAAAAGCCCATATTCATTTGAAAGCAGAGGAGAGTGGATGGTGGTTCCATTAGCTTTTTCCCTAGCTTAACGTAACAGCAATGTCGACGTTCACTAAGAGGACCCGGGTTCGAATACCGACCTGAGCGTGGGTGTTCTTTGCGAGCGTCCCTTCATCACTTTTCCCATATCATCATTTATCTTCTTCATCGTGATTAACTAAAAAGTGGAAGAAAAGTGACGCTAATAAAAAATAAATGAAATTGATATTCAAGATGCGGACGGGAGAAAATAAACAATCCAAGGCTATAAGAATATCTATCGCTGCCCGAATGATGTGACTTCAGGATCACTTTCGTTACTTTCTCGTACGTATGCAAACTGCTTTTCTAGCTTTTAATTTGAACACGAAAGTAGTATAATAGAGCTCACAGTACAGGCTGGATGAATGTCTTCATATTTTCCTGAAAAACCACTCTTCTTCGTCAAATAGTTACTTTCAAAATATAATTATGTATGTGCCATTGACTTATAAGATTCCTCGCCACATATCAGAATCTGCTATGTTGACAGAAGCTGGAGCACGAAGATTATTAGGGGTTGGAAACACTAACCTTACATAAAAGCACGTCTTCGATCGTCTTCATTAATATACACACACAACATTAACTCATAGTCTAAGAGCAATGTGTGCACAGCATAGAGACATTATACCATGAAGCGTCTTGCTTTCAAATTAATGTAATTAGAGAGAAGGGACATTGAAAGTTTGGAACCGGACAAGTGAAAGTGCAATAAAAGTATGGATATTTAGCATTTTCAGAAGGATGGACTTTTGCAAGTATTTTGTGGATGGAATTTGGTAACGAACAATGTCCCAAGAAGAAATTTAGAACAACGTTTAGTTTGTTTAAATTTGATAGGCATGCCATGGACCAGATCGGAGAGCTATTCAATTGTAGGTGCAAGGAAAGAATTGTAATAAATACTGAGAGCAGACAGGGTGTTTTTTTTTTCAGTAAAACGATAGAGTTGACCCAGCATGACCCTTAGTGACTGCGGAGATGTGCTCAGAAAAGGAGAGTTTCTCATTAAATATGACACGTAGGTCCTTCTGTACGGCAACTCTTTGAACACAGTTATTTTTAATGAAGTATTTTGTAGGTAATGCGTCTTTCTTTAAGGAGAAGGCCATCGTAATTGTTACGTCTTAATCTTCATGACTTAAACAGAAATACACATGTCAAGAGTGGAACTTCATAAATAAATATATTTGAACTTATAACAAAGTGGGTTTACATTTTAACACATATAGACATAAAAACAAAGTTCATCATAGTTGCTATGCACAGACTATTACAATTGGCCATAGCCGCCAGTTCACCATGTATTGGCTGTAACGGTAGGGGTTCGTGTCCCCGTATTACCGTTAGAGAACGTAACTCAGATGTCTGGGGTAAGAGAATACATTTATTATCTGGATAAAGCCTTAATACTAAGTGGGAGAACCTGTAGGGTTAGTATAGGGCCCGGGACTGTATGTCCTATAAAACTGTAAAATATGTATGTAATTATGTTATATAAATCGGAAAATATGTCATGAAAAATTACAAATATGTCAGAAAAATGCAGAAATATTCCCAGTAAAGCCAAAAATATGCACAACAGTACTCTCGAATTTCTCCCGTACCCGATAGAGTAGGGTAGGGGCTGTAATGTACCGAATGTTATTTTTACTTTTGACTGATTTTTGTGAAAAGCGAAAAAGGCAAAGAAATGAGAACGAAACTTCTTTACTTCGCGTGCAACAATGAGAGAGAACATTTTTCCTCAATGGCTATCAATTGTCGGCGGGATAAAAAAGTGGGGTATTATTGTTCTGTACTAAGAAAACACGGCACCTTTCTTCCTCCGTAACTTCCATATCGTGCCATCGACAATATGAACTATCCGTTGTGCTAAAGGTACGAAGAAAATAAATTATGAAATAACCGATTATGTGCGAGAGAATTACGAAATTATACAGACATATGTCTTATTACAACAAAATTGAAGAAATATGTTGTAAAAACGCGAAATTGGAGAAATATGTCAAAATATTCTTTGTCAAGTTTGTCTATTTCGGCTGATTTTCATCTGATATGTAAAGATCTCACCCCAATATTAGATCCGAAGCCAAATGAAAAATATGTTATAACAAAAGTCCCGGGTCCTAGTAATAATTAACAATAACAACATTTATTATAAGAATAGTAGCTGTTGATATATGAAGATATTCCCGGCCCTATTGTCAGATGTAAGGGAGATGTTTGTAAGGAAAGGTAGGTTAGTGATACTTAGTAAGTTGTACGTGAAGATCCTTGTCCATCTTCTAAGTGCCTTGAGATAGGCTGGACTTGGCTGGGTGGATAGCCATCTTAGACTGGAGACTGGACAGCGCCTCCGGCCGCACTTAAGATCTTCCACACTTTTTTACCCTTTTACTGGGGTTTATATACTTAGGGGATGGCCTTCGATAGGGTTATTTATGTTGCCTCGTATCAAACGCAGGAAGCCCCATATTTGGGGATGCTTCTTATGACCATGGCTAAAAAAGAAAACAATCACACTTTCTTAATTGTTTTGACCTTACTCCAAATAAGGGTTTAGAGGGCACGAGGACATCGTTTGAGTGCTCTCCGGCGAAAATCGCACTCAAAAGCCAACTTAGAAAATAAAGCTTGGAACATGCGAGAAGTTGCACGTTACAAGACTAGTAACAACGTATTTCAAATGTCATGTTATGAGATATAACAGTAATACAAAATGTTGGTGAGAAACATCAAGTATACAATAATGAAACAGTTGTTTCAATACAACAAAGAAAGAAGTGATTGGTGAAAATTATTGCAAGGCAAATATATAAGGTAATGTGGCGAAATAAAGATAGAAACAGACAATCTGTTTCATGCAATCTCCACTCGCTCAATCTTCGGCGCAGCATCTCTACGAATGCACGGGCGCCACATGCTACTCCCTTCAGCGGACGAAAGAGCCCGCATTCAATGGGGAACGTCGGGCCGCGAAGAATTGATTTTTCACTTGTTGCTAACCTCGGAGGAGAGAAGAAAGCGGTTCGTTTTCATGCTCGTTTTGCGGGGAGGAAAGTGGTCCTTACGAAGATTAAATCCGGCAAGGGATGCTGGGGACCTTCTCAGAACAAGTTTCGCTAACTACGACGTCATTTTTCAGCACAGCTCGTTATGCATTCCCTTATCCTCCTTCACCAAATGCAAAGAGCTTCACCTTCTCGTGCTTGCCCGAAGAGAAAGTACGGGTATCTCGGGAACTGAAAGTGCTACGAAGATTTACTTTCTCCATCCATCCGTATTCCATAGGCGTATCCGGCGAGGAGAAAGGGGATTGATTAATTGAATTAGGTAAGGGTCAGGGAAAAAAGAAAAAAACAGGCAAGTCAATTGCGTTAGTGATGACATTTCTTCCCATGTGGATGCTGTACTACAGCCGGGAAGGAATAACCTGGCAGTGACGTCACTCCCTGCTAAGTCAGCGTTGCCAACTACTATGAAAATAACCATGGCACGAGTAAGAGTACGAGCAGTAAGGATCGCGGTGCAAACTACCAATTTTCAATTTAATGTTAGCACTGCTAGATGCTTATTTTATGTTTGTTTATTTTAATTATTTCATATAATTCGGCTTTCAGCAAATCTTCTGCATGCGGAATATTGTGAGATGACAACCACGACTTCATTTCATCCTTCCTCCTGTTTGATGTTGGGATTTTTTCCACTAACTTCTTGTTGTACGGAGCATTGTCACACACAATAACAGAGTTTGGGGGCAGATTGGGAAGAAGCTGTTCTCTGTTGTTCGAACCACAACATAAAATTGTTAGTGTTCATCTCCCCATGATAGTCCCCAGAAGTTGTTTTTGAAAGGAACACTAACTTCGCCCCCTCCACAAATCCACTTTCACCACTTTCACCACCATGCACAATAATGAATCTGGGACCCCTTCTTGTTGGCAATCCCCCCCAAATCTTTGGGGACAGTGTGATGTGTGTTCACGAAACTTTCATCCATGTAAATGAAAAAAAACCGGCGGTTTGCTCTCTGCGCAGTTCTTTAACTTCACTCAAAAATGATCGCTGCCCGCAACGCAACGATGCTGTTTCGTTCAAGGAGTAGCTTCCTGCTGTTTACGCTATGCTTTTTAAATCTGAATCCTAATTTTCTTAAGATCATACGCAACGACCAACGCGAACCCTTAAAATTAATATTTTCTTGAAGTTCCTTCAGTTTATGTACGGTGACAACAATGCCTTTCGTGTATAAATCATATGGATTGTTCGGTGCACGACTGCTTCATCAAAAGAATCCAGATTTGTGACACGTTGCTGGGCGTTCGGTCGGTTTTTGCCCGCCGTTGAAAAAGATTTACCGCTCGCACTCGCAACACTTTTGTCTTTCTCTTTCAAAATTCTCAACACAGATCTTTCACTGACACCTGTCGCCACGGACGTTCTGTGAACAGCCGTTGGTTTGTTTTCATCGCAATCAAAGTTCATATACAAATTGAAAACTATTTCTCTTGCATCGCTCTGCAAGGGCTTACCTTTCTTTACGCCACTGCTCATTGTACAACAATGACAAAACTAGCAAAAAAAACAACCTCCCTAACAAAGAAACAAAATAGCCTGCAATCCCTCGCTCGTAGCTGCGGTTTGTTAGACTAATGTAGCAGTGTGGGGGTTTGCACCCCTGCATCACCCCTCTCGGAATGATTTCGATTGGTTTGCACGTCACCTTGTCGTCCGCTCTAGCGAATGAGCCTTCGCTTCTGGAAGGAGAGGTGAAGGTGGGAGATGACGTCACTGCCAAGTTATTCCTTCTGCGCTGTAGATTTTACAACATTGTTTCTTTCGTATCATACATTTCACACTTTCATTCATATGTTTTTGCATATATTCATTTACATGTTCAATAACGATTTGCAATTAAAATTATAGTTTTTTTAAAGGTTGACGAGCGTTGAATTACCTGTTCTCCCCCCTCTGACCCTTCATTTTACGTCGCCTTTCTCGCTAATCGCGACGATGGGGATAAATGGTCATACGGTGAGATAGATGAAAGGACAAACACAAACCCACATGGACGACACAACACAGGTCCCACAGAGGATCCTGCACGTCCAGGCGCCAAAGCCTCGCTAGTCCAGGGTGTACTACGTGGAAGTGGCGGACAGCTAGGGGATAGAGAATTTTCCCCTCCCTGGAAAACGAGTAATGAAAACTTCCATTTCTTTAATTGTGCTTTTTACGTTGGAAATTACAATAAACATTTTTCCCTTTTCAAATAATTCATAATGTATTGGTCAGGGGGAAATGGTAAGAAATGAGGAAAGAGGCATATGAGGCATAATTTTATTTTCATTCAAAGTATCATTTATTATGCATGAAATTAAAGGGAAAACTGCAAAATTTAGAATTATTAATACAAACATTGTTTTTATGACTTTTAAATAATTTTAGAGTTGTGTGACTTTTTTGAATGTAAACAGTACTGTAAGCCTTACAATTCAAACAATCTATTTTCTACACTGGATCTCTCTCTTCAATACTGATATTTTAAATATTGAACTTAATTAGTCAGTTCCTACTGTGTCCAAGGTTGATATATATCATCCTCCGTTTTTAGCGAATCTACCTTATCATGTCCCTCACACTAGTTCTGATAAATCATCAGAATCAGGCCAGTTTTTTAGATATGATTTTAAGCAATGTAATTTTCTTCAACTTTATAAAGATCTTGAAAATAAGGTATCTTTCATAGATACCAGCCTAGTTTTAGATTCATTAGTATAACTTTTGCATTTATCTGTTGTGCAGGTCATTAATGATAATGTGCCAAATAGAAAGTATATCAATCAAAAATTCGCTTCCCCTTGGTTCACCACTGAAATTAAAACATTGCTGAACAAAAAGAAAAAATATTATTATAAATATTTTGTGACAAAAAAACATTTCATGGTTTTTGAAATTTGTGTCTATTAGGAAAGCAGTAAAGAAGAAGATAAGAAAAAAAGTTAAATCTTCAACATCCAGTGATTCTTGTATCCTGGATCCTGTTAACGGAATTTTAACTGACAAACAAAAAATAGCTGATACATTTTGTGAAATGTTCGAAAATAATTTTTCTCTTCCTTCAAATGGTAATTATGCAAATAAAGAGTGGTCTACTATGCCAATATTTCCTCCGGTTATTGATGAAAAGGAAATCTTAAAAACCTTGGTTTGAAGAATCTATTTATGATAATTTCTATAGCCTTTGCATTGTTGCATAACCCTACAAAGTTAATAACTTGCATGGTGTCACACCCGTCACAGGCAAAAAATGTTTATAAAAAGGTATGTAGTAATAGTTTTAGCAACTAGAAGCATGTAAATGTCGAGTAAGGTTTGCTTTGCCCACGTATCTTACAGAGTTTTTCTGAAAGACAGCGGAAGGTCCAAAAGTCAAGTCTCGGAAGTGTTGCACCCGACACATTTCCAAAAAATGTATTTTCTGTAGTTGAGAATTGATATGGGGGAGGAATATTCTGAGATTATGTAACTTTCATCAAGGAAAATATTGGTAGAGTTATATATTTGAAGGTGGCAAGAAAATATTTAAAGAATGAATGTAAATTTGTCTGAATGTCACAGCCGTCACACTGGAATTGCTCATATAACTAATTTCCAACTTGCTTCCTTCACCACTTAGCCATGTCCCTCTTCATCTTGGATCGGAAGAACACCACTACTTCACTTAAAACAGAAAATTTACCTTACATGTTTTTTATTCCTGCCCCTCCAATTGCTTCAATTTCGAAACATGTATTATTTGCCCTCCATGAAAGAAAGCATGTTTCTAAAACTTTTATTTTATTTTTAACTTTTATAAAGAGACCATGGTGAAGCTGTTCTTGTTTTAACTTCTTTGACCTATCCTTTTGTACATCGTAATAATCCGTAACTCGACACCCCTTGAAGGGCCTTGGCCTATATCCCGACTGCCGGTCTCCTTCCCACAATCCTACCTAGAGGTGTGGAGATCTTCAACCGGTATTGGGGTGACGTGGGGTCAGCACGTTATAGGCGACTCCCGAGACCGGGTTACGCTACTCACTCGTAGCTCCCCAATTTCCTCACGATGGTGGGTTGCCACCGGTCCTATACACAGGTGGGCTCGAACCTATGCCGTCCCGCAGTCGGAGTCCAAAGCATAGCGCCTTAGACCGCACGGCCACAGAGGAGGACGTATGTCGTTGTATGATGTGCCTTCTTTTTCTTCTTTTTTTATGACCTTTGTCGGTCAGGACGTCAGCTTAATGGGAACCTGCATCTTGATTTACAGTATCATTAACAAGCATCGACAATTTTATTATTTTTACAAGTTTTAGATTTACATCAACATTTCAAAGACCGCTCTGCAACTGTCGCAAGAGGGTATATTGCACATGTTCCCAAAAAACCCAAGAAAATAGTAGACTACACAATACAATACAACATAGAACACAAAATCAAAGGAGCGATATAATCGTGGTAAGTTGATTAAATCGTTCCTGACTGTCGGTTAAGGTATGAAGTTTAAGGAGACCTTCAACCAATATATGTAATGTCCGGAGGAATTCCGGGCCCTGAAGGTGGCGTAATAGTCGTTTCATGTGTTTGAGGACAGCAGGTGGTTGTCCTAAATTTTCCACCATCGGTATATCTTCAGGAGGCGTACTGCTCACTGATGATCGCTGTTGAGTTGGCTGCTGGGCTGTTTGCAGGCACGGCTGTACTGGAACTTCGGTCCACTTTGACCGAGTTTGAGAATTTAATGGGGCAGCTGTCAAGGGCTGCTTCTTCACGTCTGCTACTGGCTTCTTTGTAGGAGGAATGGAGGTAGCTGGAATAGAGGGCGTTGATTGGACGTCCTTCCTCTGCTGGCGAGTTGCAGCTGGATGGTCACGACGTTGTTGAGTGCGACGCATCGTTGCGAGTTTTCGGTACAAGGGACACCCCTTGTAATTTGCAGTGTGGGTGCCAGAACAATTGGCACAAATCACTGGTATTTTCAGGGAACGTCGAGAACAGTTGTCGATCGAATGTTCCCCGGCACATTTCACACATCTAGGTTTGGCCTTACAGAATTTACTGCCGTGCCCAAACCGCTGGCATTTATGACATTGAAGAATGTCTTGTGGTCGAAGTTTTTCCACCTTGATGGAAAATCCAGCAAGGGAATCTAATTCTAGTATTTCGTCGGCAGGACGATCATTGAACCCTGGACGAGGATCGCTATACGTATGATGTGCCAATAACTTAGGTGCTGACGTATTCACGAATTATAATTTCAGCCAATCAAAACACACTCAAACTCACTACCCCGGCTTCCTCGATACCCGGTGGAGGCACATAGTGGTTCGGATCCCACTTTAAACTGTAGGTCCAGTCCCGATTAGCCTTACTGTGCATTAAGTGAACTTATAACACCAACTTAATCAATCAAACTCACTTGATGATCTAGAACTTTCAGCGACAAGAATGAGTAAAGTTTAAGTTAGTGCAAATCTAATTCTGTTAATGACAATGCACCACTAACGTTTGTTCTGCGAAATGCGGACATCCTTATTCCTCAGATGAGGATAATCTTGGGGTCTGCAAATTAATCTAAGACCGGGGTCTGTAATTCCCCCAGAAAATGGCTTTGTCATCGCCTATTGCGGAGCCAATGATGCCTCGTGGCAATTTGCGCAACGCCTGACCACGTGGGACCCTCGCTAATTAAGACGCTAGCACGCCACGTGTGAGCGATTGGGGAAGGCAACGTTGTATTGGGTTTTCACAACAGGAGTTGCTTAGCAACGCCGGCCGCTTTTTTTCTCTCTCGTCCTCTAGATGTTCCGTACAAAGCTACAAACTATTTCTCGCAGACAAACTAGATCCGTATTCGATGTGGGATTTTCGGGAACTGTTGGCTGAGAGTGGATATTTCAGTCCTTGTTAGGCAAGAATTCTCTCACGTAAGGTAAAGATTACTTCGCGTGAGAAGCAAAAATTCCCTTTGGTAAGACAAATATCCCTTTAACATGGCAAAAATTCCCTTTAGCAAGTCAAAATTCCCTCTAATGGAGACGCAAATTCCATTTTGTAAGCTAAAATTCCCTCAGTTAATGCAAAAATTCCCATTAGCTAGACAGAAATTTCCCTCTAGCAAGGCAAACATTTCCTTTAGCAAGGCAAAATTTCCCTCTAACAAGGCAAAAATTCCCTCTAGCAAGGGACAAATTTCCTTTAGGAAACCAAAAAATTTCTGTTAAGGCAGACAGCAAGACAAATTTTCTCTGGAAAAGCTTCAGTTTCAGTTTTGGTTTGAAGTCCATTTGTGCACAGATAAGCTAATTGGGACCTGGCCAACAGTTTAAAGTGGGAACGGAAGAACTGTGTGCATCCACCAAGTAACGAACCCGGGACTCCTTGAGTACAGGGCAAGGACATTACCACCTACGTCTTTGGGGAGGCTCTCTCTACTAAAGCAAGAATTACGCGTACGTTGAATAAATCAAATATTATTTGTAGAGTGGAGAAAATTCCGTCCTGTATGACAATAATTCATTCGCACGAGAGGAAAATCCCTCCTGCAAGGCAAAAATTTTCTGTCTCTAATATATAAAAAATGCCATCCACTAAGCAAAAAGCGCATCTGCTTTATTGGATGCGAAAATCTGGATTTAATTTTGCACCCCGTCTTTCTAATATTAGCGATACAAAAATTGCACCATTTGTTGTAAAGATATTCGACGGTCTATTTGTGCTTGTAGAGAGACTTGACGCTTGAAGTAGGCAACACTGTCTGTTGAATGTTGCAACACTGTGTATGTGAACCAAGGATTCTTGGATTCCGTTCGCTTTGCTTTAATTATCTACGTCGTTATTAAGACAGTTGGTCTCCAGTATCAGTAATTAGAATTGTAATCTTATTTCTCTCGTAGAGGAAAATGCAAATACCCCCACTACAGAGCTCGTTACAAAGATAATCTCCAACGCCTAGAGCGCTGACAATGTTTCACTCTGTGATTTTCATGCATTGTCCCACAAGGAATTTGATGGGCCTGAAAATTGCAGAAAGGTTAGGTGATTCAAAAAGTAAGATCCCTGCAGCCACAATGCATAGAACAGCACAGACCTCTCGTGGATATTTTCTAAAAGTAGTGTCCCGCCTTTCCATTTAAATATAATCGTCCGTGGTCTAGTGGCTAGCAGAAGACTTCGTGTGTCGAGCATTGTGTTCATTGTCTTATCTTGATCGACTCCTTATTTGCTCTCACTATGACCAATCAAATTCGGCGTATATACAGCAGCTCTTTCGACGCCCAGGGCCTGACATTGGGTGAAACGTGTTCACTGACCGTTGCCAATGCCCTCTGGCTCAAACCTATATTCGAGAGCCTCCCCGATGACGCAGTGGTAACCTCACCGCCTTGTGACCACGGAGTACAGGGTTCGATACCCGGTGGAGGCACATAGTGGTTCGGATCTCACTTTAAACTGTTGGTCCGGTCCCGATTAACCTTACTGTGCATAAAGTGGACTTAAGAATTCGACATTCAAACTGAAACATCCCTCTGGAGGCAAGGGCTTATCAAGCGCCTTTTTCATTGAGCGACGGATGGTCAGAGCATGTAGAAATCCCATTGTCGCTTTTTTTAGCTTTCGATACCGGAACCCGCTACTTCTTCTTTTCTGGTGTTCTTACGATGCTGAATCAACAATGAAACTTTGGTGGGCTCATACCGGGAATCGAATCCGGGACCGCTTGCACCGAAGGTGAGAGCTCTATCCATTTGAAATGTGTGAGACCAGGAAAAGAAGACGATAAAGAAAGAAAATTGAAAAATATATATCCAGTTTGTCAATTAATGTAGATAAATTGTACAGTAACGGACACTTCTGGGTTGTAATAAACTCCTTAAATTTCAATTTAATAGTTAAGACACAGAAGTATCCGCGACTGTGCAGTCAACACGAAAAGTGCACAACAAAATTACAGTACAAGCAAGCTGTATTGCATAACATTTTAGGATACAAATCCCAGAAATGCCAACAGTCATCAAGGCGAGCTACTTTTGAGCACCTTAGTCTGTTGCCGAACTGAATGCAAGTTTTGAACGCGACTGTACAACCAAGTAGTTCCGTATCTTACCACGGTGCATCGCCACCTTCGCCTTCCGTTTCCTTTAAGGACCAGTCCATTTATTATGTCATTGTGTGCGGCTGCCGTATATTGATCACTCTCACCTGCCCATTGGACTGGTCGGGCGAGCACCTGACGCTGCGAGGGAGGGGGAAGAAACCCAATCCTCCCCCTCCCCCGTCGACAAGTAACAGCTGAGTCCTCCCCATTCTCCTTGCAGCAGCTCTCCACAATACCATGTTTGTTCCTATAGCAATCGATATTAAGGTACTCTCTCTCTATGGACCTGCGTGCTGCGAGCTTCTTCGAGGACGAGGAAACATGTTGGGGCATGTCTTCTGAAGCATGAGAAGTTTTTCTTGGAGATTTTTAATTGGGTGAGACGAACCTTCCTTGGATTTCGGGTGTATTTACGTTGGGTGGGTGGTATACTTGACATACCACCTCCACTTGACAGCAAATACCGCGTCATTTCTTGAAGTCCACTTTGTGCACAGATATGCTAATCGGGACTGGACCTACAGTTTTAAGTGCGATCCGAACCACTGTACAATGCGCCTCCACAGGGTACCGAACCCGGAACCCCTTTATTACAAGACAAATATACAGGGTTATTAAAAAAGAAAGAGCAGATTTCAAATGTTTATTTCTCATGAACTATAAAAGATAGAAACACGTGCCGTACATCAATGGATAAAGGAAGATTCAAAGTGTTACAAACCTGTCTATTAGTTCCATTCAATACACATAGAATTGTTGTAGCTATCAGTTCAATAGCTAGGAACCAGTTAATTTGTGTGTGGCAAGAAATGGAGTACCGTTTTGATGTTTTGATGTTTCTCATGTTGAGAGCATACATTAATACTTTCAGCAATAAAACTTTGAACCTTGCTCTATCTATTGATGTATGGCACGTGTTTCTATATTATATAGTTCGTGAGAAATAAACATTTGATATCTGCTCTTTCTTTTTGAATAACCCTGTATTACCACTACACCATCGGGGAGGCATGTGGTTTACTTGTATCAAGTAAGGTAATAATTAAAAAAATGTTCATGTCTTCACATCCTATAGTACAGGATGGCGCATATTGTATGAACCAATGTCAGTTTATACACCTGTCGGAATGCAAGTGCGCATGCGCAAGAATGTTCCATTCTTAGGCCAGCTTTAGACGGAACCATTTCCAGCAGATGGAAGAATTTCATGTAACATTCCGGTTAGCTTTTCGACCATGGCCAAATCGGATATTATCGGATAATTTTCTTTCAGGATTTTTATCGTTTATCTGTTTTACGTCTATCCACATTTTTTTTATTCGTCATGCTCGTATTTCACTGTGTGGATTTTCTACAAATCCTTCCTCAAATCTTGACTATCCAGATAACCGAATAATTCGGATATTATATTACCGGGATATCCGAATTATCCACATTATCCGCCGTATTCCAAACGGATATAGAATAATTTGAGATCCGCATTTTGTGGACATCCCCTATTTTCGACCAAGCCTCGTATAAATAACACCAGCTCCAAACCGACCACAAAGCCCACATGCTTATTCACTCTCATTGTGACACTTACACCTTCATCCCAACCTATCGATTTGTCGTAAATTAAAACCACGAGCGGAATCAATCGGTAGCTGGGCGGAGTGTTCCTGCAGAAGGGGGGTTTGTCCCCCCGCTGCTCCATTAGGTTACGGACAAGGATGACGACTGGCTGTAATGGAACATATTCATTGCAATCAAGATGGATTAAATTTTAATAAAGGCCGGAGGGTTATTGAAATATTTAATCCTGGTAATGAGCCCAAATGACCGTCGATCGAAGTGTTTTCAAAATGTATTGTCGGGTGTCGAATTGCGTTCTGGTCAAGTACGAGGGTTGTTCAAGGTTAAACTGGGCTTTCAGCAATGAATGTTGGGCAAGGTGGCCTTTAACATTTCAGAGGCTTTCGTGAATTTGGTCGGACGAGAGCTAGACCAGACCCGTCGGAACTTGTCGAGACGATATGTCTTTTGCCGAAAAGGATATACGGGGTGTACCAGCGGTACATGTATGCAGGAATACAGCTTATTGTCCTTCAAAATAATCGCCTCCAATTGTAATACACTTCTGAGAACGCGTGTAGAGGTCTCGCATACTTTGGGCGAAGGCAGCCTGTGTGATGCGGTTGAGTTCAGCGTTCACATTGCGTTGGATGTCGGCAATGTCCGAAAACCGTTGTCCTTTTAAGTGTTTCTTCAAGCGAGGGAAAAGGAAATAACCGGCAGGGACCAGATCTGGTGAATAAGGGGGGTGATGGAGTACAACAAGCCCCTTACGTGCCAGGAACTGCTGCACGGTTATGGCAGTATGAGGGCGTGCATTATCGTGCAGCAGAATATCACGTTCGTACGTTGCTCCATTTCACCCATTACATCGTCGCTGCACTCCACCTTACTTCCACAACGCGTACACACAAAGTGCACGTCTGGATAACCACAAGGCTTCGCGAACGATGACTGACAGACCTAGGAGTTCACTGACCTCACCGTCAACCAGTAGTACCAACTACACCGCACGCCAGCAATTCATTCACTGTATTTATTGATCAAAGGTTGTAAAACTGGTGCGCATCATATGTATCGCTAATTATGTGGGACACCCTGTAGAAACATTCCGTCTGCGTAGGGTAAGCAGGGCAACAATGGCTAACGAAGCTCTGGCCTCTGGACTCCGCCAGTATAACCCTCTGTGGGATTTGTGTTGATGATTATACTGTCACCAATTTCATCTTATCACCTTTCATCTTCCAAATGAACCAAAACAATCGCGAAGATGAGGATGAGTGGTGATATGTTGAAAATGTTGAAAGGACACTTGCAAAGAACATCCATGTGCAGGCCTGGATTCGAACCCGACACGTCTAGCGTTGTAGCGCGCTGCGTTAAGCACTACGCCACGGAGGCTGGCAAAGAGAAAGTCTGGAAAGAAAAAATGAAACAGAAGAGAAAAGAGTCAGGTAAGATGCCTTGTAATGAAGGGTTCTCGGGTTCGATACGCGGTGGAAACCGTCGTTGAATGATTTGGTTTGTTTTACTTCGCTTTTCTGGCACTTTTGGTCAATCGCGAAGATGAGGATGAGTGATGATATTGATGAAGGGACACTACAATGAACACCCAAGCTC
This sequence comes from Lepisma saccharinum, assembly GCF_977018435.1. Lineage (NCBI taxonomy): Eukaryota > Metazoa > Arthropoda > Insecta > Zygentoma > Lepismatidae > Lepisma > Lepisma saccharinum. The sequence goes on along the minus strand of NC_139252.1, from coordinate 58,329,349 downwards.
TGGACTGGAATTGAGCCCGTGTTTACCACTCCCCCCACGGAGCTTGGCGAGGCACATAGTGGTTCGGATTCCACTTCAATCTGTAGATCCAGTCTCGATTAGCATATCTGTGCATAAAGTGGACTCAAATAAAAAACACAAACTCTATTTATACGTGTTGCTTGTCTGAAAACTCCAGTAAATATCCTAATTGTATGACAAGCTAACGGTAATTAGTATAACACTTTAATTTTGTTGTCCTCTATTTTTTTTTTAAATTGCAAGTTGTTACTTGTTTAGATTTGAATTTTGGAGGCAAACGGTATCACGCAAGTAGCGCGCAGGATTCTTTTTCGGGAGAGGGGGGAGTGAGATTTTACATACTGTCCTTCAGTCACAGAAACTTATATAGGTATGCCCAAATGAAAAGGAGTTTGAGTTGCTGTTTTAAGTTCACTTTATGCACAGTAAGGCTAATCGGGACTGGACCTACAGTTTAAAGTGGGATCCGAACCACTAGTGACTCCACCGGATATCGAACCCCGGACCCCTTGATTACAAGACAATCACGCTACCACTGCGCCATGGGGGAGACCCCAAAATGAAACGGAGACTACAGTTATATCTAAAGAATATTATATTACAAAATATTTGCATTACATAATATGTAAATTAGAGTTAATGTATAACATGATATCTACACATAATTGCCATTGATATTGTTGCACTGATCCCAGTGCGTAGGAAGGGAGTGGATGGCTTTGATACGTTCTCACGCACGATTACTTCACGCGTCGTATTATTATACTATTAATATCAACTTAATAATACTCAGCGGTGAACGATGAGACTCGGTGAAGTACACAGACTCCTCTCAGGTACAGGGATAGTGTTAGGCAAAGACAATATTCACAGCACAGAGAAATAAAACCACATTACTGCCGTATGTATAAACTGAAAAGTTTTATTCTTTATTTATTGCAATTATAATGCAACTATACTTGAGACGAAGGCGAGGATTTCGCTTTGTCGATGAATTGACTCAATTAAAACGCATAAACTCAATGCGTGGCTATCGGCAAGCCTATGATCACATAGACCTAGCTTGCGCCCCGAACTACCACACCAAGAGATATGCAATGATAACTGAGCCAATATTTGCTCTTTAGCCTTTTATTTCCAAATTAATCCTTAGGCTAACTTTATTATTTGACGTAGAATGGTTGCAGTATTGTGCATATCATCAATGCATGGCCATCGGCGTACCTATGATCACATAGGCCTAGCTTGCGCCCCGAACTACCATACCAAGATGTATGCACAACACCGAGGAGTTCTTTTTAATTTTAGAAGCTTCGTCGATCCGTGGCGAAAAGTGTGATGATCTCTTACGCGATATCCTCGCTTTTATACTATTTTCGAGAACACAGATTCAAGTACAGATGAATCACTCCCTATCTACAAAAGGATACTATCAACAAAACTGACATCTATACATCTTTAGAAATACAAATTCGTATAGTGCACTCTTGCAAACATGAAGATACATTAAACTACTCATAACCGAGCATAAAATACATAAAACATTAAACAAAATATATACATTACAAACAAGGTGCATTATTACATATAATAACAAAGAAATTACGCTTTCTTTTACAAAAATAAATACATTAGTGACATATCTTCTACTGGTGACGTCACATAAGAATATGGATCATATCATCTTCAGTGTAGAAACTCCTGGGTTGCTTACGATCCAGTTTTCCACGGTGTTCTGCAACCGTTGACCTTTCAGTGATTGTTTTAAGGGGCCGAAGATATGGGAGTCACATGGGGAAATATCAGGGCTGTACGGAGGATGTGCGAGGACTTCCCATTGAAATGTTCTCAGCAGGTCGAGGGTCTTCTTGGCCACATGTGGCCTAGCGTTGTCCTGTGCTGATCTGGAGGAATCCATAATGCACCCGTCCGCGCAAAACAACTCTCGCCAACTGAGGAAACAGCAGACGAAGCCGTTCGCTACACCTGAAAACTGGGACAAACACCGCGACATCTCTCGACAAACATATTTACCTTCTTCAATTAGATACAACGCCGATACAGCAAAAGGCTTATATTTTACTTCTTATTATTATTATTATAATAATATTATTATAAATCATGAAATTGAAAGTGTGTACTTTGGTGACAAGTTCAGACTTCTGTCCACTATTTAAATAGAAACTGCATTCACATTTCCATAAACATCTATCTATAAATTCTTTGTGAATAGTTTATCTTTTCGTACTTATTCACAATGCACAGATATCAAAGAGAGACCACTTAATTTGATCTCCTTCATGGTAGTACATACCTCTTATCTATGGTTTTACACACCGAAGGATACTGTTTAAAAATAACTAATTCAAAATGGCGGCGCGTGAATTGTCAAGGTCAGATACCAATTTCGGGAAATGATTTGTCGACTTCTCGGGATCCCCAACGGGAATTTGTTAATTCTTGGTATTTTGTCGGCCATAAGTGTCTGAGATTTCTTGAAATTAAGCATTTCTATTTCAGAAGTGCAAAAACAGTCACTTGAAGGGAAAGTAGCGTGTCGAATTCGAGAATTTCCCGAGCTAGTCGTGATATGACGATTTTTTTCAGTCCCGACCGTCAGGATTATAAAATCTTCCTTTCCAATCCCGTCTCGACCAAAAACCTTTTTGCGTCCGGACACCTATAGTCGCGGCAGTACAGTGATTCTAATGGTCTCGTCTAGTTTGCTGGACTTTTTGGCCTCTTTCTGCATTCGGCCGTCTATTTGGTTGCACGACTCGTTGCCAGATAACTGCAAGATGCATCTGAGAGGAAACACGTGACTACCAACTTCCGGCTTAAGATCATCTTAGCAGAATCGCCGGACGACAAAAAAAAGTCACACGCGGTCTGTGGATGAAACTAGTCAATGCAACAACTAGCATGCAAGCTGCAAAGGGAAAAATTACGGAGAATGAAAATATTTAGGAAAGAATGAAAAATGTAGCTACTACTCTCGGAAAGTCGGTAAATATGGTGTATGATCTTTGGTCACACGATTAATTGTATTTAAGTAATTAAAATCAATTTTGAGTTCAGCTTCATAATATTCCAAGCTCAATCAAAATATTTGTTCTGAATAGAAAAAAATGTTAGCACGTTAGGTCTCATTATGGATATATACTTAGCATTAATTAAAGTAGATTGTATTGTTCAAAACTTGTGTCGAAGTCACGCTCTTCGTTCTTTGAAGCAGACGAGATATTCAGTGAACGTGGTCTTCATATAAAACAATGAACTTCTCTCGCTTCAAACCAATATTTTAACATTTTCAAAGTATCATTTATTTATCTTGAGTACAAAGAATGTTGTCAGACATCGCCAAGTATAACTATAATTGTTACCGCAATAACATTATCTCCACGGTTGCCGCCATCTTGCAAGATCTTGTGCAGACGAAACGAGTCAACTTTGCCTTAACTTGCTCCGGCTGCAAGATGGCTGTAAGCCGTCTGAATGGCCGGACGCTTTCACTCTGTAAGACGTGACGTCATCTTCCGCCCGCCGAACGCTAAACGTGCAAGATCTTCAAGCCGACTTGAAGTTGTCTGGCCTGCCGAACGGGGCTAGTGTGTTTGGTGTTTGCACCGTTTGCACTACGTTCTGGAGCGGTGTGGTGTATGGTCACGTGGTGCGTGCTAACTAATCAAATGTAAATCACAGACAAGAATATTATTAGTAATGAATAGGGCTAGGATTTTCATGATTTAGCATATTTATTTTGGTAAGGGTGATCTGTTCCCTACATACATAGAAATTCACATTACGAGGAAATTAATTAAATTAATGTGCTTTCAAGGGCATATTTAGGCATATTTGGCCATTTCTACGTAATAGATAGGGACATTGAATTTTCGCGATGCGCGAAATCGCGAAATGTGAAAAAAAAATGCAATTTTGATAATTTTGCACGTAACTACACCCCAAATGATGAAATATGGATGAGTTTTATTCGCGAAGTAATGCGAAATGTGTGCTTTTCCACGAAATGAACGCTTTCTCGCGAAATAACCGTGAAATATCATCAAATTAAGTAGAAAACTCGCAAAAACCGGCAATCGAGGTTGTGAGCGCAAACTGTCGATTTGTAACGAAACGTTTGCCTAAAGTTTCCTACCACTTGCAGCTGAAGAACGTTTTATCTTCGATCACATCAGGAAGACGTTGCAAATTGGGATTTCCCATGCACATAATCTCAGTTCGAAAACTTCGCTCCATGTCAAGCTGCATTCCTTTCTTCCCCCGAATGTCTACTCAACTTCCAGTTTCACTAAACTTGCTAGCTGTAGCAGCGATAAGATTAGTCTGTTCCCGCACATCAAGGGAAACAATGGTGTCATTTGTGTTCAGTCACGAATGAACTTTGTTTATCATCATGTGATTTTCAACATGTGTTTGTGTATGTGCAGTAGTGATTATTATATTTGTTGGACAGCAAGGATATCCTTTAAATACATACAATGAATAAATCACCTGAGATATGCAATTTAGAAATGAAGTGATTTTGTGTTGATGTTTTCTTTTTGGTTGGACAGCTAAGTACTTGTGTATGTGTACAGTATATAAAAATGAAGTAGTTTGTCAATTTATAGCTCTTTTGTATGTTGTTTCCTCTCATGATGAAAAAGTGTGTGCCATTTTTTTTTCACCGCTGGTATATACCGCTGATCTAACATTTTATTTACCGCTCTCCTCAGTTTTTATTTACCATAAATTTGTCTCCCTAGTAATAGAGCATATTTTGATAGATGTTCGGTCATATTCAGCATATTTCCGCTCTTTCGAGGAATATACAGCCATTTTGTGTACTTACTCCCATGTTCAGTCAAGTTGTTGATTTTTTACAAATATACGTCCCAGTTTATTTCCTGAAAAATGGTGAAAACCAGTCTCCTTTTCTAATGGAATGAAATCAGAAAATGGACTTTGGCCAAAAATAACTCTGAGCAAATCTTTGATTATTGCTGAATTTCCTCAAAGTGTAGATCACTGTCTATTTTCTGCAAAATTATGTGAACTACCTTCGTCCCTTATTGCAATGCAGTACACAAAATGGACATTACCCCAAAACTTGTGAGTGCATAGCATATGGTAAATATTGATATTTAAAAGAGTTCAGTTGTAAGGGCATATTTTTCAAATTATAGTGCATATTTTTTTTAAACTTTTAGGTCATTATTTTGCATAATTTGATGATTTTCAGGTCATAAAAACCCTAGCTCTAATAATGAAATATCGCTACACTTGCGCCATTTGAATTACATAAACTTTTCCCAGATATCCCCCTTGGTAACACGTACATTCTTTTAGTAACTTATTCAACAGGCAGAGAGCGATTGTGTCTTCAACACGTGAGGTATGAATATTACGCCCTTCCACTTCAACCGCTTATTTCCCGAAAGCATACTACAGCCCCTTGGTAGTCGGGAGGCGATTAGCTGTTGTGATTTCCACGGAGCAAGAACATTTCCACGCCGTGGCTGTTCTCGAGCACTTGGAACCCGTTTCTGGCAGTGTTGCCAGCCCTCGTGAGCTCGTTGTCGCAAGAAAATGCCGAGGATTGATCGTTGCCTCGGTGAGTGTGCGCGTGACAGTTTTTACAGAACCGTGACGTGGCTGTTGCTGACAAAAAGGCAAGTCTGAGATCTCCATCTACGTCGTTTACTCGTTTGCCTTCCTTTTTAGAGTAATCGCAACGATAAGGCCAAATGATGATTATTAGGTCTCGGACGTGCTTGTCCTAACAAGTCTTAATTTTACAAAGAAAATGACCCTTAAATTACTATAAATTCTTGAATTTTCATAAATGACAAACCCACTTCCATAATTCAGTGTTCGGTGATTGAAAGGCCTGAAGTTAAGATTAATTATAATAATTACATGCAACTGCACTCATTTACAGCTGCCTGGAACGCTAATTCTTAGATTTTTCCTACCGCTGTTGTTAACTATGATCAGGTTCCAAGAATTGCCTTATTTCTCTCCTTACATTTGAAGCCATGTAGGTCTAAAAGATGTATTTCTTCAGTTGTAGAATTTTGGAAGAAGCAAACGCGACCAAAGCCCCTATCTAGTAGGAATGCCCCAGTTGGCGCTGAACTAACTTTCTAGGTAGCAATCATGGCCGCCTGGCTGACTGCTTGACTGGTTTGGAGGAATAGGACATGTTCTAATTGCTATTTGTTTTCCTCCACTGGATTCTGTGGAACAGCCAATCAGAGCAAAGTTTCGCCATCTGAAGATAATCTGTGAGTGTGCAAAGGAGCACTTTTGTCTGTGGTTTCCAAGTGTTACTCCAGCAATGTATAACGTATACAGCATGAAAGGCGCGTTGAGTTATACCATCTATGCTGAGTGCACGGTGTTTACATTTGAAACAACTAAAATATTCTTCCATACGTGTACAGTAAACGTTGTAAAGTATGTATTTAAGCAGCGCCATTGTTTAGTACCTAATAATGTTTTATACGAAACGTTATTCCTCTCGGTTGAATAGTTATCGGCTTTTAAAAATGTGAAGTGATGCATTGTTTACATCTCACGCGGCCGCCATTACAACTTCCCTCGTATGGGAACAAAAGTCTATCGACAATTACGCTGAAAAGTATCTTGTGAGGCGAAAACTAGCAAATTGGTAGCCAGTCCAGCGCCAACTAGGGCATACCTACTGGAAATCCTGTTCCGTGTGATGCGGGCTTTAATCAACGAAACGATCGTAAATGAAAATAGAAAACTTAAAATTAAGGATAAAAATGCAATAAAAATCTGTCAATCATCAGCGGAACATGCTCCATCCCAGCCGAGAACAATATTTATTTTTTCTCTACTTTGTTTTTACCAGGAGATAATAGCAAATGTCCCGCGCTGTGGCCACCTACCATCGTGAGGAAATTGGGGAGCTATGAATGAGTAGCATAACCCGGTCATGAAAACCTACAACGACGACTGGGGTTCGTCGTGCTGACCACACGTCACCCCGTATAAGCCCTGGTCCTCACGGGCTGTTACGCCACATGGGGTTAGTAACAAATGATGTAATTCTATATAGACAGTAATTCTATAAAGACACACACACACGCAAGGGCTGCGGTGGTCCTGACATACGACGCTACGACTCCAGGGGTCAAGGGTTCGAATCCCGGACTGGGCATGGAAGTTCTTTGTGAGTGTCCCTTCATAAATTTCATCATCATCACTTATTTCCATATTTGCGATAGCCGAAAGTGGCAGAAAAGCGAAGTAAAATAAACCAAATCAATCAATCAACGGAATGCATAATTTTTCACATTCCACTTATGCTTTTCACTAACTTATTTAGAATGCGGCAATCTTGAAATTACAATAACTCTATACGTAACTCACCAATACCTTACTGGGTTACCAGTATAAAATGGCCTTGTAATGCATTGTAATACAATGGCATAATTTGGTTATTAATAACTAATATAAGATATATTATTGTAAATAATATTAATGACAGTATTATAATATTAATTAATTTTTAATATAATAATATATGTTTATAATAATAATAAATTTGGAATAAAATTGCTTTATTTTTATTAGTCTACAATAGTTGTTAATTGTATAATTATTGTTGTTATCATTATTATTTTTGCTATTCAAGTTTTATCAATGTCAGCCCCCTCCCCTTATAAAATGTCTGTCAATTCCCATGTAGCAGATGGAATTTGTCACTTTTCATGACGCTCTTTTTGGCAACAGTAAACTCGTTCTGCAATCGCATTACGTTGTCGTTGTTCTTAATTTTTGGAGGGTGGTGATTTTTCGAAGAATTGTTTTTGTGCCAAAACAGCTCCATAGTCTCAAGTTCCAGATGTATATGCACTGTCAGCATGTGAAGGAAACAGCATTGATTTGACCAATTTCTTTTATTTCGCAGGTCCCGGCCCTAGAGAAATCCCACCACGGCTTGCAACCCTGCTCGTGCCACCTCAGTCAGGCGAGCTCCGTACATCGCGCGGGCTCGCTGCGGAGGTGGTGCCATCTGCCGACATGACGAATGAGGTCACGTGACTCGAGCGCGGGCGGACAGTCAAGGTGCGCGGTTCGGTTTCTGTCGAGTTCCAGTCTCGCGTCTGTGAGGGTGCAACGACGTCAAAATAAATTTCGACTCGGAAGAAAAAGAAAACAACAAGAAAAAAAGAAATACAAAGCAAGAGGAATCGGCAAAATCGGCCAACAAATGTGTACGTGATAAGTGCTTTCTTCATTCTTTGCCCCATTTTACCCGCCCGGAAAAAAAAAAGTGTTACACATCCCCCCCCTTTTTTCCCCTTACGTACATGAAACATTTGAAGCAAGAAGAGGCAGTTTGTTGCTGAGAAGGTGGTGTGATAGGAAGTTAACCGCCAGCATGCGGTGAGTGAAGAAAAGTTTCAGCATGTATAGTGTGAACGAACCCCGTATAATACGGAGCCCGTATTTACCATCGGGTACGGGCTCCACGACATCGACGGGGTCTGAATCGGACGTCCCCGTGTCAGAATTGGACGAAGAAGAAGAGGATCTACCCTACCCGGGATTCGTATCTCTGGCCCTGAAGTACTTGGACCAAACCACACGACCACGCAACTGGTGTCTACGGATGATAACTAACCCATATCCTTTTTTTGCGCTACAACAGGCAAAGTGTTACAAGTTCTTGTGTGGGAGCGACGCTTGCATGGCCAAGAGAGCTACAGGACTGGACGCACTGAAGGTAAGTTTCTCTGTTCTTGCTCTTCGAACACTTGCTGTGCTGTGAAGTGGTTGAATAGGACCGGTTTTTTCTGTGCCTCCATTTCCTCTTCTGGAGCTTACCTCGTTGTAATTTCGAGTCCCCACGGGGCTGTAGGGGTACCCATTAGTGTTGGGTGATATATCGCGATATTGAAAAAATATCGCCCAGGCGATATCAACTAGACGATATATCATCCCGATATTTTGGCGATATATGTCTTGTCGGCCATATCCTCACATCGTCACGATATTTTGGCGATATACGTATATCGTGTCGGCGATATCGTGACCATATTTTGGAGATATATATATATATATATCTTGTCGGCGATATCTTCACGATATTTTGGTGATATATATCGTGTCGGCGATATCTTCACGATATTTTGGTGATATATTTCTTGTCGGCGATATCGTCACGAAATTTTGGAGATATATATCTTGTCGGCGATATCGTCACGATATTTTGGAGATATATATATCGTTTCGGCGACACATCGTCACGATATTTTGGCGATATATATTGTGTCGGCGATATCGTCACGATATTTTGGCGATATATGTCGTAGAGACTATATATCGGCGATGTCACGATAAGCCAAAAATATCGTATCGTCTGTGACGATATATCGCGATATCGATGTTATCTTATGTTGACCCATCGTAATTTTCATCACTTTATCCTCAGCGTGGCAATTAATCCAAAAGTTAGAAAAGCAACGTATATTAGCTGAAACAGAACAATGGAAGAAATTAGGGATAGCCAAATCCGGATAAAATTTTATCCGGACATTGGATAATTTTCTATCCGGATTTCAAATATCCAGATATAAGGATTATCCGAATTGTTCAGAATATCCTGATATTCGGATTATTCTATTAATTATACGGATATTCGGATTATTCTATTAATTATACGGATATTCGGATTATTCTAATTATACGGATATTCGGATTATTCGAATTATCCGGATTTCCTATATCCGGATATTCGGACTATCCGATATGTCCAGATATCCGAATATGTGCAATATCTGGACAGCTTTATCGTTTATCCGTTTTACGGGCTATCCACATAATCTTTTATTCGTCATGTTTGTATTTCACTGAACTGACTTTCTACAAATCCTTCATCAAATCGGTACAATCCGGATATGCGAATTATCCGGATTATCCGTTGCATCCGAAACGGATATAGGACAATTTGAAATCCGAATATCCGTTATTCGAATGTTGTGTCCATCCCTGAAGAAATCATCTTTAATGTGTTTCTCTATTTCTCTTTCGGTTACTTTAATCGCTATTCCACCTCTAGGCTTAATCGCGACGATGAGTATGAGCGATGAATTGATGATGGGACAAATACAACGATACATGCATGTCTTACCAGGGTTTGATCCTGGGCCCTCTAGCTTCGTAGCGCGTTATTTTACCCACTCTGCCAATGAGGCTGGCTCAGTTGTTTGCCTTGGCTTACTTAGTCCCTCTTTCTTGTACCGTTAAGTTATCCGCCTTCATTTCAACGTGCTTCCTTGACCTTTGTTTCAATCAGAACGCATTAAGAATATACACAGAGAAATATGTTTGAAATAACCAAATAGTAGCTTCTGGTAAACAAACATTTGTTTAAATAGTCAACAAGTAAATGATTGTTCACTAAAACTACATTCTACAGTAAAACAAAATACATAATTTGATCAAAATTTCAAAACTTACTGAAGGCCAGCAAATCCTGTAATCGTGTATATTTGCTTGAGTCACCATATAATTTAGTAAAATTATCAAATTTAGTGAAGGCTAACAAATCATTTTAGTAACCTGTACACTTGGTTTGAGCTACAAAAAAAAATTGTCAGAATTAACAAATTGTCCACGGAGAATATAAATGTTCTCTGTTTTCATTTTCTCCGGAGAGACCTTTAAAGTTTGACATGATATTTTATTGCACCTTTGTCACGATTGGGCTGAAAGTTTAGATCATTGAAATTACTGATATATTGAAACCTCTCTAAAAAGAAATAGTTGATTGGTTAGGTATTTATGCCATAATTAATTAGTGAAATTTCAGATAGAACAATTACACATAACACTAACTTTGATTAGAGAGTGTCAGTGTTGTATCTACCAGAGAGAACACTGCACTTTAGAAATGAGATTAGGTAGTTGTTCTGTAATGGAGATGAAACAGTTTCATTAAAATTTGTCAATTTGGTAGCAAAGTAAAAATAAATTAATCCAATCAACTAATTTTATTCCACTATTATTCATTTTCTTTTCCTGTTAACAACAAAAGTAAGAACCAAAGACCACTACCATTGCTAAGCATCTCCCACAAGTGACTGGGGTTGGAATGCAAGTTCTGTAGATCATGCTCAGATGGCGCTTGTGGTTGGTTGAAGGAAATTGTCGTAATGTTTCATTGGCTGTTTGAGTTTGCATCCTCCTGGCTGCTTACAAATTTTGTGGATGAACCAAAATCACTGTCAATGTATCAATTCTGGTTGTGTGTAGTCATCAGACGAAAGCAGAGATGAAACAATTGCATCCTAAATAGACCACGGACAAAATATCTCGATTTGTTTACAATTTGGAGATAGAACATTTATATTCTCAATGGACGAATTATATTTTTATTTATTTTACTTCGCTTTTCTGCCCCTTTTGGCTAATCACGAAGATGATACTGAGTGATTATGTGATGAAATTGATGAAGGGACACTCACGAACACCCCTGGGCCTCCCGGATGGCGTAGTGGTAACGTCGTCGTCTTGTATTCATGGGGTCCCGGGTTCGATACCCTGAGAGGCACATGGTACATTGGTTCGGATCCAACTTTAAACTGTAGGTCCAGTCCCGATTAGCCTTCCTGTGCATCAAGTGGACTTAAAACAACAAATCAATCAATCAAACGAAGAACATCCATTCCCAGACCGGGATTCGAAGCGCATTGTGCTAGCCACTCCGCCACGGAGGTCGGCCACCCCTGACATATAACTTCCACATAACGGATGCAGATGATTCGGAAAGTGAGCATGAAATTGGAAAATGATTTCCTCAGTCCAATTGCATCCGTTTACAACTTGATGCGCGCTTGACTATGAAGTGTACACTCTAAAACATGTACATATAATCGATGATTTGATTTTCTAAATGGACAAGATGCCGGATTGGCTGATTCCTTCAGCGTCTGCATTCAGCCATGCATGGCATTGTGTGTAGTCGCATCAATAATAATAGAGCGTAGAAGTGTCAAGATTCTTTAGCCAAGTTACTAATAGACTCATGGTATTAGATTCGGGACGTACAGTTGTAAAATATCCGAATTTCAAATTATCCTATATCCGTTTCGGAATATGCAATATCTGGATAGAAAATTTCTTGTATCCGGATTTGTCCATTCCTACTTGGAAGCGAATCCTAAAAGAGATTTCATATCGAAGCGACAGACATTTGTCGCTTGAGGATTTCACCAATCGAAGCAAGCTTCTGTCACTATTATCTGAAACGTTGATGTCTATTGGCTTGTTCTAAAGCAACACGTGTCGCGTGTTGCTTGGACCTGAACACTCCCTAAGTAGGTAATCAATGCAACCTTTCGTACCGAAGCGATACGTCAAGCTGCATGCGTCGCTTGACGCCTACACATCTCTTAGACTGGGCCGTTTTCTCAATGACGTGCATCGTGTCGCCTCGGTCTGCTGTTCACGCATACTCAGCGAAGCCTTTTTCACATACTGGATACGGCAAATAAAATATCGCACAAAGAAAAAATAAAACTGTGCGTCGCTGGTAACTTCTTACGTGAAACTCTGTGTCGTATGCCACTTGCTGCTTGCCGCGTGTCACTTGGAAACGAGCCTTCAGAAATAAATGCAACCTTACTAACCAAAGTGACACGGCAAAATCCCGAAAACTGCACATACAAGAAAATAAAATTGACAGTTTTAGGTTGCAAATTTTGTAATGTAATGTAATGCGCGGCTACATTTTAATTTGTAAATTGTAACATTTTACCGTTAAGATAAATAAATTGTTTGTAAAATTGTAGGGTGTACGTAATAGTAATTCATCACATTACATTAGTTAGCAGTTTGTATCACTTTCATTCTCATTTTACGATAGTCTCCAAACGGGAGAAACACAACAGGTCATAGGCTAAATAGAGTTGTTTTCCTATGATTTATGCACCCACCAGCTACAGATCACATTCGTTGGTTTGATTTTGATTTGATTTGATTTAGTTTATTTTACTTCGCGTTTTGTGCCTCTTGGCTAATTGGCGAAGATGGGGATGAGTGATGAAATGATGAAATTGATGAATGGACATTCACAAACAACCAAGCCCGACCGGGATTCGAACCCAGGACCCTTGGCGTCGCAGCGCGATGTGCTAACCACTCGGCCACAGGGTCGGGCCACATTCGTTGGGATGCTGGTTCAGATGTATCGTAAAAATATAGCTGGGACGTCTATATATCGTCTGCAAATAACGCTTCGCCTGGCGAGCAGTTCCTCGACCGTAAGCCCCTCCTGCTTACGACCGCCAAGCGCACGGCTGTCCTCGGTGATAAATGTCGTTCCGATGGTTCGCGTACCATTCTCTGTGTCAGTGTGTGTGGAACTGCCCTCCGACAACGTAGCAAGCCTGCACCCAACATTGTAAGCCTGAAGTCTTCAATATTCATACACTCTGTTTATCCAGTCACATAAACTGATATTTTGTACAGTCACCAGCAAAAGAGACACCTAGATACTGGTGGCTACCCTGCAATGTGTGTTGCCTAAATCTACGTCGATGATAGCAACTTCTCAATGGGAAGTTCTGCAGCGAAGCCGGTATTTCAGGATATAGGCATCCCATTTTTATTACCTGTGACTGTACATATAACGATACTTGTCAACCTCATTGGCTAAGTGATTAGCACGGACGTCAGGATTTCCGGGTTCGAATCCCGGCCTGGACATGGTTTTTTTTGTGAGTGTCCCTTCCTCAGTTACATCATATCACTCATCCTCATCGTCGCGATTAGTCAAAACTGGCAAAAAAGCGAAGTAATATAAATAAATAACTAAAGTAAGGATACTTTTTATACACATGTTAACGATGCATCAGAGACGTCGTTAAGGGGGAGGGGTCACTGGTTCCTCCGAAACTTCACCTGCCCCACCCCAAAAGTTTCCATGGCTTACAGGAAAATTTATTATAATTTGATTTCAAAAATCTCCAAATTATATATTTGCATGGGGATCACATTCTTTCCACCATTTCAACTATTGTAAAAAAAAGAAAACTTCCACGTACACATTACATCTTGTCATGAAGGCACAAATAGGGGGATCTGGAGGTACGGCCCCACACGTTCTCGATCTCAGCTGTTTTTTCGCAGTGATGTGATCAGCACTGCGCTGCAGCCGCCTTTGCGGAAGTAGGGGGATAGTGTATCCCTTCTAAAAATTTTGAGAGGGGTTCACTGTTTCTACGTAACTTCGTGCGACTATTGAGCAGTTGCCAATTCAAGAAATGCAGTGCTTATTTACTAACCTGTGCGATTTTTATTGTTGTGAAGTGTAAGTGCCACCAGATTGAGCACTATTAAGATCTGGAAGGATTAATTGATTGATTTGCTTTATTTTTACTACCCTTTTCTGCCACTTTTGACTATTCGCGAAGATGAGGATGAGTGATGATATGATGAAATTGATGAAGGGAGACTTGCAAAGAACACCTATGTCCAGACCGAGATTCGAACCCGGCACCCCTGGCGTCGTAGCGCGCTGTGCTAACCATTTCGCCACGAAGGTCGGCTGAAAGGAATAAGTGAATACATTTTGAAAGCGAAATTCGTTACTACTTGAATTTATTTGGGCGGAAGAATCATGGTCGAAGGCTTTGAAGGTACCGAAAGTCTAGAAGAGAAAGCATTTCTTTCGCAGCAACACTTTTCTCTAAATAAAAAAAAATTAAAGAGAACCTGGAGAAGAAAAACTCCAGCAGCTCTTCATCCTAGAAGCTGGAGGTTTTTTATTAACTTTTGCAAGCTGCCGGCTAAAAATAGCGTCACGTTAGAGTTGATTCATGGGATATTACGGGGAGGCATTTTTTAAATTTTCTTTTCTGCGCAGAGAATGGGCCGTGCACTGAATGGATCCCCGAGAGAAAAGCTGCTCCTGTGCGGGAATCGAGGTTATGGTCGCACCTAAAATAACATAATCATCTCTTGGGTTGCATTCCGCTTATTCTGTCAGTCAGTCGCTCCAATCTGTCAGCCTGCAGAAGCATGGATATTTTACAAATATTTGACAAGTATGTGATGGAGATTTTACAACTATCTGAGCTTAACAAATATGCGATGGAGATTTTTTTATGTTAAATATGCGAGACTTTACATATGCGAAGGAGGTTTTACAGATATCTGAGATCTTACGACGTGTGATTGGGATTTTTACAAATATCTGAGACTTTACGAATCTGCCAAAAAGATTTTACGAATATCCGGGAGTTTACAAATATGCGAAGAGATTGTGCAAATATAGATGGAGATTTTACAAAAATAGCAGATTCTCTACAAATATGCGAAAGAGATTTTACTATAGTATCCGATTCTTTACCAATATGCGAAGAGATTTTACCAATATCCAGGACTTTACAAATATGCGATGGAGATTTTACATATATCCGATTCTTTTCAAATAAGTGAAAAGATTTTTACAAATATTCGAGACTTTACAAATATGCGATTGAGGTTTTACATATATATCTGAGACTCTAGACTTTACAAATATGCGAAGAGGTTTTAGAAATATCCGAGATTTTTCAAACATACAATGCAGATTTTTACCAGTATCCGAGATTTTGCAAATATATGATAGAAATTTTACAAATGAGATTTTAAAAATACATGATGGCGATTTTTTCATGGCGTGGTGCTATGCACAGGGGGGCACTTTACCTTTTTTTTATGATGGCGATTTTAATACAGATGAGTGAGATATTACAATCATATGATAAAGAGTTTTCAACTATCTGAGACTTGACAAATATGCGATGGAGATTTTACAAATATATCAGACTTAACAAATATGCGAAGGAGATTTTAAAAATATCAGAGACTTAGATTTTACATATATCCTAGGCTTTACAAATGAAGACTACAAGGGAAAAGGGAGGCAATTCAGTTTTTCATAATTTTACAGAATAGCAAATTGAAAGTTTGAAACCAAATAATCTTTATTCTTATTGATGTATGTTCTGTATCACATGTATTATGAAAAAAACGTATATTTCTTTGTATGAAAATGAAGTATGAAAGAAATTGATTCAAGAAGAGTACAAAAGTTATGACAAAACTTTCTTAATGTAACAGTTTACAGCATTATGAAGTGGTGCACAAATTCACTTGTTCAGGTTTAGGCAGTGCTGTCCTTATTGTTTCTGCCCCTTAGGTCCATGTGGCAGGTTTGTGTAGTAAACCTGAGCCTCTCTTGTGCAGAACAGTTTCAATCAATTCCTGAAGATCTTTGAACTTTTCATCTGATATTTGTAGAAGTCCCTCATAAGCTCTAGCAGGGTGTAGAAATTCGTTAGATTCCAGATGAGGTGCAAGGCTTCTGTTTATTTTTTCTTCCCGCGCACGATTGTGGAAATCCATGCTGCGTTGTAGTGTTCCCGATCAGACGGGGATGGTCTCCTTCAACTTTCAGCTCCTTGATTGGTCTCGTTGGAATGGGGCATTTCCTGATTTAATAGTTTTCAAGGAATCCACTCCAGTCTCTGATCATCCCATCATCCACTTCTACAACTGTGAAGGGTTCTGGTTTAACTCGTGCACTTTGGAACACTGTAACCCAGTCCTTAGGAACTTCAGTTACAGTTTTTGTTTTTAGTAATCCCATATCCTTGTCGCATTCCATGTATGAATGTCCTCGTATTGGAAATGTGGCAATAACTGACTGCAGAACTGACATGAACAACATAGTGTAAATATCGGAGAACAGTGTAATTTTTATTATGGCGTCTTACAGAGTCACAGAAAATATGTAAATGTTGAACGTCTGAGCTAAAAACGATGTTACCTCATTTGGCCCTTTTCTGCCAATAGTTTCAGGATAAACGTAGAAAATTGCCTTGTTGTCAGATAATTGGTGAATGTTGAAAGAAAAAACACTTAATTGTCGTTTGTAGTAAACCATGTTTGTAGTAATGTTTGGACAAGGGAGATTTTTTTTTGAAAATCCATGAAATTGATTCCATCCGATGATGCTTCCTACTTCTTATTCTTGCCTGTCTTTTGCGCTCATAGAAAGTTTCTGCTTTCCTAATATGAACCTGATGCTGAGTTTCCATATCTTTGATTCTCTTCTCTAAGTCTTGCTTCAACCCTTCGTCTGCAGAAACATAATTCTTATGTGTAGAAAATTCACGTTAAACACTTACGATGGGGCAATCCATTGTAGAACACTCTCTGTAGTTTATAATGCTTCACCGCCTCCTCAGTTCTGACATGGCGAATGCAATTGACGGTCACCTGCACGTTTAATATTAGCCGGGCGTAACGTGCACAAAACAATCATATCCCTCACAAAACAAAGCACAGCATGCAAAATTTCAATCTGACAGTATTGCTACATGCAGCGCGATTACAACAGTGGTGAAGTTACTTTCGTAAAATGACTTGCTTCCTTTTCCCCCCGTATTCAACTGACTTTTTCCCCTGTAGGCGAAATCTTCAAGATTTAATTTCTCTGTGACTAACCTCCCTGTTGCTCTGACATTGCGTCCACATAAACTACATCATTCAAGCTACATGAATCTGCTGTTAACTCATTTTCGACCATTTACTGACTTGCTTCCTTTTTCCCCTTTAGTCTTCAATGTAATAGAAATTTCACAAATACCTGAAATTTTTACAATTATATGATGGAGATTGTAATACAGGTACATGAGATGTTAGAATTATGTGATGGAGTATATTGTAGTATATTGCAGGTTTCCTGAATTTGAATCATATTACCTGTGTGACGTCATGAATCCGAGATGGCCACCAAAGCACTCTCATAGGACACTTCACATTGTCACAAAGTCCTATTTTCTCTTCCAGTGAAGTTCGGCGATAAAGTTCTCGGATTAAGGCCAGACCACACCTTTGAGTGCCGGTTTCGGATTGGAAATCGTTTGATTTTCCGATCGCATCCGAATCAAAATCTAGTGACCACTCTGTTCCGAATCACGGACCGGACACTGACGATTTTTAGCGCTCTACACATATTTTCCCAGACATGTCTCAGCCTTGAGATAATGGCAGGGAGAATAACAAGAACAAATGCACTAAAATATTACAACATCTTCACAAAAAAATTGGAGATGGCGTAGTGCTCATGTCATCGTCTTGTAATGAACGAGTCCCGCGTTCCATATCCGGTGGAGGCACATGGTTCGGACTTAAAAAAACAAAAACAGGGGAGTTTTGCCTTTACTGATGACGTCGGGAGTGCCTAGTTTTTCCAGCATAGAGACGTCAACAGTGTTTTATAGGCAACATGACCTGTTGTGGTATCATTGACAGGGACAACCTCTCAGAGGTAAAACAGCGAAAAATCAGGCGAAACCAGGTCTGCCCTGGTAGTGCTTTTGGTAAAGAAATGAAATTGTACGCCAGATACCTGGATTCGAGTGCTGGTCGGTCCTGGAGTTTTTTTCCCGAATTTAAATAAATAAATAAATAAAATGATGTAGATTGTAGTTAAGTTGAAAATTTGTAAGATAAATTTAAATTCATATAAAATGCCGTAAATGTAGCATCCTTCACACTATATACAGAGCATTCCCTGACATTCGCTACGAGACTCGGCGGAAAGCGGCCCGGCATCAGCGCTTGTCTTTCCCGGTGAACGGGTCCGCGACAGTCGCTTATATGAAACCTCGTAAAAACGTTTAGAGTAACAGGGTCAGTTCTGAATAAAAGTGGAAAGAAAAATGGGGAAATAAAGTATACAAAGACAATCCACACACCATCCGTGAGTTAAAAGAGAGTATTGTACGAAAAATCGGGAGAATTACAGTAGACGAACTTGGACGTGTAAATGCCAATTTCCTTCGGAGATGCCAGGAATGTGTTGCAGCAGAGGGACATCATTTTCAACACCTTCTGTAGTCAAGGTTAGTACACAATATGAAAACTGTAATTTTAATAGCCGACTCTAGCGACTGTCGCAGACCCGTTCACCGGGAAAGACAAGCGCTGATGCCTGGCGGCTTTCCGCCGAGTTTCGTAGCGAATGTCAGGGAATGCTCTTTAGAATCTGCTTTAGTCATTCCATGTCAACCAAAACATATTTTAGAACCTTTACGATCAGGTTTTTTTAAAGGCTTTTTGTTTATTCATTGTACCTACCAAGGAAGAAAAAAAAATCCATATGTTTGGGCTCTTAATTTTTGAGGTACTGGTGTTTCAAAAACTCAACAATTGCAATAATTTAACATTTTGTAATATTTAAACAGCTAACAAAAGCTATTTGACCTGCAGAGCTCAAATTGGGTCATTCTTTACTGCCTTCACTGAGTTTTAATTTGAAATGTAGCATGACTGTAGTATTCGAATTTTGTAACTTTTCCAAACCTTAGAGTTTTTTTTAATATATCGAAAACACCTTAATTTTTTGAAAAAAATATTTTAAATATATCAATTGACTATTTGTGTGCAAAATTGCATAATGGGACAGCAATGGGTTCCCATGAAAATTCATTTCATTGTGTTGTAATTTGCGTGGAATTTGCTAAATTTGTTGACTTCCATGTTAAAACTGTAATTATAAGCTGAGTGCATTTTAAATTAAAGGTAATTAAAAGCAGAAGAGAATGACACCAGTTTGAGCTCTGTAGGCCAAATAGTTTTTAATTTAGAACTTTTTAAATATTTTAAAATGTTGTTAAAATATTGTGATTGTTGAATTACAATAACTCAAAAACTAGGAGCCAAAAATATGAAATGTTACAGTTTGTCAATTTTTTTTTTTTATTTAGTTTATTTTACTTCGCGTTTTGTGCCTCTTGGCTAATTTGCGAAGATGGGGATGAGTGATGAAATGATGAAATTGATGAATGGACATTCACAAACAACCAAGCCCGACCGGGATTCGAACCCGGGACCCTTGGCGTCGCAGCGCGATGTACTAACCACTCGGCCACAGGGTAGGGCAGTTTGTCAACTGTACGGGTATTAACACTGACCAAATATTATCAATTTCTGAAATGTCATGTGGTTGATTTGACAGGGAGCGACCTTCCACCAATGCTTCAGGAGGAAACCAGGTACAAAAAAAGAAATAAACAAATCTATTTTTCTTTTCCTGGTCATTAGCATCAGCTTTCATTTCTGTTCCACTAATCGCGACGCGAACGACGTACGTAAATTCTCGACCCATCCCTGAAATATCAGGACAGACCTTTATACGTCTAGCAGTGACAGCTCAAGCCCACGTAGCGTGAGCCTCCAAGAATATACTAAATTATTCATCTTATTGAACCGAGACGAAGATCAAAGGAAAGAAGAAAAAAGCCGTCGACCTCTATCGAATATTTTATTGATTGGGTGTTTTGTTTCACAGTTCCCCGTGTGTAATAATTGATCAGGTCTCCAATATTTATGAGGAACCATCAGTGCTGCTTAATTCGTTAATGACTGTGCATATACTGGCGATGAAAAATTTACAAGATGTAAATGACTGGAAGTGAATGCTCGGTGAGATTGCAGTGAATTAATTTGTCAAGTTATTGCGAATAGTTATGTAGAGATGCATTAATTCTCTTGGTATTTAGCTATGTATGTAAAAGAAGATAAACATCCTGGTCTCTGGGTAGAAATTTTCAGCGAAAGTCTCTGGCATACCGTGCCATTTCTCTACCACTGAGCTACCGAGCCGGCCTGGCCTCGCCCGATTTTTCGCTGTCGCTGTTTTACCTACGTGGAATCGTCTCTGCAAGTGCTACCGCAACGGGATCTGTTGCCTTTGAAACACTGTAGACGTCGACGTTGCCTGATTCCTCCCAGATTAGACAGGAGATGTGCAGTGGGATCCACGAGTATTACCATGCAAATTGTCCATCACCATGTTCGTGCACTTTATTTGACCCAATAAGAGCTTCAAGAATTAAAGAAAACTCAAAACTCTGTTGACAACTGCTGTACCAGCATACATAAAAATTCATCTCTTAAAACACACAGGATATAAGAGAAAAAATATTGAAAATAATCATGGACAATTTGCACGGTAATACTCATGGATCCCACTGTACGTAGTAGTACGAGACCAGAATGTTTATCTTTTTTTTACATGCATATATATAATTGAGAGATATAGAGGAAGAGTTGTATTACTTTTTGGTTACTTTTACGGAAATAGAAAGTTTGCCTAATCTTCAAGAATTCTGATCTCTATTTCTCACCTCTTCTATATAAGTACAAAGTAATAATCTCCTGGTGTCTATCTCTCAATTCTTCTATGTATGTAAGAAAAAAGAAAGGAAACATTCCGGTCTCTATTTCTCACTACTTCTATGTATGTAAGACAGTAAAAAACTCCTTAGTCTCCATTTCTCAACCCTTCTACAGAGCATTCCCTGACATTCGCTACGAGACTCGGCGGCAAGCGGCTCGGCATCAGCGCTTGTCTTTCCCGGTGAACGGGTCAGCGACAGTCGCTAGAGTCGGCTATTAAAATTACAGTTTTCATATTGTGTACTAACCTTGACTACAGAAGGTGTTGAAAATGATGTCCCTCTGCTGCAACACATCCTGGCATCTCCCAAGGAAATTGGCATTTACACGTGCAAGTTCGTCTACTGTAATTCTCCCGATTTTTCGTACAATACTCTCTTTTAACTCACGGATGGTGTTTGGATTGTCTTTGTATATTTTATTTTTTAGATTTCCCCATTTTTCTTTCCACTTTTATTCAGAACTCTAATAAACTTTTTTACGAGATTTAATATAGTGGTTGTATGTGGAACGGGAACACCAGGAAATTTCATTGCAAAACGTCGTCGCACTTCTCCACAATTCCTCTTTCCGAAGTAACACTCGACAAGATAAATCCTTCGTTGCAATGTGAACTTTTGTGGTGCAATAGTAAGACACAATCTTCAACACACGGGCACGACACAACACAACTTCCGAGGGTGGATTATACTGGTGTCAGTCTGCAACGTCAACAGAAAGGGAAAGAGAGCGAAGGCAGGGAGAGCGAAAAAAACAGACCGTAGCGTACGACTGTCGCGGACCCGTTCACCGGGAAAGACAAGCGCTGACGCCGGGCCGCTTGCCGCCGAGTCTCGTAGCGAATGTCAGGGAATGCTCTGTATAAATATAAACTGTAACTAATCTATAGTATCCATTTCTCAATTCTTCCATGTATGTTAAAACAAATAACTAGTCTGTTAAGTCTTCGGTATGTGTAAAGCGTAAAATCCTCCTGATCTCTAAATTCTCAATTCTTCTTTATATGTAAAAAAGTAATAAACCTCGTAATGAAATGAAGTAATAAATAAAAGTAAATAGCAGAGAGAGGGAGAGAGAGAGGGGAATTGAGATAGATACAGAGCCAGAGTAAGGAAGAGAGAGAATTAGAAAGGCAAAAATAGATAGAAAGAAAGAAGAAAGAGAGGGAGAGAGAGAGGGAGCAAAAAAGATATAAAAGAAGAAGAGGAATGAAGAAATGTTATATAAAAAGTAAAGGAAGAAAGACAAGGAGATGAATGGAGAAATACACACACACACACAGAGAGAGAGAGAGAGAGAGAGAGAGAGAGAGAGAGAGAAGAGAGAGAGAGAGAGAACGAAGGGAGATAAATCAACATACAAAGAAAGAAGAAGATAAAGGAAGAAATGAAGATACAGAAGAAGAAAGTGAGATACAGAGGCTTTACCTGTAAAGACCTCCTAACGAAACACTCTTCTTCACTTGACTGATATTATATTGCTTACCGTATGGTATCTCGAATTGAACAGCATTCCTATGTGTATCTGTGCACGTTTTATACTTGTCTTCAAAAGTCCTGCGATTTGTAACTGGGCAACAACATAGTCCGTTGCGTCTTTATATTGAATTTCCTTCATGGACATGATGGAAGTAATTTCCTCTGACCTTCCAACGGCAGCCATAAGAGGCGAGCATTACGTCGGTTATAAATCAACCTCTGAGATGTCTCTGGGGACAGAATAACTTGAAGCCGCGAGGAGACTCGAAGATACACAGAGAGCCGATACGAGATGTTGTTATATTCCTCCAAACCACAACTTATAAAATTACAATGATTGAATTGAATTGTTCTTTTAAGTTCAGTTTATGCACAGAAAGGCTAATTGGGACTGGACCTACAGTTTAAAGTTAAATCCAAAACACTATCTGCCTCCACCAGGGACCCCTTGAATGCAAGGCGATGACGCTATCACTGCGCCATCGGGGAGGCCCCACAAATCGATTAGTTACAGACAACAGTATATTCTTCATGGACGCATTACATAGAAAATATGAATTTAAAGGTTTTGAAAAAAAAGCCAGAACGAAAAGCGGGAAGAAACAGACTAAGAACTGCAGTGTTAACAGATACACCAGAAAGAAGCGTTAGAACAAGAAAGTAGAAACGCTCCATGAAGAGATCTGGTGGCGATGTAAAGAAACAAGTCGAACGGAAACTATTGCTACAGAAAAGATAGAACACAGTTGGATCATCATCACCAGAAGAAGAAGATTGTTATTGTCTCGTTTGTCTTGACAGCTACAGCAACAGCCGTCCTAAAGAGCAGTGGATTCAGTGCATTACTTGCA
Source organism: Lepisma saccharinum (assembly GCF_977018435.1). NCBI lineage: Eukaryota > Metazoa > Arthropoda > Insecta > Zygentoma > Lepismatidae > Lepisma > Lepisma saccharinum. The sequence goes on along the minus strand of NC_139252.1, from coordinate 58,305,723 downwards.
ACGAATGGGGTCACGTTCGATGCACTAAAGGTGAAAATAATTTTGAGTGTCCAAACTGTTTCTCAGACTAAAATGTAAGTTGTTCATACTCTGAGAAACATTTATGAATGTATGTATATACGTTTGTATGTAGCTATGTATGTATGTTGTATTTCAAGTATGATAGTACACTATACTCACTAATTCTTTTAATTTATTATAAGTGTTACAATTGTCTCCATTAGCGGCGACAATTGTAACAGTAAACCCTTCCGCACTTATTTGCATATTTCACACATATCATGGATCATAAATATGTTTTGTGTGTGTACAATGATTGGCGAAGGGTGAATAGATAGATGGTTTCCAATAAAAATCCGTGATTAATTATTGCAAATATTACAAATATGCCACAACATTCAAATTTTGTTACATTTGACCCCGGTCTCCCCTAGTCCTTATTTGTCATATTCCAGTGCCCATTTCTATCTGAAGCGCCATTCCAAGTACCCAGTTTCCCTACGTTTTCCTCAATTTTACTTATTAAGAAAATTCCTGTTAGCGAATAACACCCATGATACTATACATGTTTATCTTTCAGTTTCCACTTCTCCTTGTTTGGTGACATTTTCCCACTAGTGTAGGTGTCCTATATGTACTCACTTTTCACCTTTCTATTACTATTTTGGACATCATCTCACTCCTTATTTACACCTTTAATTTCCCATTTAACCTGTTTTCAAGTGTGTAAGTACAAGAGACTGCTATAAAATCCAAATGACGGATATCGACATTTCATATTATCGGATATCTGAATAATCCAGATAACGCGGATATCCTTATAATCTGGATAGCCGAATTTAGATGATCCTGATATCTGGATTTCTATTTGCTTTTTTAAAGTCCAATAAATTATCCTGGTAAGAATTGTTTTGAAAATTAAGGAAATAATTATAACATAGAAGTATACATTTACCCTCTTTGCTGTCCATTTCCTACTTACGAGCGTACTACTTATCTTGTTTTTGTGCCTAATTCCGTTTCTAACTGTCCATCCACCCCTCCCTCTTTTATCTCCTGCGTCACTCCAAGTTCTCAGTTTCCTTTTCCAACCTATCGCCCATCCTGTAGCGACCCACCTTTCCAGATTTAGTCAACTCGTAAAACGTTCCCATTAGTACGTTATCAAACTGCAAGCAAAAGTGTCTGTTTCACCCGAGGGGAGCTATGTTTTTGCGTGGCATGATCCAGTTTTTTCGAAACCCTCCCGTGCTGCTGACGGCGTGAAATGCGACGTTTTAAGCGTAGGGAACACGGCCCTCTCTTGTTCCCTCTGCCTGGCACGTGCACAACGAGGCTCTGAAGATTCGCCTGTCATTCCGGTCCTAATCTGGGACAAGGGCTCACGCAGATTATAGAACGGAGCGCGAATTTTCCAGTTGACAATTCGCATGACGGCGCCCTCTGGTGGTGGGGCCACGCATGCTGCAATCAGCGAGAGACATCGCTGCGAATAAACAATGGTTTTTTTAATACAGTGCCGGTTGTGGATTTAGATAGGACGTTTTGGCAATATTGCCAGGGCTTGCTGGTAACAAATTCCGGCCTGTGAAGATTAAATAGAGTGCGGTGTACCGTGTGATGTTTTGTTGTTGCACTGTCGTTTGTTTCAATTGCAGACGCTTCGCCTGATAATGTTCGCATGAGCACGTGAACACTCATGTATATTAAATTACGTACATATTAAATGCACACACACATATATTTCTATTCGAAAAAATACTATGTTTGATGTACGATACACAAAATTTACTCTGACATGACTTCTTTCACGTCTGATAACTTTTATTAGATAGTTGGTAACACTGACTCTCACGGTGTTCCACGGAGGGCGTTGAACACAATTGCTGTGCGTGTTGCATAGAGCTGACAGCTAAGGGGCTATTGGCCACTGTACCCCAAAGATGTTCACTTCGCTGTGCTAACACTGATGCAAGCTGAAATACTTCTTACATTCGGCACCAGAGCGCAGCATATATAAGGCATGTCTAGGGGGATTCGAAAGGGTCTGTGCTACATAGTTGCAAGCTTTAGCGACAATTTGCTAAACCTGGCGGATTTTAATGGGGAGAGGGACAATTTCCCCTACGTCCTTCTTACATTACTTCAAATATAGCGTGATTTTGGGGGGGAAATTGATGAAAATAAGTTGAACTGTTATTCTCACTTTTTCAATTGAATATGAAGTTACAAGGGAGAGGAGTAAATCTGCATTCAGTACAAAAACATTATTGTGAACACTCATATGCGAACCGTACGCAACGCCACTGGTTGTTTTAAGCCAAATTTATGCACACATAGGATAATAGAGACTGGATGTACAGTTTAAAATAGGATCCGAACCTCTTCTCCATCGGGTATCGAATCCATGATCCCTTGATTACAAGGCGACGACATTAGTACTGCGTCATCTGGTAGGCCCTTTGTGCTGTCGAATGCCGTAAATTCTTAAAGCGCTTGATCAAGAGAGGAATTAAATAATGTTAAATTATTGAAAAAGTTGTGTCTGTACAGAGAAACGTATCATTATTTCGTTTACGGGTGCTGTTTTTAATTGTTCTCTCGATTGCAGTTTCTTTGTCGTCAATACCGTATCGTACCCAAGGTATTGGGTAAGAAGTATAAAGTCTTAGCATAGCAGGAAGCAGAGAAAGGAATTCGGATTAAGCAATGAGGCAAACGTGAGGTTATTGACTTGGGAGACGAGGAGGCTTGGAGTGTTGGAATTGACAGGGAGCGAGATCATTTGGCGAGAATACGAGGCAGAGTAAGGACTGCAGATTGTGAGAGAGAAGCGAAGTGGAGAACGATTGAGATAATGGTGTGTTATGAAATTGATGTCTGACAGGGAGGTCAGACAAGGGACATTTGAGAGAACAAGTGTGGGAATAATGTTCATCTAATTATTAGGCAAGTAATATCTTTTTCTAATCCAATCCATATCGGTTCAGTCATGGAGAGTATAAACCCCATATCTCACCTAAGCTAATTTATATCGCCATTCCTTTCAATGTAACCTCTTGCATTTGTCACATTTAGACCAAGCGAGTGATAACCACCTGAAAGATGAATGAGGAATAACTACATCACCTAATTCAATCTAAAGGTTCATGGTTCAATCCCAAACGCAGAAGTAACATTGCGTTACGTGATGTAAGCTGGGTTACGATACGCTCCGTTGTGAAAACGCTCATTCAACGCGAAACGCAAGCCGCACGTGGAGCTTGTCGTGTCACTCCGTTACCAAAGGTTTCATTTATTTCTGAAGACTTATTTCCTGTCGCTTTGGTCTGAAAGTTTCCTAATGGAAACAACTTTTAGTTATAAAGTTTTTCTCTTTCACGCCTCGTTTAGACTCTACGAACCCTCGTAAACCTGTGATTGTATCCTTAATATACCGGGTGGCCCAAAAGTCCCGGAACGGTCACATATCGTGAGAAATACACAACGAATCGGAAAACGAAAAAATACCCCCTGGGGGTGGGGCAACTGTAAAATTTTAAATGGAAACCCCATTTTGTATTGTAGAATCGGAAAGAGGACTTCATTCCGAGTCCAACAAGCTATCAACCATCCTCCTATATCAATTAGGAACGGAGATATGGCGATTTTAAATTTTGGAAAAAAAGGGAAAATTTCAGAAAACCCAAAAAAATCTCAAAGGGACGTATCTCTGCCCCTATTTGAGCTAGAGTGACTGTATGTAAGCGAGCAGCACAGATTACCATTTGCAACTAATGGATTGTCTTTGTCATATTGCACGTGTCCGTTTTCTCTATATCGTGTCGCCTCTGTCTGTTGTTCGCGCATGCGCGGTGAATGCTTTCTTATAGACTGAAGGAACCCATGTTGCTTTTTGCTTGTTACTTCGATGTGAAAGCTCCAGTAATGACCTCCATACCGCGTGAAAGTTTGTGTAATTGCACGCTACATCCATGGCACAACAGCCCTCGGCTCACCAGAGCGTTTATTTCATTGGGTGACGCGAACTCGGTGAATCCCATCGCCGCTGTTTTCTGGATTTCGAGACCGGAGCCCGCTACTTGTTTTCAAGTAGTTTCCCAATTGTTCTCACGATTCTAACAGTTTGGCCTACGCAGGATTCCCTGTCATGCTTCATATGTTGTTTAAATAATAGTTATATTTCGAGATTTGAGAGCAATGGGGTGTTTCGCGGAAGTTACAGAAAACGCGTGGATCAACCAGGGAACACATACTTGAAGTGTTGTTTGATTGGTTTGATTTATTTTGCTTCGCTTCTGTGCCACTTTTGGTTTATTTGCCAAGATGGGGATGATTGTTGATATGACTAAATTGATGAATGGACACTCACAAACATCCATGCCCACGCCGGGATTCGAACCCGGTACCCCTGGCGTCGTAGCGCGATGTGCTAACCACTCCGTCACGGGGATCCGGCTTGATGATGAAATTGATGAAGCGACACTCACAAAGAATATACTTACCCAAGCCGGGATTCTTACCGGGACCCTTGTGCGGTACACTAACCACTACGCCACGGAAGAGCGTAGTACTTGAAGTGTGGCCACGCTGTTACACTATTGAAGGTCTGAAATTGCACCGACCGTGGTATACATGAACATTTCTCGAACCGACTTCCTGGCTGATGTTAGGTGTCGACATTTCCACAGCAACCCTTTAGTTTACTGTGAGGTAATTGATGACAGAAGAATCCACGGAAGTGTGTTACTTCCAGTAGAAAAGTTAAAGAGCGTGAATGTTTATGACAATGGCTTCCCGCCAAATGGTCTGAACGAAACAATATTCCCCTTCCGCTCTGTGCGTTGGTGATGTCACCGCCGTCCTAGCCACATCCTCCTTGTTAAGTGTCCATGCGAGGCAGCTCTCGTGCATTTGCCATCCCGGCTGCATTTCTTAATTGAAACGGTGTTGTTTCTGGAGCACAAGGTCAATATGGAGACTTGTGGAGCAGGATATGTTCGTTCAAGGTAATGTTGCTAGAGCTTCCCGGTTTTCAATAAGTGAGTTCATTGTCCTTGTCTCTGTTTTCGTTTCATTCTCTTTTTATTTCCTTCATACGATCCGAATTTGGCAACACTGTTTCATTGTTGGAACTTAAAACTACAATGACGCTACGGTTCTCAATCGTATTTTCTTCCAGCCGTGTAACAAAATAAAGGTAAAGTTCCCCGTGCATACAGCAACGTGCCGTGAAGGCATATTTAGGGGATGTGAGGGTAGGGCCCCACGTATTCTCGATCTCGGCCATTTTGAAGGTGATGTGATGGATCAGCACCACGCTCCGGTCTCCTTTATTGAAACCAAATGGTGTAACGCTTACTGCAGGGGAACGTGCGGAACCGTAGCATGGAATTTCCGGCTAGAAGTCTTAAGGGTTATGGCCCACCGAGACGCCGGAAGCGAAACAGCCCCGTTCTGCTGCCGCGCTTCCGGCGTCTCAGTGCGCGGGGTCCTGTATGCGGGGACAAGGCTGGAAAAAATCCGACCTTGGGTCACCTACCACGGGAATCGGACCCGGGTCTTCCGCGTAGCAGTCAGACGCCGTACCGACTAGACAACCGCGACTCTGTGTAACAAAATAAGCGAATGTTTATTGTCGACACGAAGGTCGAATACAGCCAGTGGAAGGGTCATTCTCCACTTTCGAACTATGAAATATTAGAGTCGGAACCTATAAAATCCTACAAAATCATAGACGACTTTTTAGATTTTGAAGGAAGTTCGATTTCGTCCTTGCATACCGTAAGTGAATGGGTTTGTTGTGGAAAGGTGTACGCTCTAGAAGTCTGAGTAATTTTAGTTTTATGACCGTTCATGCAAGACTACCAGACGTCTCGATTTCGTTGGGACAGTCCATTGCTTTTAATCGCTGTCCCGACTTCTTTTGAACTTCACTGCTGTTGCGAGAAATATTTGTTTAACTCGGAATTAGACATGTCATTTACTTTAATAATCATTGCTAATATGTACAGGATGATTTTTTATACATGCCACTCATAGGCGTAGCTAGAACTTTATATTTGGGTGTGCACAAAGAAAAAAAATGAGGTCTTGTGCCTTTTTAATAGCATATTTTGCAACACAATAACTTGGCTCTTTAACTGCACTGATGTTTGTAAAGGAATATAAATTCACTAAATGACAGTGTTGAAAATTTCTGAATATATGTAGTAGAAAAAAATCAAATTGCATAGAAATTACACACACACAAAATGTTCATACATGTTACAAACAAATACATCAAAATACACGTCATCTATAACAAGAGACGTCTGTGAAAAGATACAATGTTCTTAAACTCATCAATAACTTCATTTACATCAATAGACTAAGCTTTTTCCTGTTCCACAAATAGCAAAAGCAGGACTTCCAATCTATCCTGCTTCTGAGTTGCTCTTAATTTAGTTTTAACTTGGGTAACCTTGGAGAAAGCTCTCTCACACGTGCAGCTTGTGACAGGTATAGAAGAAAAGCGCTGTAGTACAGAGTAGAATGCAGTAAATATCTTCTTTCTCCAATGACAACAAAAAATCGAAAAACTATAGACACTCGTTTCATCAGCAATAATGCACACGTTTGTACCAAGTAATGACATTTTCAACTTCTTACAAACTGCCGCTTATTTTCTCTTATTGAAATATCTGTCTTTAATTGTCTTTAATAAAGCAGCCCATTAGGGTGTGCCTAGGCACACCCGGCACACCCCGTAGCTACGCCTATGATGCCACTATTTGTTCTGTGTATAGAAAGTAGAAAATGCAGTATGTAGGTTTGATATTGGTGTTGGTGAAGAGTGTTGGGGAAAGTGGTGAGAACCATATTCGAAAGCATCGTTGCATTGCAGCGGCGACCACACCTATCATTCCACAAAACACGACGAAAACATCACGAGTGAAGTGTACCTCCGTGTACTCAGACATTTTTGTTTGGCATGGTTGTTCACCTGCTGGTTTCAACAAGATGACGCGCGATCTCACACGGCAACAATAGTTCTTGATTGTCTTGAGGAGATGTTTGATCACCGTGTGTCTAATCGTTATCACCAAGTGCACGGGAAGGGGTTTGAATGGCCATTAATGTCACCGGATATGACACCCTGTGACTATATTTCTGAGGACACATTAGCAGCAGTGGTGCGCAATTTCGTTGTCAGGTTGCGCCATGTCCGTGATAGGCAAGGTGCACACATTGAAAATATTGTGGTTTAAATTCCCAAGTCTGTAAATATTCCACTGAAGTTTGAAAGGTGTATGATACGTGGTTCGTAAATTATGGCTAATTCCAATGGTTCCATGTATAAAAAAATCACCCTGTCCAATAGTAACTAATATGCATCCAGTATGGAATGTTAATAATTTGCTGTCTTTGTATGCAATCACGCTACATTTGACAGCCATTATGTGACGCATAAGGACGATCGCAGCGCCGCCACTCGGAAAACTGCGTAGAAAGCACTGCAGAGAATTGCATGCATGATATAGTACGAATGGCATCTGTCCAGTGAATATGTTTCAAAGGCAAGATTGCGTAAACGCTTTAAAATGCATCTAGTTCGCTCGCCGCATTGCATTTGTTTACCAGGCTGCATGCGCAGATATTTCGCATGATGTATGCGTCTCTTCCCCCACCGGATGCAAGCGGCCCTTCCTGCCCCAGCGGAAACGATATGTGAGGAATTATGAGCCTCTTAACACGCGCTACGAAGGCAAGCTTACAATTCTTGAAGGCGAGGAGAGATTTTTCTCAGCAAATTGTTTTCATTGGTTGATTGATTTAAACTCTGTCTCGGGGATCTGTGGAGCAAAGCCGCCAATAACGGTAGAGAGGTGGAGGAGAAAAGCAGTGCGCGCTGCTGCAAACGGCCCTCCCCAGAGCTCATTGGTCGAACCACTTTAGCCACTACTTGCGCAGAGACTTGTATTCATTCGCTTACTCCAGACATTCCAGGAACAGTGTGTTTTGATTGAGTTTGTGTTTTAAGTTCACTTTATGTACAGTAAGGCTAATCGGGACTGGACTTGCAGTTTAAACCAGGGTTGTTCAAGGTCCAGGAACCCAAAAATTCTAATGGTTCTAATTGGGTTCCGTTGCAGGATCGGAACCTTTTTCTCGCACAATTTGAATTCGGTCCAAGTTGCCTATTGTTACATTGGAGAAAGGTTCCTGGACCGAATTGAAATTCATCCGGAAAAAAGGTTTCTGGACCGAATTCAAATGCTTTAAATATTAAAAGGTTATACACAAATGACTACAACTCATTTACGTTTGCTGATTTTCTCTCCCAGTCCGGGATTGAATTTATTTACAATTCCTGGACCAGTGTTGACCGATCAAAAGTTGCCTTCCAAAAAGGCCCGCGAGTACGTTTTACATTGGTATGTCACACTGCGGTTGTAGAAAACGTAGCGCAGGGAATACGTCAAAATGCAGTTGTTCTCTCGTGGGCCACGTTAAAAATCTTCCATGTCGAATAGTTACTGTACATAACGCAATGGACTATATTAGTGTGGCGTCACATCGAGTTCAAACAAACCCGTCACGTGTTGCTCTGCATCCGATCCAGGAACCGCAGCCAATAGGAGCCGTCGATGAGGTAACGTGAGGCTGCTGTATTCCCAGCAGATATCACAACAGGAGACGGGCAATGCTGCTACAACCAAGTGAAGGAAGCGCGCGAGAGAATGGGGCTACATCGAGAGGGGCAACGTGACTGCAGCGTTTGCGTTTCGCCCATTTCTACCTTGTACCTTAGATTTTCAAGACAGCCAGCACCTGGATTAGTCTCTCATGCTCACAAGTGGATAATTGTTTATCGTCAGGTTCGTATTCAATCCAAGTTGCGTATTGTTTCATTTCAATACGGAACTTCGACCCTATTTAAACTGATTCGGAAAAAAAGGTTCCTGGACCGTATTTAACACTAGAACACCACCGTACGTAAAATTTACGTGTGCTTCGCGCTCATTTCCCTCCCCTACCTCCCACATTGCACCCACCTACCCCTCCGCCTTGGTATTCCTCTATCATTCTGTCAGGCGCGTGGCAGCACTGTGGTAAGGAGGGCGGAAGCAGTGAACGTCTTTAGTTTGTGCGTTATGTGGGACTCTGTACGTCAATAATACGCAGCGCTAAGAACAGAAGAAAAATCTTGCACGTAATTTTGACGTGCATGTGGTAATAACGCCATTTGTAGTCACGTAAGATTTGCGTGAATTTTTCTATATCTCATTTTTCTACAATATGATCAACACAGTAGCGATAAATGGATACATTATTCACACTCACAACTTCTACAACAATCAGGGCAACTCAGAAAAGAGATTATTCTCACGAATTCAGTTCATGCTTTTGAAGGTACTGGGGAAGGAAGAGACAAGTGCAGTAGCAGCCACGTCACAAGGGAACCGAAAATATTGCAGATTCTGCAACTCCAAGAAAAGGAGGATGACAACTACGTACTGCTCCTGTGGGAAGCCAATTTGTGGAACACTACCGTACGTAAAATTTACGTATGCTTTGCGCTCAAATTCCTCCCCTACCTCCCACCCACCTGTCTAGCAGTGCCTCAAGTTGTCTGTCGGACATAAGGCAACACATAAGGAGGGTGCAAGCTCTGATCGTCTTGATTTGGTTTGTTATGTTGTGCACTGTACGTCAATTTTACGTATCTGTGTAAAAGCAGAAATATCTTTCACGTAATTTTGACATTTGTAAATTCGATTTGGATACTTAGATTTTAAAAACGAAAGTTTAAAAGCATGCACTATTTTCTTGCAAGACTTAAAAATTACATTTGTTCCTTATTTACAGCGTTATGAATATTATTATTGTTTGCTTTTCATTGTTCGAACATTTCGCCTTCATTCTTAATGTACGAATGGGCTTGTCAAGCAAGACCTTCTCTTAAAATATTCTATGTTTAATAAAACCATGTTTATACATTTTAAAATGAAGAATAAAATTCCAATATAAGGAAAAATAAACAAAATTATGTTCACAATGAATAGAAATTTGTTTTCATGATGTAGAGGTTGTTTTAAAAATAGATTCCTTCATGCACGTAAAATTTACGTATCGGTAGTTACACTGCAATATTGGAACACGGTAGTGTTCTAGGGTTAAATTGATTCTGGAATAAAGGTTCCTGGACCGAATTTAAATACTTTACAGATAAAAAGGTTCTTTACGGTCCAGAACCCATTTACGCTTGCTGAATCTTCTCTCCCGGACCGGAATTGAATTTATTTTAAATCCGTAGACCTTTAACAGCCCTGGCTTAAAGTGGAATCCGAACCACTGTGCCATGTGCCTCCACTGGGGATCGAACCCGTGACCCCGGAAGGGAGTGTAGACAATGGATGATGTCAAATCAACATTGCATCCTAACGTAGAACCATTGCCACTAACGTTCAGAGAACATCCTAAAAAAAAAAATATTATTATTCAAGTTGCAATAACGCTCTGAAGAACTACTTTATGCATCGCAGGCGACAACCTTCCACCTGCACAATAAAACGACGCCGCGAACACTTTCAACCCGCCATTAACCCGGCGAGAACACGAGAGGGAGCGAGGGGGCAGAGAGTAATGAAAATAATCCAGGCTGCCAGTCGCTCAGGCTCAACCCGACGCTCGACTCCCAGGATTTACGGAGAGAAGATAAGTCTCTGAATTATTGAGGCTGCTGTACCAGACTTGCCAACGGGCCGAGCTCCTCCCGTCACGCTTGTTTTTCTCTTTATCACCCTCCCTTCCCCTCTCCCCGTTTCCCTTGATAGGCAGATGAAAATTTTATCACAGGAATTTTCCAAGCACTGCCACCAGATGGAGCGGAATCTTCAGGCGTCTTTGCACCAGAGTGGATGAGGGCGTTGTTTTAATTCTTAATCGGACGCTTCTCTTGCTACCTTGCCGTCAGGTGCTTTGCCGTTCGTTCACGAAAAAAGTAAATAAAGTTCAGCCTAAATGCACTAATCACGCCGAGTTCTCCCTGGATCGCGGCGCACACTCAAAAATATTTCGGGAAATGGCAGGCAGCGTAAGGGGCACTGGTCTGCAGGCTAACGAGACTGGCGCCTGGACCCTGTAGTTTGATGGTAGCGGAAATTGATGACGTTAGACCGTCATTTCTCCAGTCAACTTTTTTACAGGGCTGAGAATATTGACTGCCTTGACAGTAATTCCTCCAGTCAAATTTTTACAATTAGTTTGGTAGCTGAGAATACGGTCTTGACTATAATTCCTACAGTCAAGTTTTTACAGTGAGTTTGATAGCTGAGAATACGGTCTTGACTGTAATTCCTACAGTCAACTTTTTACAGTGAGTTTGATAGCTGAGAATACGGTATTGACTGTAATTCCTACAGTCAACTTTTTACAGTGAGTTTGATAGCTGAGAATACGGTCTTGACTGTAATTCTTGCAGTCAACTTTTTACAGTGAGTTTGATAGCTGAGAATGCGGTCTTGACTAATTCCTGCAGCGAACCTTTTATCGTGAGTTTGATAGCTGAGAATACGGTCTTGACTGTAATTCCTCCAGTCAACTTTTTACAGTGAGTTTGATAGCTGAGAATACGGTCTTGACTGTAATTCCTCCAGTGAACATTTTACAGTGAGTTTGATAGCTGAGAATACGGTCTTGACTGCAATTCCTCCAGTCAACTTTTTACAGTGAATTTGATAGCTGAGAATACGGTCTTGACTGTAATTCATCCAGTCAACTTTTCACAGCGAGTTTGATAGCTGAGAATACGGTCTTGACTGTAATTCATCCAGTCAACTTTTTACAATTAGTTTGGTAGCTGAGAATACGGTCTTGACTATAATTCCTACAGTCAAGTTTTTACAGTGAGTTTGATAGCTGAGAATACGGTCTTGACTGTAATTCCTACAGTCAACTTTTTACAGTGAGTTTGATAGCTGAGAATACGGTATTGACTGTAATTCCTACAGTCAACTTTTTACAGTGAGTTTGATAGCTGAGAATACGGTCTTGACTGTAATTCTTGCAGTCAACTTTTTACAGTGAGTTTGATAGCTGAGAATGCGGTCTTGACTAATTCCTGCAGCGAACCTTTTATCGTGAGTTTGATAGCTGAGAATACGGTCTTGACTGTAATTCCTCCAGTCAACTTTTTACAGTGAGTTTGATAGCTGAGAATACGGTCTTGACTGTAATTCCTCCAGTGAACATTTTACAGTGAGTTTGATAGCTGAGAATACGGTCTTGACTGCAATTCCTCCAGTCAACTTTTTACAGTGAATTTGATAGCTGAGAATACGGTCTTGACTGTAATTCCTCCAGTCAACTTTCCACAGTGAGTTTGATGCCTGAGAATACGTTCTTGACTGTAATTCCTCCAGTCAACTTTTCACAGTGAGTTTGATGCCTGAGAATACGGTCTTGACTGTAATTCCTCCAGTGAACATTTTACAGTGAGTTTGATAGCTGAAAATACGGTCTTGACTGTAATTCCTCCAGTCAAATTTTTACAGTGAGTTTGATAGCTGAGAATACGGTCTTGACTGTAATTCCTCCAGTGAACATTTTACAGTGAGTTTGATAGCTGAGAATACGGTCTTGACTGTAATTCCTCCAGTGAACATTTTACAGTGAGTTTGATAGCTGAGAATACGGTCTTGACTGTAATTCCTCCAGTCAACTTTTCACAGTGAGTTTGATGCCTGAGAATACGGTCTTGACTGTAATTCCTCCAGTCAACTTTTCACAGTGAGTTTGATAGCTGAGAATACGGTCTTGACTGTAATTCCTCCAGTCAACTTTTTACAGTGAGTTTGGTAGCTGAGAATACAGTCTTGACTGTAATTCCTCCAGTCAACTTTTCACACTGAGTTTGAAAGCTGAGAATACAGTCTTGACTGTAATTCCTCCAGTCAGCTTTTTACAGTGAGTTTGATAGCTGAGAATACAGTCTTGACTGCAATTCCTCCAGTGAACGTTTTACAGAGTTTGTTAGCTGAGAATACGGTCTTGACTGTAATTCCTACAGTCAACTTTTTACAGTGAGTTTGATAGCTGAGAATACGGTCTTGACTGTAATTCTTGCAGTGAACATTTTACAGTGAGTTTGATAGCTGAGAATATGGTCTTGACTGTAATTCCTCCAGTCAACTTTTCACACTGAGTTTGATGCCTGAGAATACGGTCTTGACTGTAATTCTTCCAGTCAACTTTTTACAGTGAGTTTTGGTAGCTGAGAATACAGTCTTGACTGTAATTCCTCCAGTCAACTTTTCACACTGAGTTTGGTAGCTGAGAATACAGTCTTGACTGTAATTCCTCCAGTCAACTTTTTACAGTGAGTTTGATAGCTGAGAATACAGTCTTGACTAATTCCTTCAGTCAACTTTTTACAGTGAGTTTGATAGCTGAGAATACGGTCTTGAGTGTAATTCCTCCAGTCAACTTTTTACAGTGAGTTTGATAGCTGAGAATACGGTCTTGACTGCAATTCCTCCAGTGAACGTTTTACAGAGTTTGTTAGCTGAGAATACGGTCTTGACTGTAATTCCTCCAGTGAACGTTTTACAGTGAGTTTGATAGCTGAGAATACGGTCTTGACTGTAATTCATCCAGTCAACTTTTTACAGTGAGTTTGATAAGCTGAGAATACGGTCTTGACTGTAATTCCTCCAGTGAACATTTTACAGTGAGTTTGATAGCTGAGAATACGGTCTTGACTGTAATTCCTCCAGTCAAATTTTTACAGTGAGTTTGATAGCTGAGAATACGGTATTGACTGCAATTCCTCCAGTGAACATTTTACAGTGAGTTTGATGACTGAGAATACGGTCTTGACTGTAATTCCTCCAATGAACATTTTACAGTGAGTTTGATAGCTGAGAATAAGGTCTTGACTGTAATTCCTGCAGCGAACCTTCAACCGTGAGTTTGATAGCTGAGAATACGGTCTTGACTGTACTTCCTCCAGTGAACATTTTACAGTGAGTTTGATAGCTGAGAATACGGTCTTGACTGTAATTCCTCCAGTGAACATTTTACAGTGAGTTTGATAGCTGAGAATACGGTCTTGACTGTAATTCCTCCAGTCAACTTTTTACAGTGAGTTTGATAGCTGAGAATACGGTCTTGACTGTAATTCTTGCAGTGAACATTTTACTGTGAGTTTGATAGCTGAGAATATGGTCTTGACTGTAATTCCTCCAGTCAACTTTTCACAGTGAGTTTGATGCCTGAGAATACGGTCTTGAGTGTAATTCCTCCAGTCAACTTTTACAGTGAGTTTGGTAGCTGAGAATACAGTCTTGACTGTAATTCCTCCAGTCAACTTTTCACACTGAGTTTGATAGCTGAGAATACAGTCTTGACTAAATCCTCCAGTCAACTTTTTACAGTGAGTTTGATAGCTGAGAATACGGTCTTCAGTGTAATTCCTCCAGTCAACTTTTTATAGTGAGTTTGATAGCTGAGAATACGGTCTTGAGTGTAATTCCTCCAGTCAACTTTTTACAGTGAGTTTGATAGCTGAGAATACGGTCTTGACTGTAATTCCTCCAGTCAACTTTTTGCAGTGAGTTTGATAGCTGAGAAAACGGTCTTGAGTGTAATTCCTCCAGTCAACTTTTTACAGTGAATTGGATGGCGGCGGAAATTAACGGTCTTAGACCGTCATTTCTCCAGTAAATGTTTTACAGTATAGTTTGATGGCAACAGGAATTTAACACCGTCGTTTCTCCAATAAACGTTTTACAGTGACCGTCATTTTTCCAGTAAACATTTTATAGTGTAATTTTATGGCTAAGAATATTGACGGTCTTGACTGTAATTTCTCCAGTCAAACTTTTACAGTGTACTTCGATGGCAGCGGAAACTGACGGCCTTGACTGTAATTTCTATGAACTTTTTACAGCCTAGTTCTGTGGCTGAGAATATTTAAGATCTTGCCTGTAATTTCTCCAGCCAACTTTTTACAGTGTTTTGATGGTTGAGAATACATTACAGTGTAGTCTAATGCAGCGGAAATGGAAGATCTTATAGCATCCTTTCTTCAGTCAACTTTTTACAGTGAGTTGGATAGCAGCGGAAATTAACGGCATTAGACCGTTATTTTCCTAGTCAACTGTTCACAGAGAAGAAGGCAGGAGACCCAGACGGAAGTATATGAGCAGATACTTTGTGAGCGGGGCCAGTGATTATCCCGGGAAATGAATGCGTTGAAATGAAACAACTGCCGATGTCTTTGATCCCCGATGATGGATAGAGGCCGTGATGCGTGACTGGTGGAAGATGTTGCACATTACGTGTCCGGAAATGTAAAGGCCTTGGTAGCGAACAAGGACTCGTAAATCATTTTGTGAAAAATCTAGCAGTCTTGATGTGGATCATATGGCATGGGTGTTGATGAAGAAACTTCAGAATCAAGACTTTGAATGTTCTGAATGGAATCCAAGTATACCACGTACCGATTACAACCAATGGCAACCTTGCCCTTCAGACATAGAAACTTTTATTATTATTGTTATATTATTATCATTATTTTTATTATTATTACTTTACAAATCATAAAATTCAAATTGAATTGAAAAAAACTTTGATGTTGTATACAAGTTCACTCTCGATTTTCTTTAGTTGGTGCTTTAAGTCCATTTTATGCACAGAGAGGCTAATCGTGACTGGACCTACAGTTTAAAGTGGGATCCGAACCGCTATGTGCCTCCACTGGGTATCGAACCCGGGACTTCTTGATTACCACTGCGCCATCGGGGAGGCCCGATAAGTTCACACTCGATCTACTACAGAGAATTCCCTGACATTCGCTACGAAACTCTGTGGCAAGCGGCCCGGCATCAGCGCTTGTCTTTCCCGGTGAACGGGTCCGCGAAAGTTGGTATAGTCGGCTATTAAAATTACAGTTTTCATATTGTGTACTAACCTTGACTACAGAAGGTGTTGAAAATGATGTCCCTCTGCTGCAACACATTCCTGGCATCTCCCAAGGAAATTGGCATTTATACGTGCAAGTTCGTCTACTGTAATTCTCCCGATTTCTCGTACAATACTCTCTTTTAACTCATGGATGGTGTGCGGATTGTCTTTGTATACTTTATTTTTTATATTTCCCCATTTTTCTTTCCACTTTTATTCAGAACTGACCCTGTTACTCTAATAAACTTTTTACGAGGTTTAATATAGTGGTTGTATGAGGAACGGGAACACCAGGAAATTTCGTTGCAAAACGTCGTCGCACTTTTCCACAATTCCTCTTTCTGAAGTAACACTCGACAACATAAATCCTTTGTTGCAATGTAAACTTTTGTGCTGCCATATTAAGCCACAATCTTGAAGATTATACTGGCGTCAGTCTGCAATGTCAACAGAAAGGGAAAGAGAGCGAAAAAACAGACTGTAGCGTGCGACTATCGCGGACCCGTTCACCGGGAAAGACAATCGCTGATGCCGGGTCGCTTGCCGCCGAGTCTCGTAGCGAATGTCAGGGAATGCTCTGTATTTAAATAGAGACTGGATTTCCCTTGCTTACTTTCCATAAACATCTATCAATTTGGTGATGAACAATTCTTTATGTACTTTTCACGATGCATAGATATCAAACAGATACAACTTAATCTGCTCTCCAGCGTGGCACGTACGATTCATGTTTTTACGCGCCGAAGGGTACTATACAAAAAAAGTAATTCAAAACGACGGCGCGCGAACTCGGATACCGACTTGGGGAAATGATTTCAGACTTTTCGGGATCCCGAACAGTGGAGAAATTCAAAAGGATCTTATTGGGAAGCAGTTGATTGTAATTGGTAATTTTTGCGCTAAAAGTGTCAACAATTTCTTGAAATTAACTGTCTTTATTCCAGAAGTGAAAAAAAAAACAATCACTTTAAGGTGGCAGGGAATACTTTGCAGAATTCAAGATTTTCACCGCGTCCGTAAATTTCGAAAGTTTCCTGTCCCAAAACTGGTCCGGAAATGGAAATTTTTCTTCACTCCCGTCCCGACCAAAACTTTTCGTCCTGCACACTCCTAGTTACGGCAGTCAAGATGATTCTAATGCCTGTGGTGAAAACATTATTTCCTTAATCTCTTCGACATGGCAGTAACTACTGTAACTTAGTCTGCAAGTCCCAGAAAACAGTATTGTTTATAATAAAATATCACCACTAGAATTACATTTTCTTTTCTCAGATATCTCATGGGAAGCAAGTGCCCCCCTGTTCCCTCCTGCTGTCGCCCATGACTACAACATTTAGTGCACAAAGTGAATGTTTCATTCCGTTTATATATTTTTATTTTGTGTCTTAATTGTTGCCCTGGTTTTGGAAATAAACGAGAACGAAGGTGACTGCACCCTCATTAAATGAAAGCACGTAAGAAGTGCAGAGGGGTAGGGGTGTGAACAGTAACACGCTCCGACTTTACACCCCAGTTTGTCCCTCAGGTCAAGAGAAAAGTGTTCACCTGAGACCTCCAACCCGTGTGTCAAGGTGTATACCAGTCTATAAAACCTGAAAATCATGGGAAAGTCAGGGAAATTTACTTTCTCTGGAAAAAAAAGGTTTTTGTGTTAGTGCGGTCAAAATCTGGTTTTTGAACAAACCAAAACAGAAATAGTAATAAAGAAATTTTCAATTTGTTGTGGGCAGTTTGATACACGAATAATACCACTGGTCATTTTTATATTAAATATTGCAGAAAAAAGGCTCATGTTTTGAATTCCTTTATCATTTACAAATCAACTGTAATGCTATTTATATTTACCACTTCCTTTTTGCAATTATTGAGGTTATTTAGTAGATAGTTATCTGGAATAATGTATTATTAAATTTTACTATAATTATATATTATTTGCATTATAATTCTTATGAATTTTTAGAAAAAATAAGTATTTGTTGGAAACTCACCCCTAACACTCACTTGCATCCCTCCTCCTACCCAAACGTCAGTTGCTGTTCAGTTTGTCTTCGAATTTTTAACTTTGCATGTGAAGTGAATTCTAAATCTTAGTTAACTGGCATTATAAGTGTGGGTGTTTAGATAAAGTATAGTGGCCTTTTTCAACACATGTTCATGTACAGTCGTGGAAAGAAATACTTCCTTCATAAGCCTACTGGCATTAAGGCTCTATGGGGAAAGTATTTTTTTTCGTGATTGTACATTAATGGTTTGTCTGGATGATTTTGATTCTTGTTTTGGAAAAACCTGGAAAAAATCAGGGAATTTTGTTTTTACGAAATTGTAAACATCAGTAGATATTACGTCACACGGTAAAGTTATGGATTTTCTTACAGTGCATATGTTCGTATTTTTGCTAACTGCATCAATCATTTATTGATTTTCTTTCAATTGTTTTCATTCACGATCAAGGTATTGGTCGTGTTTAAAATGCATTGTTTTTGCCGACCTTCGAGTAGTTAGCACATCGCTCTACGACGGGTTTGAATTGCGGACTGGGCTTGGGTATTCTTTATACCTCTTCATCAATTTCATCACATCACCACTCATCCTCATCTTCGCGATTACCAAAAAAGTGACAGAAAAGCGACGTTAAATAACAAAAATCAAATCAAATCCAACATGTGAACGCTACATGAATGAAGCTGTGTAGAGGTTGGACCATTCACTCGAAAGGTCACAACAATAGTTGACACTGTCTATGAATAACCATACAGTTTCATCCGATGACATCACATGGTTGCGTCAGTGGCAAGCAGGAGTCTATACATGCATGTTTCCACTGCATCCCTCTGAGTGCACTTATTGACAGAGTGTGATGGACGGTGCAGCGAATAAAAAAAATACTCCGCGCTTTCCTACTCGGCACGGAATTAGTTTTACCGTTTTCCTGGCAATCGTGAAGAAAGAAAGTTTATAAGGAAAGCGGAGTTATGCTCTGCTCGTATCACATGGATGGACAGTTTTATCCTGTTGGAATAGTGTGTATTTAGGATCAGTAAGGCTTTTCAGTTTTGTAATTAAGTTCACTTTATGCACAGGTAAGTTACTCGTATCGATCTATTCAGATTTAAAAGTCATTGGATTCTCCGAACACTGTATATATATATCCAGGACACAATTAAGATTGTTAGATTAGATTATTGTTATGTTACATGATAATCCCAACCTGAATACATAATCTATATATTTATTTTATTTGTTACAAAATACTGTTTCAATTTATTATTCAATATCTCTATTACATTACTACAATTTACATGTAGTAATTACCTCGGAACAATTAAGATTCAAATGTTACTTTAAACTGCATTAATACAAGCAGTGTATGAAATCAGTCACGTTTGTAAGTACGTTGTAGTTTGAAATGTCATATTCTTCACATGATTTTATATTGTTTAGTATATATACGTATGTATTTCTTGTTTACACAATGCTTTGTGAGCAGTATAGTTGGGCATGTGCCTGTGTGTTTGAAATTAAAAAAAAACTATAAACAATAAACCATCTGCCGGGTATAGAGCTCTTATGGCGATAGAAATTTCTGGTATTCGTTGATACTCTGATGATAGCCATATGGTGACCACCTCACCAGGATCCATTCTGGAGGGCCGCTCTGACCCTTAAATGGCTGCCGAGGGTCGTATTTAAGCTTTTTTTAAATGACGAAGGTCAAGCTTAAGTAAGTGACGTAAGTGCTGTCCTAATTCACGTACTCGTTATGCGCCACAGACTGTTGACATCCATTTTTAACGACATCGGCTTTTAGCTAATGCCAGTGTCAACCATGGCCTGATTGCGCTGTTCTTGCAAACATTTGGTAAGTGTGTGCGGTCCAGATCAAAGGTCCTTGAGATTCCACCCTCTTGAAAGGACGGGAGTTAATATGGAGGGTTGTTTCTGATGTCCTGAAACATGGGGGCCCACAGATCAAGGGAGAACTGTTGTATCCCTTCTTGCATCTGGTCTCAGAAGCAGTAAAATCGTCTGTGGAGCTTGAGATTGGTCTTGCACCCCAATTGCATCGAATGATATATCATCCTCCTCATCTTCGCGATTAGTCAAAAGTTGCAGAAAACCGACAATCAATCAATCAAAAACAGCCACTGTTGTTGTACCCGAGGACGGTCTCTGGTTTCGGTAAGGAGGAAGTCATGCCATGTCCCCGTCTTCTTGCACCGATCTCACCATGATCGAAAGATTAAACATTACATGCTTTCTCATACAATGTTACATCAGGGCAATTCCATTCTGACAAGTGTGACCTTCTGACAAATTTACATTCATTTTCAATGTATTTTCTTAGCACCCTCAAATATGTAACTATCAATTCATATAATTTCATTTTCCTTGATGAAAGTTATTTAATTTCAGAATATTCCTCCCTCATCTCAAATTTCAGCTACAGAAAATAAATTTTTGTAATTGTGACGGGTGTGACACTTCTGAAACATGACTCCTCCTCAGTCTTTCAGAAAACTGAAATATATGGGTTTACTTAAACACTTTCATTTTATTTTCACAAAGCAAACTTTACTCGACATTTAGATGCTTTTAGTTTCTAAAAATATTACTACATACTTTTTTAAAAATTATCATAAATGGATTCTTCAAACTAAGATTTGTTTCAGAAATGGAAGTAGGATACTTCAGAGCCTAATATATGAAACAATTGGAACGAAATTTGAATTAATTTAGTTTTCTTATGGTATAATATTGTATCACAATGAAACTAAATGAAATGGAAACACCACACATAAATTCCCACTTCTACTAAAGAAAAAGTAATTGTTCTGAAACCATATGTTACTTAAAACTCATGAAACTAATGTTTGTATTAATAATTCCAAATTCTATATAGTTTTACCTTAAATTTCAATACTTTCAATAAAAATAAATTAACTTTGTTTGTCCACTTTCATATAATTGCTCATCACAAAGCAATTTGTTACTTTGGGTGAATTCAGTTCATTGCTCTAAGTTCTGGAGACAGGAAGATATTAGGTTAGACAAGAAACTCTTTACTCTTTTACGAGATGGGTTTTCCTGATTGCATGGTGGTAATGTCGTCTTCTTGTAATCAAGGGCTTCCGGGTTCGATACTCAATGGAAGCACATAGTAGCTAGGATCCCATTTTAAACTATAGGTCTAATCCCGACTAGCCTTTCTGTGCATAAAGTGGACTTAAAACGAAACAAAAACTCATTTTCTGAGGTAAAGGTCAGTTTTCAAATTGTAAGAACTAAGGGAGGGTGTGTCATGCTGTTACATTTTGTTGAAATGGCAACACTGTCAAGTCGTCCTCGAGAACTCTCATTTGAGATGTACATGAAAAAATTCAACTACCAAACTATTATATTGCAAACACCTTACCGCATAAATGAGTTTGACAGCGAACATGTCAAGCGCTGGCTCAGACAGTTACATTACTTTTTGATCAGCTCTCCTGAACTGTTAAACCTCATTGCGTCACACACCGAGAAAGTTGTCTCCACGGATATTTAAATGATTTTGGGGCATCAGAACTGATTAATGACGTCTGAATGCAGAAAACACGCAATGCTCCCATTATTCTGAAACCGCGTGTTTTCAGGCAACCTTTTCAGACAAGTTAATCGTCCCACTCTCGACGTACGAAGGGCTTAAGCTGAAATATTTGACAAGGCATGACACAGCATGAAACAAGAGTCCAGGATGATGAATTAGAGCCGATAAGTGTACGGCTGCTATCCTTTTAGACGCATGCAACCAGACACAAGGGATGCAAGATACCACAAGATAGCATTTCAGGCGTAGTTGTTTAACATCTTACAATAATACCTAGAGTCCGGATTTATAAGCGAAATGCATATTCTTTTCCAGACTTCTGATGGTAAGAAGAAAGATTATACTTCATATTACATACCTTTATGAGCTATTTAACTAAGGTTGAAAGTGCTTATAAATGCTTATTTCTGCAGGAAACTGTTATGCTTGCTTATTTTATGATTTTGATTTAAAATAGCATATTTTACCCAAATCTGTCATACGTATTTCAATCACACGACGGCATTGGGATGACGAGATTAATGCTTCTAAATAGCCGCACGGGAGAAACGACATCCTAGAAAAGATACAGTGCATCCATAATCATTTTTCCAAATTACCTGATATTATAACACAGTCGAAAGCTCGAAATAATGCATTGCAACATTCACTTTCTCTGATTGATGAAATTTCAGTAACGTTGTCTTCAGAAACTCAGTGTTGCTAAAATTGTGTCCGACAAGATCAGTCAGGTATTACTGAAAAATTCCAGTTACAAAACACTGTGTCAAATTTATAAAAAGATTTCTGGTGAAGAAACAGACATTGAAGAGTAATTCACGGAAGAAGAACTGTGGTGTTTTTCACATGCGCCTGTGATGTCATGCTACGTGGAAAGAACATTTTCACTGTACAAATCATTCTTCACTGACAGACACAGGAGCTTCACACAAGAAAATCTCAGAATGACCTTCCTTACATACTGTAACAGCTTTGAATAAGGTAGGAGATCTAATAAACACATATTTTTCCAGATTTTCCTGTATTTGTTTATGCTTATTTTGGTGCTTATTTTTCCATTTTTGTGCTTATTAACTTGCTTATTTTACTGTTTCAGTGTGCTTATAAATCCGGGCTCTAATTATAACCATTATACGAGTAATATCTTCAAGCATAAACCGTGTCAAGTGGGTTTTCAAGAAACGTTGCTATGGTAACTTTGAATTCCGAAATATTGAAACGCGTGGACCGATTTCTCTCAAACGTATTACCGGATCAATTACCAACAATTACAACTCGACCCTCAAGATCTTCAGCTCAAAATCTCCAAAGTTCCCCTTTCGTCTCACCTGCACTCCTCAACCACATACTCTATTATATTACAAATATTTTATCGCCAAGTTGTAGCTATTGTAATTCAATAACGTTTCTTGAACTTTGGCTCTTTAAGATCATAAAATGCTGTCAGGACAGGTGTGTGAAAATATTAGTAGAAATTGGAGTGTTTGAAATGTAGTGTAGATTGGAATGTGAAAATATTAGCAAAATTTGGATCTCCTAAAATGCAGTCTAGATATTAGCAGAATTTGGGGCACCTAAAATGCAGTCTAGAGTCTAGACAGGAATTTGGAGCTCCTAAAATGTAGTGTAGATAGAAATGTGAAAATATTAGCAAATTTTGGAGCTTCTAAAATGTAGTGTAACTAGGAATGTGAATATATTTTAGCAAAATTTGGATCTCCTAAAATGCAGTCTAGATATTAGCAGAATTTGGGGCAACTAAAATGCAGTCTAGGCAGGAATTTGGAGTTCCTAAAATGTAGTGTAGACAGGAATTTGAAACTATTAGCAGAAATTGGAGTTCTAAAATGTAGTGTAGATAAGAATATGAAAATATTAGCAAAATTTGGAGCTCCTAGACTGCAGTCTAGATATAATCAGAATTTGGAGTTCCTAAATTGAAGTGTGTACAAGAATTTGAAAATATTGTTCGGATCTCAGTCTAAGCTGTAGGCCCAGTCCCTGTTATCCCATCTGTGCATGAAGTGAACTCGAAACAGAAATTTATAAAACTATGTATAGGTGAAAAATGTTTATCGAGTATTCAGGGCAGAATTCCGTTTTGAAAGAGTAACATTTCTTCACACTGACAATTTTCACAAAACTGTTGGTATAGTGATAGTTGGATGCTGCAGAGGTGTTCAGGCTTAATTTTTTTTGTTTATATTCATTTATGGGTACTTTCATGAGACACACCCCATGGTTAGAATAGTAGTGCAGGGTGTCTACCAGTCAAGAAAGTCAAGAGAAATACACAAGTAGGTAAAAAAGTCAAGAAGAAGTTAAGAAATTATAGTTGTGATCAAGATGTTTTGCAAGCACAATGACTAATCAATTGATTTAATTTATTTTACTTCACTTTTCTGCCCCTTTGGTTAATCGCCGAGATGAGGATGAATGATGGTAAGATGATATGAATGAAGGGACAATTACAAATATTATAGGGACGACAACACGAGCTCCATATAAGATTATACTGGATGCGAGTTCAGACACCAGAGCCGCGCTAATCTGCGAACCGAAGTTAATAGATGAAGCAAGTCTAATTCTATTGTTAAATACAGCTTCAGGTTTCAGGTTTCATCTTAACTGGTCTTTTGGTAGAGGTTTTCATGAAATAAATATTTATTTTCCTAATTGCAAATTTCAAACTTTAACTTAAGGGGTGGCGCATATAGAGGTTAAGAAAAAGTGAAGGAAAGTCAAGAATTTTGTATTTGTTATTTTGGAGCCATTCCATGTGAAAGTGGACAAACAAGATTAATTTATTTTCATTCAAAGTATCGCTTATTGTACATAAAATTAATGCAGAATTTGGAATTACTAATACAAACATTAGTTTCATGGCTTTGAAATAACATATTGTTTCAAGCGTATTACTTATTATAGTAGAAATGGGATTTTATGGGTGGTCTTTCCACTTAATTCAGTTTCATTATAATATACAGAAGTATTATACCATTAGAATACTAAATTAATTCTAATTTCGTTCTAATTCTCTGTGTTTGTTTCTATATATTAAGCTCCGAAGTCTCCTACTTCATTTCTGAAACAAACCTTAGTTTGAAGAATTCATTTATGATAATTTTCATAGCCTTTACATTGTTCCATATTCCTACATGTGCATGATGTCACACACGTCACAGGCAAAAAATGTTTGTAAAAAAGTATGTAGTAATATTTCTAGAAACTAAAAGCATCTAAATGTCGAGTAAAGATTGCTTTGTGAAAATAAAATGAAATTGTTTCAGTAAACCCATATATTTCACAGAGTATTCTGAAAGACTGAGGAAGGTCCTAAAGTCAAGTCTCAGAAGTGTCACACCCGTCACAAGTACGAAAAATGTAGCTGAGAATTGAAATGGGGGAGGAATATTCTGAAATTAAATAACTTTCATGAAGGAAAATTATATTACATAAATTGATAAGAGTTACATATTTGAAG
This sequence comes from Lepisma saccharinum, assembly GCF_977018435.1. Taxonomy (NCBI): domain Eukaryota; kingdom Metazoa; phylum Arthropoda; class Insecta; order Zygentoma; family Lepismatidae; genus Lepisma; species Lepisma saccharinum. The sequence goes on along the minus strand of NC_139252.1, from coordinate 58,280,701 downwards.
GTGCTAACAAAATTTGTCTGAATGTTTCACCCATCATAATGGAATTGCCCTTTGGTATAAATCCTGTAGTAGGAAGAAAGTGTTAGCGTAGTTCCACTGGCTTTTCTTCGATGGTTTGCGAGTCAGTCTTGCATTTCCCAACGTGCAACCGTTCCCAACCTAGCACGTTTGACAACACCAACTGAAGCGCTGGGTCTGCAAGCGGATCTATTTTCGGCTCGCCCTCTGTCATTCAAAACAAGTATGTCATTCACTCCGTCTGTGCAGGAATGAAGATTACAGAATTGTCTTTGTTCCAGGATGCAGACGTGAAATAATGGACGGGATGGAGAGCGAAAAAAAAAAAAGAGAAGCATGAAGCCGCGCATGCGCGTTGTTGCTAATGGGAAAACGCTGTACCGCTTTCCAAACTGTTTGTCGCGTCCGGCATGCGAGTTCTGTCGAGTTTATGACGCTGTTTCATGCGTATTCGAGTATCGATCATTCGAGAGAGGGGGGGGGGGAGGGTGAGGAAGAGGAAGAGGCTGTGTGAAGTCCAGGCTTTTCTCCTGCTAAGACCTTAATTCCTGCGAAAGCGGGTCAGTTTACAGACAGGCGTTTTGAACGTGTAGCGGGATTTCCCGGGAAATAGGAAGTCAGGTCTTATAATGAACGGCTTAACCTTACTTGCGGGAAGTCCGCTGAAATGCGTTCAGCACTTGATTGCCTCTTCTTGATATACAGGGTGATTCATAATTTCCTCCCGAGATTTCGAACCTTTCTATTACAAGAACTATAACACACCGAGCAAAAATGTTTATATCAGTACATAAATATTATATCAAGGTTTGGTACGTACGTTACAGGTGCTCGATATGTGCTTTGTATTCACCAGTGCAAACACTAACTGCGTAATACTGCCACCTAGCGGCTAAATCTACAATTATGTGATGGGGCATATCACGAATGCAAACTTGGAGAGATCCTTTATGTACTGATATGCACCTTTTGCTGTATGTGTTATAGTTCTTGTACTATAAACGTTCTAAACCTTGGAGGGAATTATGAATCACCCTGTCTTTCTGCGCCGACGGCACTTTGTTTGTACTTGTTTATTTTTGTTGATTTTTTTCATCATCTTTACATTAATCTGGTTGACAGCGAACATATCAAGTATGTTTTACGCTCAGGTAGACTAATCGAGACTAAATCTGAAGCGTTAAGATCTCACGACCGAAGTCCCGGGTTCGATTCCCTGCATGGGTTTATTTTAAAGTGTCTCTTCATCATTTTATCTATCACCACGGGTCGGTTATACCAGGAGCGTATATTCTAGGCTATCTGCGAAGCCTGAAGTCTCGATAATAAAATACAGGAGAAAAATCGATCAGAAATTGTAAATAAAATTATTCATATCAGTGAGATGATGATGCTGATTCTGGAGTTGGCAACCTGATTTCTTCTGAGTTGGCAACCTGATTTCTTCTGAGTTGGCAACCTGATTTCTTCTGAGTTGGCAACCTGATTTTTTCTGAGTTGGCAACCTGATTTTTTCTGAGTTTGCAACCTGATTTTTTCTGAGTTGGCAACCTGATTTTTTCTGAGTTGGCAACCTGATTTTTTCTGAGTTGGCAACCTGATTTTTTCTGAGTTGGCAACCTGATTTTTTCTGAGTTGGCAACCTGATTTTTTTCTGAGTTGGCAACCTGATTTTTTTCTGAGTTGGCAACCTGATTTTTTTCTGAGTTGGCAACCTGATTTTTTTCTGAGTTGGCAACCTGATTTCTCCTGAGTTGGCAACCTGATTTCTCCTGAGTTGGCAACCTGATTTCTCCTGAGTTGGCAACCTGATTTCTCCTGAGTTGGCAACCTGATTTCTTCTGAGTTGGCAACCTGATTTCTTCTGAGTTGGCAACCTGATTTCCTATGAGTTGGCAACCTGATTTCCTATGAGTTGGCAACCTGATTTCCTATGAGTTGGCAACCTGATTTCCTATGAGTTGGCAACCTGATTTCTTCTGAGTTGGCAACCTGATTTCTTCTGAGTTGGCAACCTGATTTCTCCTGAGTTGGCAACCTGATTTCTCCTGAGTTGGCAACCTGATTTCTCCTGAGTTGGCAACCTGATTTCTATTCATAGCCTAGGACCATGTGGCATAGTGAGATAGCTTAGACCTTGGACTCAGTATACGTCACTTGGTTATACACTCAGATTTGTAATAACTATTAGTATTTTAATCTTAATTCTAATTGTTCATTGGAATTAGATTGATTAATTGATTTGCTTTATTTTACTTCGTTTTTTGTCACATTTTTAGTTAATTTGCTAAGATGGGGATGACTGATGAAATTGATGACACTCAGAAACATCCATGCCCAGGCCGGGACTCGAACCCAGGACCTCTGGCGTCGTTGCACGAAGTGCTAACCATTCCGCCACGGAGTCGGCACGCAGTGTTAGAATATAAGCAGTAAAAGCACTTGTCAGTTATCATTGCATGCTCCTTGCAACCTAGAAGCTATTCAAATTATCCCGCATTGCTTTGGTAGGGGACTCAGAAAAGGAACACGCCGAATAAATAACATGTTGCTACACACCATATGGGTACAACGAGGAATTCGATCAGTGACCGCCGGTGAATTTACGCTACGTTGCAGTGATTTGTCATGCGGCCAGCTTGTGTCGTGGTGACCGAGCGCTGTTTGATTGCGGTTCGTATGCCGCGGGGGTGCTGGGAGCGTGCCTGATAGATGTACGCCAAGGGGCATTGTCCCCCAAGTGGACACGCGGAGACTGATGAAAATTATGAGCGATTGCTTCCAGACTTTGTTAGATTAATCGTTAGTATTCTGTGGATGCGTCAGCATGAAGGCTACCAGTGCCCGTTGTGGGACATGACTGTGAAATCGACGAGTGATATTGTAGAATTTGGGGTGTCCTGGCACTAGCTGATATGAATCGAGAGGAAAAGCCTAAATCATGGACTGTGCCTCGAAGTTAAATTTTTACAGCTCTAAAACTCGATTTTTCATCATCTTGAAAACCTACGCTCACACTTTTCTCCAGAGGATTGGACAATGTGTGTAAAATGTTGATGGTTTAAAGGTGTTCTGCTGATTGCTCTTCAATTTTATTTACAATAATGTACAGTGGCACAATGTACAGTGGCACAATGTACATACGTAACTTAAATAGGATTATAAGAAGATAACCGATCTCTGTGGCTGAGTGGTTATCACAGCGGAGAACGACGCCAGAGGTTCGAAACTCGGCCTGCAACAAAGGAAAGCGTCGCTATGTTTCTCACTGCCTTCTGAATTATTTACCACAAGAATTGTACATCGGTCTGGGTATCCCTTCATCAATTTCATGATGTAATTACCCATCCTTATCGTCGCGATTAGCCCAAACTGGCAGAAAAGCGACGCTAAATAACAAAAATCATGTTAGTCTTATTCGACGAAGACATGTCTTCAAGTTCTCGTATGTCGGCACTTCCGTGAGCTTTCTGATATCAGGATTTTGTTGGCGTAAGTTACATAGTGTCGCACTATGAGTGAGAGAATCGCAGCCAGTAAACACACGGCCACGACATTTTGTGGGTGGCAGAAGTTCGCGCTGTTGCCACGTTGGAGCACAACCCCGTGTGTTCGGAGGTTTCAGAGAGTTGGTCGTTGTAATCCATGTGATGCAAACTGACAGTATTTGCTGGATCAGGTATGAGAACTGCATCCCCCGGAGAGAGGTCGGTCTGACGCTCGAACTAGTCAACGCAGCCCGGTTGACGTTGCGGAAACCAGCGAGTTTAGTCCCACTTTCGTTTTGCTTTCCCATATGTGGCACCATCGCAATTCTGCCCAGCCGCCTATATTCATGGCCATGCGTATAGGCTCACTTTCCATGGAGCCTATCTCCTCTCTCGCTTCCAATTTCTTCACGAATTTCACGATCGCGACACCAGGTCACGCAGCTCCTCATCTCTCTCTAACCCCGTCCACAGATCAAACTTCTTCTCCAACTCTTTCTCCGTTTCGGCTGTAAGACTATGGAATCAGTTGCCAGAAAACAGAAAACTCTAGAACAGTAAGCTCCGTCGCTTCCTTTAGCAGACGTGTTCGCCACTCTCTTCAGATTAGTCGTTAGTTCTCCCCTGTCAAGCAGACTAAAGGGCATATGCAAGTGCATGAATTCTTAAAGCACCTTGTAATTACTTATATACAATCTTAAATTTTGCATTTTTGCATTCCATATATCGTATTTTGTGTGTTATATTCAGGGCGTTAAGACTTGTGTGTATGAGATAATGTGTGTGTGTGTGTGTGGGCCTATGTGAAATGACGTAATGTACTTTGTGTTTAATATAATAATGTGTAATTTTATGTGTATGGTTGAGTGGAAGAAAAGGCTTTGTACGGCCTTAAGCCCGCCATTTAAAACAAGGCGTTAATAAATAATAAATAAATAAATAATAGACGTCCCAACCTTAACACTGCTCTCACAGTTTCACTTCAAAAGTGAAATTGGTAAAAACACATTCCAGACTGCTAACCTTTCGTACTACATGATATGCTTGATTACTTTTTTATCATGCTGTATTTATTAAGAGATAATTGTGTTGTATGCACTGTTACGGTTGGAACATATAGGGCTCACTATCTATGTAACGATCCACCACAATTATAATTTATTTTAAAAAATCGAAAAGGAAACGTGCTTTTAGGAAAATTGAAATTTTATAGTTAGTGGCTAAGCAAGTCGTACCCGGCCCTTCTCAGGACCAACCAGGCACAGCCTCATCATCCATTCCCCACCAGGTTCTCTCGGACAGAAGCGTGATCGGTCCATTGTCATCTTTAATGGAAGGGGCGTTAACTCCCTTCGCATTCTTTACGACGCATTTCATCCTGATATGACAGAACGCTTGGCGCCAGTCGGTCTTAACTGTTGCCGCCAGATGAGAAAATGAGCCCGCGCTGTGGGAGGCGTCTATTAAAGAACAATGCGATCGCTCTGGGCTGCTGGCATGGTTTATGGGGAGAGCCCCAAGAGGAAGCAGTCTTCCTGTGTGTTTTTATGCCCCAATAAAGCTCTGGGGCGATATTCCCTTTGTGTAATTCTAGGTGTAAATCGAAGACCCAGTTTCGACAGCGTTTCTTCTGGATTGCCAGGCGGTATCTTGCACCGTATTTCGCGGATTGATACAAAATTGGGGCGCGTTAAGTGAATTGGTTCGTTTTCATGGTTGGTTGAAATCCCTTTTTTGGCCTCATCTTAAAGGTTTCTTTAGGGTCTGGAATTATGGGAAAGTTTCGAGTAACGACAGTGAAACAGGTGACAGATCCAAGACTCGAAAGCTTACGAAAAGTCCTTTTTACTTCTTTCGGGCTCCTGATTACAATGCTAAATGCAATAGTCTGTTACCGAGACGTAAGGGTCTCTCTTATCGCGCAACGCGAGGACAAAACTTGTGACGTTCCTTTCTGATGTTCGCCACTGGATCACTACGTCACGGTAGCTACCCAATCTCCTTGTGCGGCGGAGTTATGAGGTTCTCCTTAATGTTATGCTACAATGAGCATTCTCAGGACGTAACGATTTAAAAAAAAATAGCGTCTTGTCATTTACAAATTTAATAACACATTTTACCTTTAAACATTAACTGCAAAATAACAACAATATTCACAAACACAATCACCTTTCAATTAAGCTGCGGCTTTTCCTTTATGACAGTGTTTTTCACAAAATTAACATCATCTCAACGCAACTCAACTTACTTTTCGCCTTTTCACGCACTGTTGTCCCGGCAACGGAATCAATAAAAGATTGGACAGTTCTACAAATGTTTATAGACCGGAAATGACTTCCGCTTCCGGTATTGCGTGTAACAAATATACAGCAAAAATTACAAATTTAAATCAACACGAACAACAGTATTAAAACTAACAAATGTGTCAAACAGATGTCTGTGAAATTAACAGAAAACAAATAAACTATTACATATGGCCAAAATAAACAAGGCGTATCAAACTGCGTTCTGACGTCACCGGAGAATAGCTACTTTCATTGTTAGCCTAAATGCCTAAGTTGTTGGGTTTAGTTATCTCAGCATAAATAATACATTTGCAGTGTATTTATGCTAAGAGAACCAAACCACGGATCTAACCTAACAACGTAAGCATTCCTCGTCAGACGTCATATCGCAAGGTTGTCCTCGTGTTGTGCGATAAGGAAGACCCGAGATGTAAGACCCTTTCTGAAGGCACTCAAATGCCAACCTCATTTCCACATATTATACCCTGGACTGCTTTTCCCACACTAACGAGGCTCTGACGTCTGAACCTACAGCCAGGATAATCCTCTGTGGGGTTTTTGAACTGTCCATGTGATTGTCCCTTCACCTGTTTCATCCTATAACCATTGATTCTCATCTTCGCAATTAGCCAAAAGTGGCAGAAACGCGAAGTAAAATAAATGAAACAAACCAATACTCTTCTTTATCTAAAGTTACGTGGCTTTTATTTTGCATTTTTGGGCATTTGTTGATTTTCGGATCATTGGTTATTATTTAGTATTTTTACGGATTTTTATCATTTTTGCAAGGTTTGGATGTTCATTTTGACCTTATATGGTCGCTTCGTGTATTTTAGTTGTCTCAAAATTTGAGACTGTCCGAAATCCTCAATTTGTAATGCTTGTTATTAATGTTGCTTTGGCTTGTATGTCAAAATAAAATGCTGTATACGCCACTGGTCTAGAAACATAGATCGTCGATTCATTTTCATTAATCATTTTCTGCCTTAATGGATAGGTTTTTCACTGACACCTCCAGACTTTTCAATCTTACGCCCTACGACGCCAGGGGTCCCGGGTACGGATCCCGGCATGGACATGGATGTGTGCGAGTGCCCATTCATTAATATCATCACTCATTCCCATCTTCGCAAATTAGCCAAAAGTGGCACAAAAATCGAAGAAAAATAAAGCAAATCAATCTTGCGCCTTAGGCTTCGTGTGGACTTGTACGTTCTGTCTCTAAAATCTGCGGGGCTAGGCCACGCAAAACGGTAGAGAAGGAGAGGAAGCGAGTGAGCCGAGCAAAGAGGTGTGCACTGCTCTAGCTGCAGTTGCTCCATAGATTCCCTGGACAGAGCGTAGAAGACCAATCATAATCAATCTTATTCAGATGAATCAAATCAGAGACCCTAGTGTACGAATCCAAATATGCATAAGTGCAGATAAAAGTCAGCTTGCATTACACACGGTATGTTCCGTACGCCACGCGACGTGTTGGCCATCAGGGAAGATTAATATGTGTTGCGAAATGGCCTCAGCGCTACGTAGCTGCGCAGTTACAATATTTCCTCTCCGCGGTCTAAAGAAAGCAAGGAAATCAACCTTGTTCCGGACTTCGATCTACGGTTGTTTCCTCGCCTTGAAGAATAACAGGTAAACACCCCTATCCTCCTGTGAAACCGGACAGGAAACAACGCAAATTGGCATACCAGTCACATTCGAAGCGATATATCTTACTGTACAGTACGGTGTAATTTTTCAGAGTTTCGCTTAGTTCAAAGCTCACAACGTGCGTCGAAAATTACACGGTTACAGTTTTCTTCGATCTGGCTGAAACCGTTAACCGTTAATCGTCCAGTCATAACAGTGCCTCATTCTCCTCTCCCGCGTTGGTAAGTTGGTCTCATTTCACCCCCACAAATGATTATGTTACGTCAGCTTTTAAACAAACTCCAGAATGGTTTTATTCTCAATTGTTCACGTTCGTTTTGTCTCTCTTGCGGTCATTTTTTGGGCGCATGCATTTGTCAAGCGCTTTACAAGCAAAGTCAATGGTTCAGCTCATATGCGAGGGTTGGTCAAAAAGTAAAGTTTCCTGCTGTTTATATTTTAACCCACGATAACTGCTGCTATTAAGTAAAATCTAAGAATCCACGCTACATAAGATAATTTTAGGCACATGCATTTATCCAGCGTTTTGCTAACAGTCACTTGATCAGCTAAAATACGAGGGTTGGTCAAAAGGTAAGTTTACTTTCTCTTTATATTTTAACCCGTGATTGCTGGCGCTGAAAGGTTAAATCTAACTATCCTGAATTTATTGCTCTATCTTAATTATTGTTGAGGATGTTTGGGTATTGCGGTAGCAGTGCCATATCCCCCACGTGTTATCTATGATAGAAACAAGTATTCCGGAAATGAACATTTTAAGAGGTGTTCGCTGTTATATGTTTCCTAACCGCTACAGTGCAGTCACGTTGGATCCAGTTTCGGCCAAACTTTTTTTTTACACCGCCGTGTTCTGTCCCGTTCGACTGACGGCTGTTTTGTCGATGTGGCGGCCACATTGCGTCAAGAAAGTCGTCAGTGTACTGGTAGCTTAATCCACAGAATGTACCGAAATGTTGCTTTATTGAAGCTCATATTGCAGAGGGTGAAATAGATAGATTAAAAGAGATTTCGTATTTTCAATAACTACAATGGCCTGTAATTTTATGCCACAATTTTCTGGCTCACGTGCTTGATTCACGTATCTCCAAAGACGTCCGTCCGTAAAGCAAGTCAATAAACACTTTTATTTCCCACTATTGTAATCCAAACAATCCAAGAAGTCACGTATAAGGAGCACAGTGCTTCCATTCCAACTTTAAACTTAAGGTCCAGTCCCGATTAGTTGTGTGTGCATATAGTGGACTTAAAAACTGAAACAAACAAAATACGAGAGAACACACGTACAGTATTTGGATTCATGTTTATAAAATCCTATCCTTGCCGACCTCCGTGGCGGAGTGGTTAGAACCATTGCTCCCGGTTTCGAATTTCATCAATTTCATCCTCATAGTCGCGATTAGCAAAGAGTGGCAGAAAAGCGACGCTAAATAACAAAACGTAAAATAAAACGCTACGACGCCCGGGGTCCCGGATTCGAATCCCGGCCTAGGCATGGATGTTTGTGAGTGTCCATTCATCAATTTCATCATGTCATCACTCATCCCCATCTTCGCAAATTAGCCAAAAGTGGCACAAAATGCTAAGTAAAATAACGCAAATCAATCAATGAAAAGGAAAAACCAACACAATTCTACCTTATTTCTCCGAATTATCATAATTTCACTCTGTGTGCGTTGTTAGTCCGACCCTAGGCTGGCCTTGGACCGAGAAGCGTTCATGAAGGTGATGGATGAACCCGACGCTTAACGGTAAAAGGGAATGTGGAAGAAGCTGTTTACAAAATTAAACAGAACTTCGAATTTTAATGTCGCCTATGCACCTTCGCCTTATATCATTGAGCAGACCTGATTCGCAGGAACAAGCATAACCCTTGCAGTGGCCGAGACTAGCGGTGAGTGTTTGCATAATCGCCTATTGATTTCCAAGGGGCCGATGCAACACGAACATGCATGAATGGAGGTTGAGGGGCTGGACGTTGTGGCCGCCATGCGTGACGGTTATGCTGACCAACATCACGGAACATGTGTATGGCGGGCTTTGTGTTGCTGGGATGTTCAATTGAACGCACACCTTCTAGGGCAGAGATTACCAAATTCGCAAAGCTATGGAGCTCCTTCGCATTTTCCTATTAATTTTCTGTGACGTTACGAGAAATCAACTGCTAACAGAGCCGGCAACTGGGGCACTCGCCCGAGGCCCCGCACCTCATTGGGGCCCCGTGGCAGACATGACTAATTGTTTTTTAGGAGTACATGTGACGATGGTGCTTCCAATTAAGAAACTAGTCTGATTTTTCATGATTTAGTGGATTCTTTTGACGTTCTTATAATATCCAAAATTACTGGAATCATATTCTAAACATTGTCTCCGCATAGACAGATAGACCCAAAACCTTGCACCCCTGTTCTGGATTCGATTCCCGTTCGATTTATCCTAACAGTTTCTTTTTTTAACACTGGCAACTATTGATTGCTCCCTCCTCCGTGGCGTTGTGCTTTGGGCTCCGACTGCGGGACAGCATGGGTTCGAGTCCTCCTGGGTTCAGTCTCTGGGCTCTCGGCCTGTGTATATGGCCGGTGGCAACCCACCATCGTGAGGAAATTGGGGAGCTACGAGTGAATAGCGTAACCCGGTCTCGGAAATCTCCTACAACGGCTTGGTGTTCGACGTGTTGACCCCATATTACCCCATTACCGGTTGAAGATCTCCACACCTCCAGATAGGATTGTGGGAGAGAGACTGGCAGCCGGGAGATAGGTTAAGGCCCTTCGAAGGCTGTAGAGCCACGGGTTATTATTATTATTAACTATTGATTGCATTTTATGTAATATTGTTTTTGAAATAACGATGATATAAAGTTGTTGTTTTTTGGTGGAAAGGGTAGCCTGTCAAGGCATTGAGATGTCAACCTCCTTTCCACTCGGCACATCCTAGACTATTTTTGCAGACTAACGAGGCTCTGACGCCTGAATCCACAGCCAGGGGCTTGCAATGTATTATATTCTTATGGGCTTGTCCTCTCGTCAATTTGCCAAGAGTCCACGGTTTGAATTCCGACCTGGACATGAGTGTTCCTTGTAAGTATCCCTTCATCAATTTCATATACATTCACTCGTCCTCATCGGCGCGATTAGTCAAAATCGGTGGAAAAGCGACGTGAAATAACCTAATTCAATCAAACCTCTTCTCCAATTTAATATTATCACAGTGCATTGTCATCTTCGCGATTAGCCAATTCAAGTAAAATAAAACCAATCAATTAGCACAGGAACATTTCTGCCCAGGATGGACCCAAACAGAATTTTCAGTGACGTGGACCTGGATCAAGGCAATGAACGCGTTCAACCACCCACACGACATCCAACGGTTTAATTAGCTATGATTGCATCGGTTCACACATTTCTCTATGTCCACGCTGAAATCATATTCACCCACTCACTAGATTTACATATTTCCTGAGAGGAACTGTTAGAGGCAGAATTAATCCAATTCTTTCGCAAAGGGTTTATAATCGAAGTAATCGAGCAGCTGCAAACCGTCTCATCCTTTAATGGTGTATAAGCAAATAAACAACAAATGAAGGTAGCTCAGAGTAGAATAAACAAACCACCTGTTGACAATCCATTAATCCATCTGCTTATTTGTATTGGTGTGCTTAACGGAATTGGGTATGCAATAGGCATTTATCATTGGGGTACCCATTAACAGTCCTGAGAACGACCAATCAAGAAATAGCGTGTGAAACCTGGTCCAGTTTGTACTATCGCTCCTCTTTGATTGTTTCAGAGTGTATATAGTTTTGTTATATTTATATATATATATATATATATATATATAATATATTTGTTATATATACAGAGCATTCCCTGATATTCGCTACGAGACTCGGCGGCAAGCGGCCCGGCATCAGCGATTGTCTTTCCCGGTGAACGGGTTCGCGACAGTCGCACGCTACAGTCTGTTTCTCTCGCTCTCCCTGCCTTCGCTCTCTTTCCCTTTCTGTTGACGTTGCAGACTGACGCCAGTATAATACTCCCTCGGAAGTTGTGTTGTGTCGTGTACGTGTGTTGAAGATTGTGGCTTAATGTGGCACCACAAAAGTTTACATTACAACAAAGGATTTATCTTGTCTAGTGTTACTTCGGAAAGAGGAATTGTGGAGAAGTGCGACGACGTTTTGCAACGAAATTTCCTGTGGAATGAAAAATGGGGAAATCTAAAAAAATAAAGTATACAAAGACAATCCGCACACCATCCGTGAGTTAAAAGAGAGTATTGTACGAGAAATCGGGAGAATTACAGTAGACGAACTTGCACGTGTAAATGCCAATTTCCTTCGGAGATGCCAGGATGTGTTGCAGCAGAGGGACATCATTTTCAACACCTTCTGTAGTCAAGGTTAGTACACAATGTGAAAACTGTAATTTTAATAGCCGACTCTACCGATTGCCGCTGACCCGTTCACCGGGAAAGACAAACGCTGATGCCGGACCGCTTGCCGCTGAGTCTCGTAGCGAATGTCAGGGAATGCTCTGTAGTTATATATATTTTGTTTTGAGTTTATATAGGCGGCCAGAGGCTTGGTGCTGATCACATCACCTCCAACCTTCGGCCGTGATCAAGAAAGTGTGTGGGCCTAACTCCACACCCCTTATACGCCTTCATGGAGTGGTGCAAAGCACAGGTGAGCATTTTACTTTTTTTTACTTTACACACACTCGCACAATGAAGCCACACTCCACAATGACTACGTTCATTGACTTTTTCGCTTTTCTCCAACTTTTGGATAATTTCCAAATTGAGGATGAGCGATGATGTGATGAAATTGACGAAGAGATACTAAAAAAGAAAACCCATGCCGGGATTCGAACCAAGGACTCCTGGCGTCGTAGCTCGCTGTGCTAACGACTCTGCTCTACCATAACGAGTAGTACACATTGGGAAAGCTGTAGAAACTATTTGTGAACACAATCTGATTCGGTGGAGTCCATAGGCGAAGTTCTGGAGGGAGCCTGCCCCCCCCCCATCTTAAAAAAAGACTAAAAACATAACATATGATTAAGTTCAGTTACTACATTTTTGTTATGAAGCCATACCTCAAATCTTGACGGTTGGCATGTGCGATAATTGCGCCGCAATAGCGGGTCTTAGACGATTTGATTGATGTGTACAGTTTGAAGAAAGAAAAACGTAAAATGACTTTGTGTTGAGTCAACAGTTACTGCTGGGGCATCAAAAGAACTTTTCAATTTAATTTTTCTAAAATTTCTGAAGCTTACTACTGTACCGTATCTTTTTTAAAGTACTACGAGTATTGTATCAATAAAAATTTAATGAAATGCAAAATGCAATAATCGTACTGTCTTGCTTCTTTTAAAACTGACAACCAATACACTAATTAATATTTGTTTACTTAAGCGAGGAAATTTAACATTTTCGAATGTAAAAGGCCTAAAACTAAGTGTTTTTAAGTTGTTTTTTTAATTTCCGGGAGAAGGCCCGAACACCTTATAAACTAGGGGATATTCAATAACCCTCAGGTACATCATATGCTTCTCCCAGAGTCTGCCCTCCCCCCAAAGCAAAAGCTCAAACTCCGACCATGGTGGAGTCACATAGTGGTTCGGATTCCACTTTAAACTGTAGGTCCAGTGCCGATGAGCCTTAATGTGCATACAGTGGACTTAAAACACCAACTTAATCAATCACAGCCTGATTATGGAATTCAAATGCATTGTTTATTGAAGAGTAGTGTAAAGTATTTTTTTTAAAAGTGCTTTTTTTTCTAATCGTATACACTCTTTGCCGGCAATCTGTGGAGCAAGAGAACGAAAACAAGTCTCTGCGCATGTAGTGAGTCGAGAGTGCTCGACCAATGAGCGCGTGAGAGAAGGGAGTGCATGGAGGAGAAAACGCGGCTGCACCTACCAGCAGCGCGCACTGCTTTGCTCCGCCCACTCGCATTCTCCCCTTCTCTACAGTTACGTGCGGCCTGGCTCCACAGATTCACGAGACAGGGTATATATCGGATACAACTTGGTAGACAAGACAACATTACCACGCATGTGCTCGGTACCTTTTGAAGTTACCTTCTGTCAAAAATGTACCGGGAATTTGTAATTTAAAAGGCCCGCACAAATGATTTTTTAAAAATATTTTTTTTCCGTAAGTTGGTAGCTCTGTACTTAATTACTATGCCAAACATGAGCGCGATCTGTCAACCAGTTTGTTTACAGCAGGAGGTTGAATCAGTCCACTTCAGTAGTGCATCACGATTTTTACAATGAACGAAATTATAGAACAAAGAGTTTGCCTTAAATTTTGTGTTGCGAACGGAATTTCGTGTGCTGACTCGGTAAAAATGTTAGAAAAGACTTATGGTGAATCAGTTTTATCAAAAACACGGGCTTACGAGTGGTACAAGGAATGCCGAGAGATTGTCGAAGACGTGCCTCGTTCTGGACGACCTTCGACCTCTTCAACCGATGAAAACATCGAAAAAGTGAAGGAAATTGTGCTCGGCAATCGCCATTCCAGCTTAAGAGAGAGATAGCTAGTGACCTTAACATCTCTCACGAGACTGTTCGTTCGATTTTGGTGGATATTTTGGACATGAGACGCGTAGCCGCACGGCTTGTTCCAAAAGAGCTGAATTTTCTTCAAAAACAGTACCGTGAGCAGGTCTCTTTAGACATGCTGGATCGCGCCAATTCTGATCCCACATTCATGGAACGCATCATAACTGGCGGTGAGACATGGGTCTACGAGTTTGACATGCAACCAAGTCAACAGTCATCAGAATGAAGGACAAAAGACGAGCCGAAACCGAAAAGAACACGTCAAAGTCGCTCAAAAGTCAAGGTGATGCTCATTGTTTTCTTCGATATTCGTGGTTTGGTGCATCATGAATTCGTTCCAGAGGGACAGACGGTCAATAAAGAATACTATTTGGCCGTATTGAAGCATTTGCGTGAGAAAATCCGTCAGAAACGGCCAGATTTGTGGAAGATCAATTCGTGGATTTTACACGACGATAATGTGCCATCGCAAAGAGCGACAGTTGTGACCGAATTTAAGGCCAAAAACACAATAGATACCATCGAACAACCACCGTATTCACCAGATCTGGCTCCGTGTGACTTCTTTATGTTTCCAAAACTAAAATTGCCGCTCCGGGGTACCTGTTTTGACTCGATTGAAGCCATAAAGCAAAATTCGTGGAAGGAGCTGAAGGCTATACCGGAAAGCGCCTGTAAAAAGTGTTTCCAAGACTGGAAAAAACGCTGGCATGTGTGTGTGTTGCATCAAATGGGGCCTACTTTGAAGGCGACAAAATAAATATTGATGAATAAATGAAAATTGTGCGTTATATTTAACAATTCCCGGTACTTTTTTGACAGAATATATATGGGGCAGCTACTTGTTCGCTCTCGAAACTTACAAAGAAGAACATGTACTATAAGTCAACTCTACATTTTTTGGGGAACATTTTGCATTTTGAATGCAACGAGAGATGCAGAGAAATGCGGTTAGCATTTTCACCCTTTGAAGTGATCTACTTTTAACATTTGGCCCATTCGTTGCCTCCCTTCCAATATTTGCCTTCCTTCTGTGCCCGAAGTCGTGATCAAAGCAAGTGCATGATTAGGCATTATGCGCACGAGAGGATCCGCGGTCCAAGTGGCGAACCAACCTAGTTGGGATAATATTTATATGTACATGTGCGGCGTGTGTAAAGTTTGTGGGCATTCCACTCATTTTACGGTCGAATGGTTTCGGAAATGCGACGTACTAGTTCTGTCTTGTGTGACGTACTAACATATTACGACCTACGTGTTTATAATTGACTGATTTCTGCTCCACCTCGAACGGAATTATGACTATTTACTTTTTTTAATTTCTTTGTAGTAATTGTTGATTTTTTATTGATTTCGTTTATTTTACTTCGCGTTTTGTGCCTCTTGGCTAATTTGCGTAAATGGGGATGAGTGATGAAATTGATGAATGGACATTCACAAACAAGGAAGCCCGAGCGGGATTCGTACCCGGGACCCTTGGCGTCGCAGCGCGATGTGCTAACCACTCGGTCACAGGGTCCGGCTCTTTGTAGTAAGACATAGGCAAAGCTACCCTACGCATATTGCTGCATGCCGCGAAGGCATACAGGTAGAGACCCCGATATTTCTGCCGCAAGAAAATGTTTATGTACAGGGTGAGTCAGAAATATGGCTACACGTTTGAAGTAAATGTAGTGTGTTACTGGACAATGTAGATGGAAATGGTGTATCAAACGCGAAACTTCATTTCAGATAAAAGTCACATTTTTCATCCATTCGAAATCGCGAAAGAACGCGGATTTGCCATGAAATGTAAATTGTGTCGCCTTTAACGAATTTCAACACATTTTGTGTTTTAAAAAACAAAAATACCGCTACATTCCAACATTTTAGTGTTTTAGTCATAAAAAATAAAATGTGCCTCATTTACGCATGTGTAGCGTGCACGTTTTCCAAAATTTTATCCAAAAGAATTTTGTTGATTGTACGTGTTATACATGAAATAATTCCGCCTGCATGAAACAACGTGTACAACCAATCCACGTTAGTTAATAAGCTCAGTCCAAAATACTAATTTAGTAAATTAAGAGCTACGAGCAAATATTGGCTCTATTGTTATTGCATACCTCTTGGTGTGGTAGTTCGGGGCATAGGTGCACCGATAGCCACGCATGAAGGTTATATGTTATAGTTGAGTCAAGGCGATCATGCTCACATTCGTTCGATCAACACATATATACCGGGTGGTCCAAAAGTTCCGGAACGGTCACATATCGTGAGAAATACACATCGAATCGGAAAACGAAAAAATACGTGTTGAATAAGTGAAAGAAAGCTATTCAATGATATCACACTTGATTCCCCACGCCCGCCCCCTGGGGGTGAGGCGGGGGCAACTGTGAAATTTTGAATAGAAACCCCATTTTGTATTCTAGAATCGGAAAGAGGACTTCATTCCGAGTCCAACGAGCTATCAACCATCCTCCTAGCTCAATTAGAAACTGAGATATGGCGATTTTAAATTTTCGCATATATATTTTTTTTTTTTTAAATAAAACTTCCAAAAAATTTCAAAGCGACGCTCTGCCCCTAATTGAGCTAGAGTGAAAGCAATTTCAGATTCGGAATCTGCACGTCAAGACCTTTCAATAGAGTATATGGAAGGCGGGGGGTGAAATCGCTTTCACTCTAGCTCAATTAGGGGCAGAGCGTCCCTTTGAAATTTTTTTGGGTTTTATGAAATTTTATTTGCGAAAATTTAAAATCGCCATATCTCCGTTTCTAATTGAGCTAGGAGGATTGTTTATAGCTCGTTGGACTCGGAATGAAGTCCTCTTTCCGATTCTAGAATACAAAATGGGGGTTTCCATTTAAAATTTCACAGTTGCCCCGCCCCTGGGGTGGGGCGGGGGTGGGGAATCAAGTGTGATATCATTGAATAACTTTCTTTCACTTATTAAAGACGTATTTTTTCGTTTTCCGATTCGATGTTTATTTTTCACTATATGTGACCGTTCCGGGACTTTTGGACCACCCGGCATGTATATCCACATTACAACTGTAATAAATTAATAATAAATCCTTTTGTTTTTCGTCTACGGTAGTAATGCGTTTCTTTTTCTTTGTGGTGTGGAATATTGTTGCTGCCCAACGCTACCCCTGTGCAGTGGTATGCACAAGCATTGCTGGGCAAATTGTCCACGACTATTTTCATTAATTTTACTCTTGCATTCAACATATTTTAAGGAATAAAGTTTTAAATATGCTGTTTCACAGGCTGTCAGCAGCATGTTTAGTGTTTTGTTTCAATTTTTGAAACTCTCATTGGCAATGAACAATTTCCTTGGTAATACATATGCATCCCACTATACCCGAGAGGAGGCTGTGTACTTTAGACAGTGTCGTTGTTCACCGCCGAGCTTTATTCATTTATTGTTATTAAATATCTATAAATACATAAACACCGTATCTAATAAATAATTAAAACGTAGCACGATGTGCCAAGCGTGTTAAATTTCGGGGTGCGTCTGACGTCAGACCGCGAACTTTTCGGTCTCCCCTCGTACATGCGCGTTCGAAGTTTTGAGTGCGGGACATTACCTATATCGCTTAATGGATTCCGGGTATTATGTCCGTGGAGTGAAAAAACCAACAGGTCGACGCGGGAGCCGGGGAAACAGAGACAAAATAAATTAGCGTTGTGGAAGCGGACGCCATATTCGTAATTACAGGTGCGCGCTGTGGATTACCGCATCAAACCATCCGTGAGGCGTCGAATAAATGGAAGTGCACCGATCGCTAATTTTCCAGCGCCGCGTCTCTTTGGGAGATGCACTGCGGCGCGCAAATGTCTTTATGGTTTGACAACATCGTTTCCAGGGCTGCATGGACGTTTCTGAGAGTTGAAACAGGAGGGTTGGGTTGCAGCCTGCCAGCGACTTCTAGATGTATAAAGGGAGTTTCAGACCGAAGCGACACGTGTCACTTGGGGGTGAAAGGTGCGATCTTCTGGCAAGGTGGATTCACTCAAAGGCCGAATCACAGGGAACTGGATTTCCAGTTAGTTGGCGCAGAACTGGCTACCTGACCGGAAGTGATGGCTGCTTGACTGGTTTTGAGGAATAGGTCATGTTCTAATTGCTCCTGGCTTTCCTCGACTGGATTCTGTGGAACAGCCAATCAGAGCAAAGTTTAGCCATGTGATGATAATCTGTGAGTTTGCCGAAGGGAATCTTTTGTCTCTGGTTTCCGAGTGTTGATTTGTTTCCTTTGCTTCTCAATAAAAGAAAAAGTAACTGAAATGATTCGCGTTCGTTTTCAGTTCTATCGGGTGGGCTGAAAAGTTCGTAGGCTGACTCATAGATGGCGTTACTAGAATGAAATCCATGTGATTTTTACTTAGTACTAACCTTCAAAATATACGTGTATAAATTTCACAGCTGCCGGATAATTAGTTCGTGAGATATAGCATTGTGAGTGAAGCAGCTTTTGTTATTGTGAAAAAAATGGATAAAAAAGAATTTCGTGTGTTAATAAAGCATTGATTTTTGGCGAAAAAAATACTGTTGAAGCCAAGGCTTGCCTTGATAAACATTATTCGGACTCTGCACCAGGAAAATACCGTTGAGAAGTGGTTTGCTAAATTTAAACGAGGCGAAATGAGCATCGAAGACGATGCACGCAGTGGACGCCCCAAAGAGGCTGTTACCGACGAAAACATCAAAAAAGTCCACAAAATAATTTTAAATGATCGTAAAGTGAAGTTGATCGAGATATCTGAGACTTTAAAAATATCAAAGGAACGTGTTGACATATTGTGCATGAATATTTGAACATGCGAAAGCTGTGTGCAAAATGGGTGCCGCGCGTGCTCACAATCGATCAAAAGCAACAACGTTTTGATGATTCGGAGCAATGTTTAGCGATATTCAACCGTAATAAACACGAATTTTTCCGTCGATATATTACAATGGATGAAACATGGCTCCATAACTACACTCCAGAGTCCAATCGACAGTCAGCCGAGTGGACTGCACGTGATGAACCGAATGCAAAGCGTGGAAAGACGCAACAGTCGGCTGGCAAGGTTATGGCATCAGTATTCTGGGATGCGCATGGTATTATATTCATCGATTACCTCAAAAAGGGCCAGACCATCAACAGCGATTATTACATAGCGTTGTTGGAGCGTTTAAAGGATAAAATCACGAAAAAACGGCCCCATTTGAAGAAGAAAAAAGTGCTGTTTCATCAAGACAATGCACCGTGTCACAAATCAATGAAAACGATGGCAAAATTATATGAATTAGACTACGAATTGCTTCCCCATCCACCATATTCTCCAGATCTGGCCCCCAGTGACTTTTTCCTGTTTGCAGACCTTAAAAGAATGCTCGCTGGAAAGAAATTTAGCACTGATGAAGAGGTAATCGCCGAAACTGAGGCCTATTTTGAGGCTAAAGAGAAATCGTACTATAAAAATGGCATCGAAAAATTGTATGACCGCTATAATCGTTGTATCGCCCTCGAAGGCAACTATATTGAATAATAAAATCTAATTTTGTCAAAAAAATATTTTTTACTTTGTTAGCCTACGAACTTTTCAGCCCAACTGTTATATGTATCTATGAATGAATCCTGCGAATCTCGTGTATGAATATGCATACCCGGGTTCGTTAAAAAGCTTGTCCAGTACTCATTGATTACCAAATTTTCTTTCGAGACAATTTCTAGTCCATATTTTTCATTTTTCATTTTTAATACACCGCTTTTTAGATCGTCTGCTCTGCGCAATGTCTTATGGGAACAAAATTACACCAAACAAGTAGGTAACAAGCATCGTGTGACGGGAAAACTAGCAGATGGGTGGCCAGTCCAGCGCCAACCAGGGCATTCCTACTGGAAATCCAGTTCCGTCTGATTCTAGCGATCTAAATCAAGATTTTAATCAGGTGATTTGTTGTACATAAGGATTTTGTAGATATCAGAATTACTTTTTGCGAAAGTACAATAATATCGTAATCATTTAATGGTGATTATTAGACTCTTTATGAAAAGGAAAGAAAGGGAACAAAATTATATACTGATGGAGTGAAGCTCATACGAAAGGAAATATGTAAACTGTAAGCATACTTCATTTAAAATCCAATACTTTTTGTAGACAAAAATAGCGAACATTTTGTGCAGAAAAATATACAAAGTACTAATCATGTTAAACCGTAAATATTAGTGTCATTGTCACTAAACTGTAAATTAACATGGCAACTGATATTTTGCAAACTACCATTCTATAAATTTCTAAAAATTAGGTACAAAGACTGCAAAAAGTATTTTAAGTTACAATTATAGAGCACATCCAAAATGTTTTATTTTCACTGAAAGAAAAGTTACTGAAATTATTATAGTTTCATTAACACACTCAAACAAACATTTCCATAGTAGGTTCATATATATAGCATCAGAAATATAAAAATGTACTATATTTTCATATATTTTTTATTTCCTTTAATTAAGCCTTTCTATAAAAAACGGTGCCAAAAACATACAAGCAATTTTAATCGTGTTTTCTAAAAAATAAAAATCTATTTAAATAATAAAATCAGATTTAAATCAAAAATATCACCAAACATGCTTTTTATCCACCGTAAGGCACCCAGAAGTCAACCTCACTTACGCGTAGTACATTCTGGTAAATTGCAATGTTGGAGGCCAACGAGGCTCTGGCGTCTTGACCTACGGCCAGTATAGTTCCCCATACAACTGTGTTGTTCTGTGTATGTCCTTCTGTGTGCTGAGTGTCCCTTTGCAAGCCTGCGCTTTTAACTGAGTCCCTGTCGCTTGCTCCGAGTCATTTACGCCGAGGCTTCTTATCGGGTCATTTCCGCCGCGACATATGTCAAGACCTTCCTTGGTGGGTTTTTCCGCAATCCAGTGTGTCATTACCGCCGCGCATACGTGAGTTTATGGCGTTGCCCACCTGCAGCTGTGTTTATCTTTGATCGAAAAGGAAGGTGATTGGTAAATGAATGTAAGATGAAAGTATATATGAGGGATCTACATTGGGAAATTAGTATTTATGTAAAACTGAGACTTGTATGAGACGACAAGATGGCTGAGAATATGAAAATATCAATACATCGAAATGGACAAATGTGTTGAGTGTGTTCTTTCGAAGTACAGAAGCTCAGGCGATCCTCGAGGATGCCTTCGAGCATTTGCATACCTACAAGAATTCAAATAACGTTTGTACTGTTCTTGTGCAAGTGTATAGAAATATTGTGTTTATATATAAGTAGCTATTACTTATATAATGTTTGCAAAAATAACACTGTATTTACAATGTTTTTTTGACGATTAACGATAAATGATTAATAGTTAATAGGCTGATGCTGATTTATGTATTTTGTGTTGTGGAATAAAATTGATACAAGTAATCCTGTGTAACGTCTTTTAAAATAAGTAAAGAAAAGTCATATTTGACTCCGTGGATAGGTTTAACATTTCAGTGTAACACAGCTGTGCAACGTCATAAACATACGTTTGATTTTATGTTTTAAGTCCACTTTATGCACTATGCACCATGTGTCCATAAACACACGTGCGGGCGACCGTGATGACACTCTGGATTGTAGGAAAACCAGCCAAGGATGGTCTTGACATATGTCACGGCGGAAATGAACCGATAAGCAGCCTCTGGGCAAATGACTCGACGCAAACGACACGACACCTTTTAACTTAGGTAAGCATATTTTAGTCCTCTGAGAGAGTATAGTTTTAGCTCGTGTCAAGCAATGAATGAATGAATTAGTTTTAGAAATCTAATACTGAAGTTTTTAGTAGAGATATTTTCTTTTCGTGTTAGAGACCTGTCCTCAATTTTCTTTTAGTTAAGGGGCGTGAACGGGCAGATATAGCCTATGCCCCTAATTTAGCTAGAGTGAAAGCGATTTCACCCCCCCCCCTTCCATATACTCTATTGAAAGGTCTTGACGTGCAGATTCCGAATCTGCAATTGCTTTCACTCTAGCTAAATTAGGGGCAGAGCGTCCCTTTGAATTTTTTTTGGGTTTTATGAAATTTTATTTGCGAAAATTTAAAATCGCCATATCTCCGTTTCTAATTGAGCTAGGAGGATTGTTGATAGCTCGTTGGACTCGGAATGAAGTCCTCTTTCCGATTCTAGAATACAAAATGGAGTTTCCATTTAAAATTCCACAGTTGCCCCGCCCCTGGGGTGGGGCGGGGGTGGGGAATCAAGTGTGATATCATTGAATAACTTTCTTTCACTTATTAAAGACGTATTTTTTTCGTTTTCCGATTCGATGTGTATTTTTCACGATATGTGACCGTTCCGGGACTTTTGGACCACTCGGCATGTATGTCCACATTACAACTGTAATAAATTAATAATAAATCCTTTTGTTTTTCGTCTACGGTAGTAATGCGTTTCTTTTTCTCTGTGGTGTGGAATATTGTTGCTGCCCAACGCTACCCCTGTGCAGTGGTATGCACAAGCATTGCTGGGCAAATTGTCCACGACTATTTTCATTAATTTTACTCTTGCATTCAACATATTTTAAGGAATAAAGTTTTAAATATGCTGTTTCACAGGCTGTCAGCAGCATGTTTAGTGTTTTGTTTCAATTTTTGAAACTCTCATTGGCAATGAACAATTTCCTTGGTAATACATATGCATCCCACTATACCCGAGAGGAGGCTGTGTACTTTAGACAGTGTCGTTGTTCACCGCCGAGCTTTATTCATTTATTGTTATTAAATATCTATAAATACATAAACACCGTATCTAATAAATAATTAAAACGTAGCACGATGTGCCAAGCGTGTTAAATTTCGGGGTGCGTCTGACGTCAGACCGCGAACTTTTCGGTCTCCCCTCGTACATGCGCGTTCGAAGTTTTGAGTGCGGGACATTACCTATATCGCTTAATGGATTCCGGGTATTATGTCCGTGGAGTGAAAAAACCAACAGGTCGACGCGGGAGCCGGGGAAACAGAGACAAAATAAATTAGCGTTGTGGAAGCGGACGCCATATTCGTAATTACAGGTGCGCGCTGTGGATTACCGCATCAAACCATCCGTGAGGCGTCGAATAAATGGAAGTGCACCGATCGCTAATTTTCCAGCGCCGCGTCTCTTTGGGAGATGCACTGCGGCGCGCAAATGTCTTTATGGTTTGACAACATCGTTTGCAGGGCTGCATGGACGTTTCTGTAAAGCCCGCATCACACGGAACTGGTTTTCCAGTAGGCATGCCCTAGTTGGCGCTGGACTTGCTATCAATTTGCTAGTTTTCGCCTCACACGATACTTATCAGCGTACTTGTCGATAGACTTTTGTTCCCGTACGAGGGAAGTTGTAATGGCGGCCGCGTGAGATGTAAACAATGTATCACTTCACATTTTTAAAAGCCGATAACTATTCAACCGAGAGGAATAACGTTTCGTATAAAATGTTATTAGGTACAAAACAATGGCGCTGCTTAAATACATACTTTATAACGTTTACTGTACACGTATGGAAGAATATTTTAATTGTTTCAAATGTAAACACCGTGCACTCAGCATAGTCAACGCGCCTTTCATGCTGTATACGTTATACATTGCTGGAGTAACACTCGGAAACCACAGACAAAAACGCTCTTTTCCACACTCACAGATTATCTTTACATGGCGAAACTTTGCTCTGATTGGCTGTTCCACAGAATCCAGTCGAAGAATGTTAGTAGCAATTAGAACATGTCCTATTCCTCCAAACCAGTCAAACAGTCAGCCAGGCGGCCATGATTGCTACCTAGAAAGTTAGTTCAGCGCCAACTAGGGCATTCCAACTAGAAATCCAGTTCCGTGTGATAGGGGCTTAAGTTGTAGCCTGCCAGCGACTGCGAGATGTATAAAGGGAGATTCAGACCGAAGCGACACGTGTCACTTGGGGGTGAAAGGTGCGATCTTCTGGCAAGGTGGATTCACTCAAAGGCCGAATCACAGGTAACTGGATTTCCAGTTAGTTGGCGCAGAACTGGCTACCTGACCGGAAGTGATGGCTGCTTGACTGGTTTTGAGGAATAGGTGTTCTAATTGCTCCTGGCTTTCCTCGACTGGATTCTGTGGAACAGCCAATCAGAGCAAAGTTTAGCCATGTGATGATAATCTGTGAGTTTGCCGAAGGGAATCTTTTGTCTCTGGTTTCCGAGTGTTGATTTGTTTTCTTCGCTTCTCAATAAAAGAAAAAGTAACTGAAATGATTCGCGTTCGTTTTCAGTTCTATATGTATCTATGAATGAATCCTGCGAATCTCGTGTATGAATATGCATACCGGGGTTCGTTAAAAAGCTTGTCCAGTACTCATTGATTACCAAATTTTCTTTCGAGACAATTTTTATTCCATATTTTTCATTTTTCATTTTTAATACACCGCTTTTTAGATCGTCTGCTCTGCGCAATGTCTTATGGGAACAAAATTACACCAAACAAGTAGATAACAAGCATCGTGTGACGCGAAAACTAGCAGATGGGTGGCCAGTCCAGCGCCAACTAGGGCATTCCTACTGGAAATCCAGTTCCGTCTGATTCTAGCGATCTAAATCAAGATTTAAATCAGGTGATTTGTTGTACATAAGGATTTTGTAGATATCAGAATTACTTTTTGCGAAAGTACAATAATATCGTAATCATTTAATGGTGATTATTAGACTCTTTATGAAAAGGAAAGAGAAGAAACAAAATTATGTACTGATGGTGTGAAGCTCATACGAAAGGAAATATGTAAACTGTAAGCATACTTCATTTAAAATCCAATACTTTTTGCAGGCAAAAATAGCGAACATTTTGTGCAGAAAAATATACAAAGTACTAATCATGTTAAACCGTAAGTAGTGTCAATATCATTAAACTGTAAATAAACATGCAGCTGATATTTTGCAAACTATAATTTTATAAATTTCTAAAAATTGAGGTACAAAGACTGCAAAAAGTATTTTAAGTTACAATTATAGAGCTCATCCAGAATGTTTTATTTTCACTGAAAGAAAAGTTACTGAAGTTATTATAGTTTCATTAACACACTCAAACAAACATTTCCATAATAGGTTCATATATATAGCATCAGAAATAGAAAAATGTATATTTACATATATTTTTTATTTGCTTTAATCAAACTATTCAAATATTTTACAGGGCCGTTTACCAGAAAAAGTCTTTCTATTAAAAACGGTGACAAAAACCATACAAGCAACTTTAATCGTGTTTTCTAAAGAAAATTAAAAATAGATTTAAATAATAAAATCAGATTTAAATCAAAAATATCATCAAACATGATTTTTTGAAATAAAAAAAACATGAGGCACCCAGAAGTCAACCCCACTTCCGCGTAGTACACTCCGGTAAATTGCAATGTTGGAGGCCAACGAGGCTCTGGCTTCTGAACCTACGTTCAGTACAGTTCTCCATACAACTGTGTTGTTCTGTGTATGTCCTGTGTGCTGAGTGTCCCCTTGCAGCCTTCGCTTTTAACTTAGGTAAGTTTATTTTAGTCCTCTGAGAGAGTATAGTTTTAGCTCGTGTCAAACAATGAACGAATGAATTAGTTTTAGAAATGTGTTACTGAAGTTTTTAGTAGATATATTTTATTTTCGTGTTAGAGGCCTGTCCTCAATTTTCTTTTAGTTAAGGGGCGTGAACGGGCAGATATAGCCTATGTGCTGAAGTGGGCACAATGTCAAAACCAATCAACGTGTCAATTGGAAACGAAACTTCAGAAACAGTTTAAGGTGATAAGAACAATGGTAATATAATTACGCTTTTTTATTTATTAAAAAGCACTAAAGTTGCTGACAAAGGCAGTTTATTAGGATTTAGAAACACTTTACATTTTCTGGATCTTTTTTAGTTTAGTTCTTCGTCTGAGGAAGACCCTGATAGAAGGTAGAAACGTTACGTGTAAAGTGTTTTTAAATCTTAATAAACTGCCTTGGTCAAAAACTTTAGTGTTTTTGATAAGAACAGCTGTGCAATGTGAATCCACAGGGAATCTAATCCTTGACCTCTTGTTTGCAAGACAACAGCGTTACCACAAGGTCATCGGGGAAGCTTAAGAGAAAAGCGATGTAAATTTAAAAAAAAAATACAAATAGAAATTATTGAATGACCGTGAAATACTCGGAGAAAGCATTGGAATTTGTTTTGGCAACGTGATCGGGAACGCAGTACACGCATTATGTGCACAAACTACGCACATTCCAGGAACTTATGATCCATTTCTAACAACACGGAACGCAGATCAAAGCGTCGTCGGGTAATTTGCGCGTCTCGGTGTGAGAAATGCTCAGAAAAAGAGGCATTCCTCACCTGGGACGCTTTCAAGATCATCCCCTTACTTTTTCCCCCATTAGCACCTTCCCCTGCCTTCGCGGGGGGGGGGGGGTGTTTGGATAGGGAGCTCCGCATTCCGCTCGACCGCCTACGCAGCGCCAGCTGACTGCCTGCTCGCATTCCTCGAAGACATCTGCCCGTCCCTTCGCGCCAGTTATTCTCGAACGCCCAAAAGGTCTTCATGCGTCGCGTCTCTTTATGGTCCTCCTTCGTGTAAAAGGTTGACGCCGTTCGACAGATCCTTGCTTCTGTTCGAATGGGCCTGTGATGTTTCCGTTTTCTTCTTCCTTTGGGCTCCTACGTGTGGATAATCTCAACAACATTCCACTCCGATAACTTGGTCCTCGCTTTCTGGTACAAGGTCGTAAGATCCCAGAAGCACGTGGGTGTGACAAGTGTAGGAACGTTGATGCTCGTTCAAATTTCTCCCCTGTGAAAATTTTCCCCTTTCGGATGGGAAATTCCGTATGGATGGTTAAATTCTCTTTCTTTATGGTTTGCGTTTGGTCTTAAATCTACTTTATACACAGTAAGGCTAATCGGGACTGGATCTACAGTTTAAAGTGCCTCCACTTGGTATCGAATCCTCGACTACTTTATTACAAGGCGACGACGTTACCATCACGCCATCTGGGAGGTCCACTCTTTCTTTATGGATAGTGAAATTATTTGCTTTATTTTACTTCGATTTTTGTGCCACTTTTGGCTAATTTGCGGAGATGGGGATTGAGTGATGATATGATGAAATTGATGAACGGACACTCATAAACATCCATGCCCGGGTCAGGATTCGAACCCGGTACCCCTGGCGTCGTAGTGCGATGTTCTAACCACTCCGTCACGGGGACCGGCGATAGTGAAACAAATTTCAGGTGGACAAATTCATTATTGATGAACAGAGTTGCTTTCACGTGGTGCAATTCATTATGGATGCTGATCCTTCTACGGATGAAAAATTCAATTAGGGTGGGAGATATCTCTTTCACATGAAAAATAAATTCTGGAACTTTCAGACATGATATTTCATTATGGATGTAAAAATCTCTTTAGATGGGAATAATTCTGTATGGATGGGAAAAGTCCCATATGGAAAAGGAAAATCCAGTACTGTTTTGAAAATCTCTTCCAGAGAGAAATTTATGAGGAAGGCGAAATTCGCTCATTGATTAGGTGTAATCACTTTCCGATAGGAGAATAAATTGTTGATAAGGGAATTCTTATCTCTGAAATGGGGAAATAGATTAAGAATTGGAAAATATGTACTTTCTGAATACAATTAAAGATCTGAATGATATGAATTTTTGGGCATCCCCAATGGTGCAGTGGTATTGTCGTCGCCTTGTGATCATTGGGTCCCGGGTTCGATACCAGGTGAAGGCACATAGAGGTTTGGATCCTACTTTCAACTGTAGCTCCAGTCCCGATTAGCCTTTCTGTCCATAAATTGGACCTAAAAATAAAACTCAAACAATGAATGAATTTGAGGAAAATTAATTTAATAAAATGTGTATAATGTATAATATTGTTATTTAGAAATTCATGTAGCTTTATGTGACGCTTACATTGCATGTCAGAGTAACACGTTACTTTGAAAGTAAGGTATCGCAATACTTACTGAGTAAAGTATGGGTACTTTTGTAGAAAAAATAAGTTGCTTGTTCCGCTTTATTCTTCGTTTAGTTCCTTAGCAAATTCACAACAAAGTATGCTTCCTAATCTCATGAAGCTTTTACGCCTTTGATTTATGCAACCCTTCGTACCGTATGGTTATGCTGGTTATCTACACGGAAGGAAATGCCCCGTAAGAAAGTATAGGCCGGACCTGTGAAGTTGACCAACCCATTTTCGTTGTCCAGCTCAAACCTAGTCAGGACGTTAGTTCTCGATAGTTCTCGCAAAATTTTCGTTTGTTCCGGAAATACATAGAAACTATTAAGGAAATAAATGAGTCAGGCCAACTTCACACTTTTACGACCCATATTCAACTTTGCGAAAACCATCCAGATCGATTGATTTTCGTTAGTTCCCGTTAGTTCTCATAAAATTTTCGTTAGTTCTTAAAATTTATCCAATTTATTCACCGAACAATAAATTTTAGTTTCCCAATTTTCACACGGAATTTTCATCAAAAGACTTTGGTAGACTTCGGAAAGTATGAGCCGATTTCGATAAAATGTTCGTCATTTTATCAAATTTATTCAATTTATTCACGAAATAAATGGGTGGGCAAAATGTGAAGTTGGCCCAACCCATTTATCATTTCAAACCAAAAAACATCCAGAACGATTGGTTTTCGTTAGTTCCCGGTAGTTCTCGCCAAATTTTTGTTAGTTCTCAAAATTTATCCAATTTATTCGCCGAACAAAAAAATGGAAGCAATTTGAAGTTTCCCAATTGTATGAAGCAACTCGAGAAGGTACAAAAATATGTGGTTGCAAGTTACAAATTTTCCCGTCTCTTTTCTGGATGTTTCTGGCGGGAACAAAATTTTTAAATAGTGGTGAAAAATGGTAATAAAAGTACAATATTTTGATGTGTATAACTTAGCTGAAACCGATGATGAGGTTCAGACTTTACTGTGTAACCCAAATATTGATTCTTTTTTTTCGAATGTAAATTGAGTGGTACATAAATATTTTTAGATTTTTTGAGTAGTACAAAAGTAGTACAAAATTTGGCAAATGAGGTTTTGATGGTACAAAAATATGAGATTACAAAGTAACGGAGTTAGAAATTTAGCCGCTCAGGCCAACAAATTCAGTGAATAAATTGGATAAATTTGATGAAATGACAAAAGTTATGGCGACATCTGCTCTTACTCTGTACAGTCTACCAATACGGACCAATTTTTGATAAATATACCGTGTGCAAATTAGGAAACTGAAAATTGCCTCCATTATTTGTTCGGCGAATAAATTGGATACATTTTGAGAACTAACGCAAATTTTATGAGAACTAACGAGAAATATCGAAAATCAATCGACCTGGATGGTTATCGGTTCGAAGTTGAATATGGGTCGTAAAAGTGTGAAGTTGCCCAGACTCATTTATTTCCTTAATAGTTTCTATGTATTTGCGGAACTAACGAAAATTTTATTTGAACTATCGAGAACTAACGAAGAACTAACGTCCTAACTATGTTTGAGGTGGCAACGAAAATGGGTCGGTTCAAGTTCACAGGGGTGTACAGGCCTGTGAAATGCCTTTTTCTGCAAGTAACTGTGAACACGTTGACTACGGGATTTTTGTTCGTGGGAAGCAATTTTCATCACGATGGATGAAGTTTTGGAGCCTTCTCACCCTTGACCATTCTCGGAATCGCTACCGTACGTTACGCGATGCACCCAAGTTGAACACACAACGCTCCATACTTTTTCCATGACTTTATTTTATGGCCTGAAACGTAGGCATGTAATTTGTTCACGGTGGGATCCACCAACAAAACTAACCTTACCGCGTAACTCGCAGGTGACTTGGCAAACTTGTTATTACATTAATTTGAAACGTGTTTCAAATTCTGGCAATTCGCACGTCCAGTTCGTACTAACGGAAACAAGTACTCAACAATAATAACTTTTCTTATGTTGTGCGAAACGTTGCTGCAAAACTATAATATGCACTGCATCTACGAAGGGTGTTCACAAAGTTAGTTCCGTTTGTTGCCGCTGTAGCGCTGTAGTCATGATGGTGCACAGGCAACGGCCTGATGCGGGGCAAACCCAGCTCTCACCAGACGCCAGAACTAAATCTTAAGAGCTCTAAACCTGGCCCTGGTAAGCTACAATTCCGCTCAGGTCTAATAATGCATGTGTGTACTATTTTGTATTTAGTGTCGTCGTTGTTTGCGAGTGTGTGTTCAATCAATTTCATTGCGGCTTTCACTTCACGATCCATATTTGAGGACCCACTACCACAGACTGTGTCCCGACCGAACGTACCAGCGACAAAACGTACCACTAGGGTTTTCCCGACGAAACATGCCACTCAGATAAACACCTGCGTTCAAAATATTTACTCCGCGACAAAACGTGCCACTTCAAGGAAAACGCTTGAACTTAAAATCAAAAGAGAATAAAGTGGTTAGTGGCCCGTCGAGTGGTCACGTTTGTGGAGTCCCGAATGGTGCTCAGTTGGATGTGAAGAAGCGTATGCAAGAGGCGAAGAAAAGGGTTCGAGAGGAAGACACGCCAATTGCCAAGATTTACAACGATACTCTAGGCAACCTACACGACAAAGGTTAGGTTAGGCTAGCCTAGGTTAGGTTAAGTTAGGTTAGGCTAGGTTAAGTTAGGCTAGGCTAAGTTAAGTTAAGTTAGACTAGCTTAGGTTAGGCTACGTTAGGTTAGACTAGGTCAAGTTAGGCTAGGCCAGGTTAGGTTAAGTTAGGCTAGCTTAGGATATGTCAAGTTAGGCTAGGCTAAGTTAAGTTAGGCTACGTTAGGTTAGGCTAGGTTAAGTTAGGCTAGGTTAGGTTAAGTTAGGTTAGGCTAGGCTAGGTTAGGTTAAGTTAGGCTAGGCTAAGTTAAGTTAGGCTAGGTTAGGTTAAGTTAGGTTAGGTTAGGCTAGGTTAGGTTAAGTTAGGCTAGCCTATCTTACGTTAAGTTAGGCTAGGTTAGGTTAAGTTAGGTTAGGCTAGGTTAGAACTGACATAACTAATACGAAAATCGAAAAAAAAGACGAAAAGATAAAGCAAAAGAAAAAATGTGGACGACAGCTTAACCACAGCTGATTTTAAATACGTCAAAATAGCTATACGAGATGCATTATATAGTAATTTTGCCAGTCCAAAGCGTGGATAAAGTGTGATGGAAATCAGCAAAACCATCAAATGGTACGTTTTGTCGCATCGCAAATATTTTTAGACTTATTAGAAGACCCGTCGCAGGTAGCCGGTCAAGTGGTACGTTCGGTCGCGTATTCACCAGACAAATTACGGTTATACGTGTACTACTGGGCATCGAGCGAAGAAGCTCTCAATTCCGTACGCTATCTAGCGTCGTTCGTACGAACCATTTGGCGCTTGGGCGAAATCCACTCGCTGGAGCTCTCTTTACCCGACGCTGATAAATCTAATGGCGAATGGACGGTCGATTAGCCAGTAACTGCGAGTTCCAGCGCGCTGTGTACGCTAGAAGTGGACACCGACTGGCTATCAACCACGTTTCATGCCTCCGGCCAGCAAAAGCGACCGTGTTTCCGCCGCGGCTAAAAATACGCGACGACGACCAGCGCCAGTGCGAAGGTTTCCCTTTCAGCTGGCCAATTAGGTGAGAGGACCAAGTTTGTTATTGGAGACATTCGGAAGTTGCGTTTTTTTTACGGTGCCGGATCGCCGGAAGTTTAGATATAAACGGCGATGCTGATGTGGCGTTTTAGGCAGAGTGATTTTCTTAGAAAGTGGCGAAATTGCTTGGACGTCGCCAGTAATTTTTAATGGGGCTATTGATAAAACTTGAATAGTAATTTCAGTAACAATTATTATTATTAACGGTAATAACTATTAAAATTGATAACAATAAAGTAATTTTATTCCGAATTTATTATTCTTTACTATATCCTTGGAGAAATGAGAGAGGTGTTGACGTTAACAAAGAAAACTAAATATATGCTTACAGGTCGAAACCAAGTGTTAGGTAATAATGAAAATCTAATTATTGATTACAACTCGTTTGAACCAGTTTCCAAATTCAAGCACTTAGGAGTAATACTAACAAATGAAAATGATATTAAAGAGAAAATAAAAAGCAGGCTTAATTCAGGAAATGTATGTTACTTTTCTCTTCATAAACATTTGTCTTCTCGTTTAATATCTAAGATACTAAAAGTTAAAATATACAAAACAGTAATTTTGCCCGTAATATTATACGGATGCGAAACTTCGTCCCTTACATTGAAAGAGGAACATAAATTGAGAGTATTTGAAAATAAGATCCTTAGGAAAATATTTGGACCTAAAGGGGATGAGGAGACAGGTGAGTGGAGAAGGTTACATAATTTGTATTAATGTCCAGATATTATTAGAATAATTAAATCAAGAAGACTTATGTAGGTGGGCAGGCCATGTGGCACGAATGGGAGAGGAAAAAAGAGTTTACAGGATTCTTGTTGGGAAACCTGATGGTAAGAGACCTGAAGGAAGGACAAGATGAAGATGGAGGGATGACGTTGATATGAACCTAAAGGAAATTGGTAGGGATGGAAAAGCGTATATAGATCTTGCTCAAAATAGGGACAGATGGAAGGCCTGTCTTGCTGCAGCTATGAACCTTCGGGTTTAAGAAGACTAGAGAGTTAGTTAGTTACTTATATCCTTGGAGAAAATTTTCTACTCGATCCACCAGGTGAGTGAATATGCAGCAAAATTGTTTTTCATTATCTTTTCACATTTCATATAGTCAATTTAAATGCATTGTTATTGGAGTTATCGGGGCCCTCTTGCTCGAGCGTTAGATAGCTTACGGAATTCAGAGAAGCTTCGTTCGAGCGAATAACGCTCGAACAGGCAACACGAGCTATATACGCTCGAAGCCCAGTAGAACACGTATAACCAGTCGGCCCTCAAATACGGGTCTTGAAGTGAAAGACAGAGAAATTGAAACTTAAGTGAACATAGTTAAAATGTAATTGAGTGTGTCATACCAAATAGGTGCGTTTCGCCTACGTCACAAACTGTTACATTGTGACTTCCAGCAGCCATGATTGAAGCCAGTTCTTGTAAGAATACGTACGGGCGGGAGTTACTAACACAGACATTCGTGATTGTAAATAAAGGTGGAGTTGGTGCAAACGTAACGAACGCTACGTGGTGGATATATCCTTGAAAACGACAATTAAATTGGCGGCTATGCACATCCTGACGTCACATGATACCCACCTATACATAGCGATACATGAAAATGTATAGATGATTATGGGCTGAAACTACCAGGGTGAATTTTTGCACCTTGATTCTATGCATTCGAGCGTGGGAGACTGTGGTCGCATACAGTACTCTAATAGTTATTGACTTTTGTTATTTACTTTTATACGCCTATTTCAAGAAAAATGTAGCAGAACATTTTAGTTATAAAGTTCATGTTACGTGACCTAACACACAAAACTCGATGTTTTGCAACTTTGAAAACTCTGGAGACATTTATTCTTTAGATAACATGGTAGAATATGAGAGCAAACTGGCTCCTGTATTTTCCGCTAAATGTTTCCGATATAACACAGTTTATACTTTGTATTATTCTTTTCAAATACTAATTCAACTTTATTATATTTCTCTTATGAGCAATAGAATAGAATCGAATAGAATTTATTTCAGTATGAGCCTTTACAGCTGTACAGTGGGATCCATAAGTATTATCAAGCAAATTGTCCATCACCACATTTATTCCCTTTGTTTTATGCAATGAGAGCTTCAAGAACTGACACAAAATACCAAACAATCTGCTTACAACCTCTGAACCAGTATACGTAAAATTACAGTCCTTAAAAATACGTAGGATGAAGATAAGAACCAACGAAAATAGTCATGATGAAAAATTTTAGTGCAATTTCCCTACACCCTTCCTCCTCTGTCTACTTCCACATTCACACTGCTTGGGAGTTCACAAACACTATTTCATTTCAACTCTTTCCCTACACTTGCACTGTTACCTGAGTGCTTCCTAAATTTTCTCACATTTATTAATTTATTTATTTAGTAGCCCCCCCCCCCCCCGTGCAAGCTATAGTTCTGACGAAGCTTTCTCTAACTTGAAATGAACGATACCAATTTCCAGGGGGAGGATTGACATACTCGGTTCGTCCCTCCCCTCCCGGCGCTCATGGGCTTGCCACATATTGTATACTAGGAATCCTTATATAAAAAGTTACTATCATTGCCTCATTATTATACTTGTTAATGTACATTATTAACATACCTTAAAATATTAGTCAACATGACTAATGTCAGATAAAGTGTGACAGCGAGTTCAGTGAGTGAGAAATGGGAATTCCATGAATTTTTTTTCTATGCAGCAATGCTCGTAGAATAAAGAAGTGTGTCCAGAATTTTGTTTTCACATACCTTACAAATGATGGTTACGCGGGTGACATCGAAACGACAAACCAGTACATGTTCAAGCTTGTCTGCTTTCACAGACTCTTAAGTTCATCTAAGGCTGTGGACAAAGGTTACACGTACATGATATTCTTAACCAATCCTTATGAGAAAAATGTGCAGGAAATTAGGTCCGGAGACCTTTGTAGCCACTTGCTGAATACCTTTTGTTGTGTAATGGGCTTAACAACGTACATGCTTGGCCACGTATGGCTGGAATTAGATTGTTTTAGATACAACCAGAGTAAATATGGAGAGTCACAGACAACATTTGTAAGGTATGTAAATAAAATTGTGGACTGTTTTCTTTATTGTGTGAGCATGTAATCGCTGCATCTTCATAAACACAAATATAGTCATTTGTAATAATGTAAATTATTTTAAATGTAAATAGTTACTATGATGAAATTATTTCTGAATGATCATTGAAGCATTGTTAACTTATAGTGGATATGCAAGAATACCATTAGAATGCATTATATATAAAGAATTGTATAGCTCTATTTGTCAATTGGTAACGTGTGTTTAGTTACGTTTTCCTTGTTTCAGGTAAGGTCAATTTTATTATCGCTTTGGAATGAAGGCCACGCCGTTACGAACAGATAAGTCTGTTACAGTATTCTTATTTCATCTCTGGTATCTATTTTCGTTCATTACTTGTTATTTTGTTTCGTAAGATGGCATATTTGCTTGAGAACTTTTGTCTTCTTATGACTTGTACATTTTTTCGATTTCAATATTTAGTAAATATTTCGACCCATATATTTTCTCATTTGTTTTCCAAAATTTCTATTCAAAATTCCATTTAATCTGTTATATTGTATTACATTTTTCTCAACATCTCAATTTAAACTAAAAAGATAGGTACAATTTATTAGATAAGATGAATTACTGTATATTAAATTAGATTATAATTAGAAATAATATCACGAAGATTTTTCCCCTTTTTTGTTTTCGAACTGTGAAATATGGCTTTCCAAATGTACAAATTTTGCTACCTGTTCAATTATTATATCGTTTATTACTATTTTTGTACTCTAGAAAGTTAGTTTGTTTTACCATTTATTGTTACTGACTTTTTTATCCTCTGAAATTTTCATGTTATACGTAGGTATTTCACAACACGTTTATTAGAAAACGTATTACGTGAGATACTGACTTCAATACCGTTTATATTTTTCAGCATAATCTCCTTCAACATTGATACACTTATGCCATCGCTTTATCAGTCCCCAAAACCTGCTTTTTTGCTATAGACTAAACCATGAGAAGAACACCTTATTGCAGTTGCTATGCTATCTACGTCACTTCTGTCATGAAAAACTCAATATGCTGACCAAGGCAGAAATTTATTTTATTATAAAACATAAACTAAACGTAACGTTTCAACCTTCTAGAAAGGTCTTCTTCAGACTCTGTACCAAGTACAAATGAAACAAGGTACAAAACAGGAAGATATATATATACACATAAAATCACTCCCCTCCAGACGCAAGATTATTAGAAACAATGAACTGGAATGGGGGACTGAAGATAAACAAAGAATCGACTAAGGTGTTAGAAAGCGTGGAAAAGACAAGAGGGAAAGAGGAGAGAAGAAGGAAGAAGAAAGAAAAAGAGCGTGAGATAAAGAGTCCAACCACTTTCCAGATGATAGAAATGTTTAGCTAAATCGCCTGTCCGGTGAAAGTACAGTTGACAAGGGAAGGCCACCTGCTGGAATGTTCCAGAAAAGACAACTTTATAATAATCTTGTGTCTGGAGGGGAGTGATTTTTGTGTATATATATATCTTCGTGTTTTGTACCTTGTTTCATTTGTACTTGGTGCAGAGTCTGAAAGAGACCTTGCTAGAAGGTTGAAACGTTACGTTTAGTTTATGTTTTAAAATAATAGAAATTTCTGACTTGGTCAGCATATTGAGTTTTGCATATCATGGAAACAAGGCTTAATGGCGTTACACTTCTGTCAGCTCGAATGATTTCCTCCACCCGTACCATGTCCACATACTCTCCTCGAGTACGGCCACCATTTTTAAACTGAGCTGCCCATGCGCGCGTCTGCTATCTAGCGACTGCTAACTGAAAATCATCAAGCTGGATTGTGCTGCCATCTAATGACACATTTAGAAAATATTCACTAGTCTTTTCAGCTATCCCACGTCAGTTTGTGACCTGTTTACTGACTTCCCCTCGTAATTTGTAAGAACTGATTGAAGTTTGAAAACAGACCTTTGTACACCATCTTCACTTGCTGCCTTACATCCTTTTATAAAACATTATGGCTGCAAGAGTGACTTGTCCGCTATTACCCGCAACATGCTCACAAATTTGGTAAAGAGTGACAGATACGGCCACGTGTTTGGTGTTGGGCATCGTATAACTTAGGTTTTGGCTCAAACGACTGAGAGGGTTGGCTGGAGCAAGCTTCAAGACATCCCATACAGTTGGAGCCTTCGTTGAGAAGCTAATGTAACATATGAAGTTTGTTTAGACATAAATCGTTCTTCCAAACAGCTCGCTAACTCGGTACGTCACAGGCGACCTCCACAGTGCATGACGTCACGCAGACATGTCTGTGTGTGCGCGATTTTGTGAATAACCTCCCATCCGTCTCTCTCTCTTCTCTCTCTCTCTCTCTCTCTCTCTGTCTGTCTTTCATCTCTGATTCTCCTTTCTCCTTTTCTTTCCATCGCAGTTTCTCCTTCTCTTTTCATCTGTTTCTCCTTTCTTCTTCTCTTTCCATCTGTTTCTCCTTCTCTTTGCATATCTGTTTCTCCTTTCTCCTCTTTCCATCTCTGTTTCTTCTTCTCTTTCCATCTCTGCTTCTCCTTTTCTTTCCACCTCAGTTTCTCCTTTTCTTTCCATCTCAGTTTCTCCTTTTCTTTCCATCTCAGTTTCTCCTTCTCTTTCCATCTCTGTTCCTCCATTTTCCTTCTCTTTCCAACTCTGTTTCTCCTTCTCTTTCCATCTCTGTTTCTCCTTTCTCCGTCATTCTTTTCTTCGCTGGCTCGGTGGCCGAGCGCGTCATCTGTCAACCTATGCACGTTAAACTGGCTTGTTTAATGCATACAAACCTTGAAGAAAGCGCGCAGTGGAAATTTCCGCCTTAAAGGTCTACTTATTAGCTATGGGGCAGCTATGCTATTCGAATGTACAGATACAACACTGTCCCA
Organism: Lepisma saccharinum; assembly: GCF_977018435.1. NCBI lineage: Eukaryota > Metazoa > Arthropoda > Insecta > Zygentoma > Lepismatidae > Lepisma > Lepisma saccharinum. The sequence continues at coordinate 58,243,050 of NC_139252.1, read as the reverse complement.
AATTATGCGAGTTTATTCACATAATGTGCAAGCACAATTAGACTACATAAAGAAAGATTGTTGGATGTTAAACTCGCTGAAATAAACATTGTCGTATCACTTGGCCAGTTTGATGGATATTAGTTTAACTAATTAATAATAATGAACTAAATATGTTTATTTACTGTCAAGTCACTTCTCCACGTAGTATAGACGAGAAAGATGAACAAAATATAATTGAGTGAGTGAGTGCAAGATCGGAACTTTAAAACACGTGGTTCCTCGGACACCTTCACAAAGTGTGAAACGCCCCTCGGGTTTCGACCTCACACACACACACAACGTTGCAGTTGCGGTAAAAATCAGAAACGGGCTTGACTGCAACGTACCGGGTTCGACGTTGTGACGGGGAACATTATTCAGTTTTACCCATGATGTTAGATCTTTTCTAGCCGGAGATATGATGTTCTTATACACTCAGGGTTCGGGTATATAATGAAAGTTAGCGTCGACATAAACAGTTTATTACACTGGGGTGAAATTAGATATCCGCACAAAACAAAGTCACAAAATCTCCTGATAAGATTTCACTGCACTTTTGTCGTTCTTGAAGTCGCAGGTTCGAATCTCCTCTGCAGAAGTCTTGGAGAGGGAGGACAGGGACCAATCAATTTTTCTCCAGTGGGGAATAAAGGACCTTATTTTTCTTTTAGGGCATTGGGTCGCCTCTGTGCTGACTTGGGAACAATAGGGCATTAATTTAAACGACTCAAGGAACATTTAAATCTGCTTTCCTAGTAAAGAGTAATATCAACATAGCAACGGAAACTTACTATAAGCTTTCAAAGGATAATGCTTAGTTAAACTTTATTTACTTTAATTAATAACTTGAATAATGCTAAGCTGAAGGCAGTAATAAAACACTGCTCGTTTTTCCCTTAATGAAAAATTAACTAACGATGAACATCATCCTTCGTATAATCTACCTGGTAGGCCAAGAAATATTGCTATCGCTTGGATAATCTACCACAGTAGGCCAAAAGATGACGTCATTCCTGCATCGACTGTTGTGAAATGTATAATCTACTAGTAAGCCAAAGAATACGGATACCCTTCGTATAATCTACTAGTAGGCCGTCTCCCAACAGTAAATATGTCCACGAGCTAAACCGTAACCCAATACAATGCGTATAATCTACCTGTAGGCCGCACAAGGAGTACGTTTCTGTTCTACAGGCAGGCCACAGTGTGGGAGGTTGAGCTTGAAACAATGCGTATATTCTGCCCGGTAGGCCGAGAAATATTGCTACCTCTCGTATATTCTACCAGAGTAGGCCACACTGTAAGAAGCCCTCTTGTATCCCTAAGCACCCGTGTGCTTGCAATGCTGGGCTATTTGCGGGAGCAGAGCTCGACCATGAGTCGCCGAAGAGTCAACACAGAACTGGCTGGCCAGGGCAGCGTCGCTGCTTATATACAATTCCGAGCGCAGCGCCAGCGCCTCTAGTGGATTCTCGTGAACTACGAGAGCGCTGCTTAACATGAGGTGCCATCTATACAGGTTATCAATGAACTAGTTGAAACCATAACGCTCCCTAGTGAGATATGGTGGAACTACGTTCTCTACCAAGCATAGCAGTGAAACCCTATGCAGAAGCGATAACACAATAGATAAGATTATGCTATTCAACAATGACAATAACAAGAACAAATGCGGAACTTGTGGCGATCTTGCAGGATCGTTACAAGTGTATACCTTGAGGAAAACTACTTCCTCCCCCTTGGCCAGAATCCAAAATGCGCTGCCTGAAGGGCTGAAAGGTCGCACCGAGGCTTCCTGATTACGTCCTTGCGTAACCGATTCTATTGACCTTTGGTGGCAAAATTAATAATGATTCCATCAATCTGGCACAAATGAACAAAATGACTGCTCCGCGCGCACTACAGTCCATAAACCTCGCCACCGAAGTTCCCGGCCTGAACATAGGTGTCTGTTACGAGTGTCCTTCATAAAATTCATCTAATTATTATTCATTCCCCACTCCGTCAGGGATCCCAGGTTCGAATCCTGGGCTTGGCATGGGTGTCCTTTGTGAGTGTCCCTTTATCAATTTCATCTGATCATCACTAATTCTCAGCGTCGCGATTAGCCAAAGGTGGCAGCAAGGCGACGCTAAATGAAAAACAAATACAAAATTCAGTTATATTTTAGACGTTTTGGTTCATTCCCAGTATCGGTTGATTAAAATGAATATCTTGAGTGCGCCAGCACTTATGCTATTTGCACGCAGGACAAGCTCCTTACAATAACTAAGATCAACACTTGTGTCTAGGTACTAAAATATCCTCACCTGAGTTAAAGCCTGATTGACTGATTGGGTTGGTGTTTTAAGTCCGCTGTATGCACAAGAATGCTAATCGGGACAGGACCTACAGTTTAAAGTGGGATCCGAATCACTATGTGCCTCCACCGGGTATCGAACCTGGGAGCCCTTGATTACAAGGTGACGACGCTATCACTCCGCCGCCGGGGAGACCACGCTCTCAGCACATGTGTAAGGAAGTGTACAGTCCTGAAGAAGATTATAGTGACTGTAGGTCCAGGCGACAGAGCCACGTTGTCGCGCCAGAGCCACGTTGTCCTGCAAGACCGATTACCAGGGTGTACTTGTGGCTTTCTCAGATGGTCCACATCCCTTATCTTTTGCACTGAAGACAGAAACTATTTGAAAGGGATGACGAAATCCAAACTTTCACCGTTTGTATTTCAGGAGAATTCTGATCTACCGTCGAAATAATAACTGATATTCTTTCTTGATTTGTTCCCAAGAGCGAACTAGCAGTAGTGATCTCCTGAACCGTCAGAAGTCTTAGGGAGAGTCTATTTTACATCCAGGAGACCCTTTTCACCCATAACACGGTAGGAAGAGAGGCGAGGCCTTATTCGGCTGGAACCTAACAGCTGATGGGGTGACAGATGCGTTCCCTCCCACAGGAAGAGAAATATCGGAGATTTCGAAAAAAATGTCTGGCAAACTATCCATACCATGCTTGGCGGAGCGTTCCTTCACTTTACCCCCCGCTGGGAAGGAACTTATAAACAAGTAAGAATCAATATTCGACGATACCGCAGCTTTCTAGCAATCACACATAAAATTCCCTTGATTACTTTGACTATTTTATTATTATTAATGTATGGCTTTCAGTCCACGATTTATGCACTATTATTTTTCTACTCTGCCTAGAATCAGGTCTACGGTTTGATGCGTTTTTGCATATGGTAAGGGTAACGTGAGGGTCTGGTGCGGGGCACAGCCAGATTCAAACAAACTGCAAAACTAAATGCTAAGAAAAACTCAATATGCTGACCAAGGCAGAAGAAGGAAGACAAGTGGCAGGGGAGAATTGGAAGAGAAAGAAAATGAGAGGTGGTTTGGAATAAGGAGTATGGGGAAGACCACAGAAAAGATATGCAAAGTGCTTAGGAAAGCGGGCATTAAAACTTACAGGAGGGGAGGGAGAAACGTCTTAAGAATAAAGAAGAATGCAAACAAGAAAAAGGAAAACAGAGAAGAGGAAGGGATTATCTACAAAGTGAAATGTAAAGAATGTCAGTGTGTACATAGGAGAAACGAAAAAGAGGCTGAAAGACAGGTTGAAACAACATAGGGATGATGTACGACTTAAGAGAGAGAGAGAAATGCGATATTTAAACACACGAGAGAAACAGGACATGACATAGAGTGGGATGAGGCTCAGCAAATAGGAAGTGAATAGGGTACTAGTGAGAAAATGGAAGGTAAAGAAGACACAATGAACTGGAATGGGGACTCAAGATAAACAAAGAATGGAAAAAGGTGTTAGAAAGAGTGGAAAGGACAAGAGAGAAAGGGGAGAGGAGAAGGGAGAAAGAAAGGAAAGAGAGCGTGAGATAAAGAGTTCAAGCACCTTCCAGATAAAAGAAAATGTTTAGCTAAATCGCCTGTCAGGTGAAAGTACAGTTGACAAGGGAAGGCCACTTGCTGGAATGTTCCTGGAAAAGAACTTTGTAATAGTCTTGTGTCTGGAGGGGAGTAATGTTTGTGTATATATATCGTCCTGTTTTGTACCTTGTTACATTTGTACTTGGTGCAGAGTCTGAAGAAGGCCTTGCTAGAAGGTTGAAACGTTACATTTAGTTTATGTTTTATAATAAAATAAATTTCTGCCTTGATCAGCATATTAAGTTTTTCATATCATGGAAACAAAGCTTAATGGTGTTATAAATGCTAACAACTCTAAACCTGGCCCTCCTAATCTAACGATTCCTAACCAACAATTCCGCTTAGGTCTAATCATGCATATGTGGTTAGGTTAGGAGGGCCTGGTTTAGAGCTTTTAGCATTTAGTTTTCTAGTTTGGTGGAAGGTGGGTGTGCCCCGCACCAGACCCGGAAATGTAATTCCAAAGTGCATCATATGATGCAACTGAGATTTTTCTTTCTATGTCGAGCTGTACTTTAATGGTATTTACTAGCCATGTCGAAAGGTGTTATATGTAAAAGTCGGTTATTAATAACAACTATAAATGTAAAAATACATTCGCACGGAATGATTAAGGATTATTCTCTAACGAATTGACAACAAAAGGCAAAAATTGTAAGTGACGTAAACAAATACTATACAAATTTTTAGGCTTTTTGAGTTCCGATATCCTCTTTGTTGTTGACGATAATGTTTTTTAAAATTCTTGTTTTACAGTACTGCTATCACATTCCGAGGAAATTTCTGAGCTTATGAAGAAATTAAACTTTCAATTTAATATAATAAGAGCACTTTTAGCATCAAATTCCCCATGTATTTAAACGGGAGAACAATTGCCCGTCAAAAGCGTGACACAATGTAAGCAGATAGGTAGGGACATTGAATTTTCGCGATGCGCGAAATAGCGAAATGTGAAAAAAAGATGCAATTTTGAACATTCTGCACGTAACTACACCCCCAATGATGAAATATGCATGAATTTTATTCGCGAAGTAATGCGAAATGTGTGCTTTTCCACGAAATGAACGCTTTTTCGCGAAATAACCGTGAAATATCATCATATTAAGTAGAAAACACGCAAAAACAGGCAATCGAGGTTGTGCGCACGAACTGTCGATTTGTAACGAAACGTTTGCCTAAAGTTTCCTACCACTTGCAGCTGAAGAACTTTTTATCTTCGATCACATCAGGAAGACGCTGCAAATTGGGATTTCCCAGGCACATAATCTCAGTTTGAAAACAAACTTCGCTCCCTGTCAAGCTGCATTCCTTTCTTGCCCCGAATGTTTACTCAACTTCCAGTTTCATTGAACTTGCTAGCTGTAGCAGCGATAAGATTAGTCTGTTCCTGCATATCAAGGGAAACAATGGTGTCATTCGTGTTCAGTCATGAATGAATTTTGTTTATCATGTGATTTTCAACATGTGTTTGTGTATGTGCAGTAGTGATTATTTTATTTGATGGACAGCAAGGATATCCTTTAAATACATACAATGAATAAATCACTTGAGATATGCAATTTAGAAATGAAGTGATTTTGTGTTGATGTTTTCTTTATGGTTGGACAGCTAAGTACTTGTGTATGTGTACAGTATATAAAAATGAAGTAGTTTATGAATTTATAGCTCTTTTGTATGTTGTTTCCTCTCATAATGAAAAAGTGTGTACCAATTTTTTTTCCACCGCTGGTATATACCGCTGATCTAACATTTTATTTACCGCTCTCCTCAGTTTTTATTTATCATAAATTTGTCTCCCTACAGATAGGTTATACTACTTCTCAGTGTTAGTAATATTGCAGATGTAAAACAGAATAGAATTTCGAATAGGACCTGGCAACACTCGAGAGCGCCAATGGAGGACGGAGAAGGGACAGTTGTGTGAAATGTTTCGTGTCGCTGACTTTGTTCATAAATAGTTATTTCCTCATGTGTAATCTTCTGTGTAAGTTAGCTGTTACTTCTATACTTATATACTTCAGTACATCAAAACATTAATATTCCGTAACACAGACTGTTACTTCTTGTGACATTGGTGTTTTCCCTGTCCATGTGTGTGCTAGTGTACTTTCGCTATTCACGTCCTACCTGCTGTTCCGAGGTGAGATAATCCGGTACGATTTGGTTGAATATTACATTCGTTTGCACCTATATCCGGTCACAACAACTGTTGTGCTGCCACGTATATTAGCTTTCATTGACCAGCACCACTGCAAGTCGTTTCAAGGCCGACGTCATGAATTTCTGATGTTGACATTGAGGACCTCTGCTCGTGCCGTGATCATGAGGCACCACCTGGAAATACCTTTCTCTTGAAAACTGCTCATGGCTCTTTCCTCTGCGATGCGCCGAAGAACCGTTGCAACCCAAGGCAGCATGTCACGTGATGATGCCTGGAAGCGGTCCAGATTCCGCAGCTTTCTTCTGCTCCATCACCTTGTCCCGCACTCCCTCGCTACGCAAACACAACACGAGTTTCCATACAGCATCCGTTGCCAGAGCGACGTGGAGAGTATTGAGACTGGTGCGAGAACGAATGCCTTGGCAGTCAGCCTGCTTTCAACACTTGTTCCCTCCGACTACCTTCAACGCCCATCAATGTTGCTGCTGGAATCAACGGTTCTTCTTTTAGGGCGAACTTTAAATGGCCTGTGTATTTACTGTCAAGGGCAACAACCTTTTTTGTGCTCATTGCCACGAGAAACATGGCTAGGTTGGCAACCTTTCTTGCCGAGCCGAAGTTCAGTGAATAGTGACGCAGGAAAGGGTATCGTTAGGATGTATCTTAAATCGTGTAGCCAACCAGTAACAGTTAGAGCACTTTGGCAATAATAAGACGAGATATAATTTAGACCGATTTTTTCGTGGCGCAACAGCCCTTGGTGCACTAGACCTGAGACAGACTAGTTTGCTAGAAATCGCCCCCAAAATGTCATGCAACCTGCACAACAAATTCCCTTCAGCTCGTTGCCTTCTGTCCACATGGCTCCTGCCAGGTATTCTAAACCCGTCAGGTACCCGAACTCCTGTCATGGAGGGCCTCCCCGATGGCGCAGTGGTAGCGTCGTCGCCTTGCAATCAAGGGGTCCCGGGTTCGATACCCGGTGGAGGTACAAGTGGTTTGGATCCCAATTTAAACTATAGGTCCAGTCCTGATTAGCCTTACTTTGCATAAAGTGGACTTAAACATCAACTCAATCAATCAAATCCTGTTATGGATGAAATGTCTGCAAGAGAATTGAATTCAGGCCCGTTCCGATATCGCAGTGGTAACAACGTCGCAGATTCGATACCCGAAGTACAGCACCTTGAATAACGTAGTGTGGAAAACGACCCAAGAAACTGGTTCCCCAGACGGATGAGGAACATAGATGGCAGTGCGATCAATGTCGGTGCTAATTTTCTTATGAAAGTAATGCGCCTTTGTTAGTTTTTGGAATATATTATGTAGATTTGTTTGTCTTGAAAGGCGGTACGTGAATTGATGGAAACAGTTATATTTGTGGAGTGATTTGCAGTCACGAAATGACATTAATTTGGAAAGAAAAGTAAAATAAAATGAATATATAAATAGCATGCGTGCGTAACACAAGAAGAAACATCGCAATGTGATTCCGGACGTCAGGTCTTGGACTGTGTATTAGAGTTTATTTTTCTATGTTATTAGAATATAATTAGTATCCTGAGAGATATTTCATACCGAGGCGACAAACCACAAATGTCGCTTGGAAGCGAGCAGTCCGTAATCAATGCAGCCTTTCGAACCGTAGGGACACAAGCTCTGACTGCACCGTTTCCTCAAGGAGATTTTACAAAGCGACACGCGACAAACGATACGAGGATTTCACACCAAAGCGACACGGGTCCTTCGGTCCAAGGCAACTTTCACACCGAAGCGACACATGTTGCTTGGAAACGAGCCAATCAAGAGCAACATTTCACATCTTAGCGGCATGACGGGAAGTCATGGTTATAGAGGTTGCCCGAGGTGCAGAGACTATGAGGAAATATTTAAATGTGCAATGGATGTTCACAAAGTTATCTTGTATGGAGAGAAACTATGGATGCTACTTTCAGCTTATGACATCATCTTACTCGTAGCATCATCTGAAAACAATTCCCAACAAAATCCCCATCGCATTACTTTGGGTAAGCTCAGACCAAGCAATCGTTTCTCTTACCAGGCGTCCTTTATTTTATGTAGCCGTTGGAAGCTTCCTTACATAAACAGCCTGAGCGCGAGTCTCCGGTCTGGAGTTCGTCGAGCATAACGCCGACTTTCGCCTCCTAATATTTACCCTTCCCGCCTCCCCTGTTCGCTGTTTCCATTACAGTCAGCGGATGTTTGTGTCTTTTCGCCTTTAACGCCACGTCCCACACAAACTGATAATAGCGGCGGCAGCGAGAGAAGTCGTTTGTACGTTAACAAGTACGCGAAAACATGCGTACTTTCTTTCCTAATGCGCATTGTGACTATTGTAACATTCCTTTACAGACCCTCGTAGGATCTTAAGACAAGTTTTCGTCCACCGACCGCGACAGAGACGAAGAAGGAGTTCTAGAAATTTGAATCGCGCGCGAGATCTGATTGTAGTGCGGACAAGCATCGCTGCATGGCGCTTGCTATCTTCCATTCACAATAGACTATATTAGTGGTGACGTCACCTGAGCAAGATTGAGTCCAAACAAGCTTGTCTCGTGGTGTTTCTCAATTCGACAATATCATTGGAAGTTGTGAAACATAATTGTGATGTGTCTTACATCCATGTAAAGATGAGATTTCAGAGAATACGAAGATATAGGTATTGCACATACCTTACAGAGGATAAGGCAAAGAATGTCTGGAGTAAGGAAATTAGAAAATATAGAAATTCCGGTTTCGAAGCTCAACTGTAGTGACATTTTTAAAAATATATATTTTTTTAAGGTTTACAGCATTTGATTTACTTCTGGTTCCAATTCTACTGAAATGAAAAATCTTATTGCCGACCTCCGTGGCGGAGTGGTTAGCACAGCAAATTGCGAAGCCAGGGGTCCCGGGTTCGAACCCAGGCATGGGTGTTCTTTGTAAGTGTCCCTGCATCAATTTCATCCTCATCGTCGCGATTGTACACTAAGTAACAAAAATCAATACTAATGCGAAATCTATTGATTTGGTTATTAATTGTAAGCGAATTTATACATATGCCACATTATACCTAATGAGTTTTAGGTATTTTGGGAATCAATAAGTTTCGATCACGTAAATTCTTTTTTGTATTTTCATTACAAATGTTGTTAATTTTTTTAATATTTTCAAAACTCTTTGTAAATTACATGGTTAAAGTTTAGGCAGTGAAACGCACAGCATTGTTAAAGCAGACGGATACACTTTGGTACAAATTCCAATATCTCTCAATTCAAATCCGGTTCTCCAGGTGGAATGTTTCCACCGGATGAGGCAAGGAATGGAATTCGTAATTTCGGCATTCCAACGGAGGAGAACATCCTGTCTCTCTAATATGCAATTCATTTTCTTATTTGATTTTTTACATAATTACAAACCATACCAACACAGTCCGCGATTTAGGAGGGGAAGTGAAACCAGGTCAAAATTTTTGTATCCGCGATAACTGACGTAAATTCAGAGACCACAGAATAGAGAATTTTATATCAACTAACCTTGGAAGATTAACCTTGTACACTGCATTTGAACGAAATCCGTCAACGGTGTTCAACTACTGCGGATTAAAATCAATGTTTCACCTATGTTACGTCTGCTCGAAATTCTGCTAATACTTTATAACATAATCTACACTTTTGGAGATTGGAAATAGAAAAACTCATAGCTATTTAGTAATATGAGTTGGCAAAAAGAAATGGTTGGAAATATAGTTTTGTAGCAGTTAATACCTTCAAAGGTTGACGTGGAAATACGTTTCAGGAAATCGGTCAATCTGTTTCAAGTTTGTGAACTTCAAATATCCCGTAACAAAAGTTCAGAAATAAACTTGAAGCCTGGAAGTAGCATGAAGCAGTACGTAATCGTCAACAAATAGCCTGTACCAGTACCAAATCGTCAACAAGTAGCCTGTACCAGTATGTAATCGTCAACAAGTTGCCTGTACCAGTATGTAATCGTCAACAAGTAGCCTGTACCAGTACCAAATCGTCAACAAGTAGCCTGTATCAGTACCAAATCGTCAACAAGTTTCCTGTACCAGTACCAAATCGTCAACAAGTAGCCTGTACCAGTACCAAATCGTCAACAAGTAGCCTGTACCAGTACCAAATCGTCAACAAGTAGCCTGTACCAGTACCAAATCGTCAACAAGTAGCCTGTACCAGTACCAAATCGTCAACAAGTAGCCTGTACCAGTACCAAATCGTCAACAAGTAGCCTGTACCAGTACGTAATCGTCAACGAGTAGCCTGTACCAGTACGTAATCGTCAACGAGTAGCCTGTACCAGTACCAAATCGTCAACGAGTAGCCTGTACCAGTACGTAATCGTCAACGAGTAGCCTGCACCAGTATGTAATCGTCAACGAGTAGCCTGCACCAGTATGTAATCGTCAACGAGTAGCCTGCACCAGTATGTAATCGTCAACGAGTAGCCTGTACCAGTATGTAATCGTCAACGAGTAGCCTGTACCAGTATGTAATCGTCAGCAAGTAGCACGAAGTAGTACGAAATCGTCCGACTTCTTTTCTATACCAATCAGTCTCTTGTTACATGGACCTTGAGCACAAAAGTGGGGCAATGCCACATTACTAGCGCAGGAATCTGGTTCACTTTCGCAAGACTGGTATCTTGCAGCCCCCCTTCCCTACTCCATGCTTACAAACAATGCGATTTATCCTCGGTTACCAAAGAGCGCAAGATCGAATCCAATCCCACTAATGGAACGACACAATTTAATAGTTGCCGCCTCCACTCCAAGCATATTATGGGATGGAGTAATCTTAACTTGATAAAAAGCCTAAGCGAAATCGAAGCTGCGATAAAGCGCCGCAGGGCCTCCGTCGTCAGTGCGACTTGTATTGAATTTCAATTCCAGTTCCTTTTGCCCGGGGGGGGGGGGGGGTTCAGAGCTTTTGAGAAGTTTAAACTGCCGAGTTTCCATCTTTAGACGGGACAAAGAGACGGAATGTCATTAATGAAATTGGTTTGTTGCTGCGAGGGGTTAATGAAGAAAAGAAGGCCCCCGGAGCACAGAGGACAAAGATGAAGGATGATACGAGAGAACAGGCCGTGGAGAAGGGGGTAACGGTGGAGAGAGAAGATTTGTCTTGTGGAGTGATATTGGAAAGTTACCCCCAGATTGGGTGTCTTGTGGAAGTTTTGTTCATGTCAAACTTTCGGTAGCTGTGTTCCTCAAAGTGATGGTCTACGGCATAGGCGTAGCTACAACTTTATATTTGGGTGTGCACAAAGAATAAGAATGAGGTCTTGCACCTTTTTAATAGCATATTTTGCAACACAATCACTTGGCTCTTTAACTGCACTGATGTTTGTAAAGGAATATAAATTCATTAAATGACACTGTTGGAAATTTCTGAAAATAAGAAGTAGAAAAACAAATTGCATAGAAATTACACACACACAAAATATTCATAAATATTACAAACAAATACATCAAAATACACGTCATCTATAACAAGAGACGTCTGTCAAAGGGTACAATGTTCTTAAACTCATCAATAACTTCATTTACATCAATAGACTAAGCTTTTTCCTGTTCCACAAATAGCAAGAGCAGGTCTTCCAATCTATCCTGCTTCTGAGTTTCTCTTAATTTAGTTTTAACTTAGGAAAGCTTGGCGAAAGCTTTCTCTCACACGTGCAGCTTGTGACAGGTATAGAAGAAAAGCGCTGTAGTACAGAGTAGAATGCAGTAAATATATTCTTTCTCCAATGACATCAAAAAATCGAAAAACTACAGACACTCGTTTCATTAGCGATAATGCACACGTTGGTACCAAGTAATGACATTTTCAACTTCTTACAAACTGCCGCTTATTTTCTCTCTTATTGAAATATCTGTCTTTAGTTCTCTTTGATAAAGCAGCCCTTTAAGGTGTGCCTAGGCAAACCCGGCACACCCCGTAGCTACGCCTATGATCTACGGTGTGTCCGAAAAGTAACGCAACCGAGACTTTGAGTGTACGTAACTTTTATACAAAAAGCAATAGAGACATGGGACTTGCACTGCGTATTAACTTTGAAACTATTGTACTGTGGTGCTGTGAAGATTTTTGGCAATAAATGTATCTTTGGAAGAGAGACTTAAAAATGGGATATGCTTTTTGGATTTCGTGCATGGAGTATCCTATTATGTTCATCTGGGAAATGTTGAACTTGTAATTAATTGCATTATATGTGCGCGTGATTACCGGGTGTTGCCAAGAGACAGGAAAATAATGAATTTTAACTATAGTGTAAAATGTTACTAATTTTCTTTACAGGTATTTAAAAGTATAAGTACAATATATAAATTATAAAGTAAAGTATTTTACAAATTCACTATAATATTAATTGAACTCAAAACTTGATTATAAATAACATTTTTAGTTTCACCTCCAGGAGCAAGAATAGATAAATTGAACGGCATTGGGAGTGTTACTATTCATCGTAGCGACCCCGAAAACTATGGATTCCTCACTAATATCGGTCGTTTTGGATTTGGATTATTTTTACATGTCACCCCTTCCCACCCTCACCCCTAGTGGTGCCAGGAGTGTCTTACCCCCACAGTATTTATTTCCAGATTGCAAGTGATACGTTGTACCAAGTTTGGTTGAAATTGCTCCAGGCGTTCGAGAGTTATGCCGGAACAAACATATACAACAAACAAGATAGATCGCATTTGATAAATACGCTTATGGATATTATATTTAAAGTTGGTATTATCTGTGGAAATCTGTGGTACTACTTTGTGTTTTGCCAACCTTCGTAGCGGAGTGGTTAGCACAGCCAACCACGACGCCAGGAGTCCTGGGTTCGAATCCCGGCCTGAGCATGGGTGTTCCTTGTGAGTGTCCTTTTATCCATTTCATGATATAGTCACTCATACTCATCTTCGTGATTAGCCAAAAGTGACAGAGAAGTGAAATAAATTAAATCAATCAATGCACTTTGTGTTTCATTAATCGGCAAAAGTCATCACTGGAATAAACCTGCCGTGTATTATTTTTTCGCTCTCTCTATTTGTAAGGAGAAACGTTAACAGGCGAAAGGGGACTTCCCGTTTCGCCTAAAATTGACCACTGGAGATCAAGCGGTTTTTATGTGCTGATAAGGCATAAGGCGAAACGGGCATAGAACATCACTCTGATTTGAGTCATCAATTTTCAAGAATTTCGTGCATGAAATACACTAACCAGTAAAAGTATTAAAAATATTTCATTAACTGAACTTCTTAATTCAGAAAACCCGGTGTGAGCATATTTCCCAATTTGCTTTTGTAATCGGTAAAAGTTAGGGTTACGAGACTTTTGAAACACACTGTACAACATGGCAGTTGACCTGGTAGAAATCATAAGCGTATTCTCTCAGGCAATAGCGATGGTTACTATAACAACCACGCCCTTCATAGTGACGTGAGCTATCATATTGGATATCGGATCGAACTATAGTGAAATTGTAATTTCATGGCGAGGAAACTGTTGGAATGCAATCAATGGTGTGGTAGTTGAAGGATGTCAGTTCCTCCTGTTCAACAATAGAATTCCAATTGGAATTATTGTTGTCTTGATTTACCTTTTGTTCTGGTACACTCAGGAAAGAACGTCATTCTCTATCCCATTGTAAAACAGGATTTTTTATCCGTATACGGCAAAAACTCTAATCGTATGAAATACAATATTCATTGAATGATTTTTATTATTTTCCTGTAGTTTACGGTTATTACAATCATAAGAAAACAGTTCTTCGTTCATTGCAGAAGAACACTGGAATAAATTAAATAATGAAAATGGTAACATAGATCCAGTATGGAGTTTTCTTTTTCACAAATGGAGTAAGCCACCATTTTAAAATTTAATGTAACAGAAAACATCAAGAGAAAACAATGATGTCTTTGAATTACCTGATGATATTTAGTATTTATAATTAAAAAAAAAAAATAATGTGATCAATATTTTTTTTATCTGAAATAAAAATAAAACAGACTGCTTCTTTTCACAGTTAAGTTGCTATATTACGACAATGTAACATTGACAACATCCATTATATAACGGATTCTTTTTGTTTAAAAAATTGCTAACCATTGTTATAACTGTATCTTTAGTCAAAATGAAAATAAATGTCTGATGAAGGGAGCGTGTGTTCTTCTGAAACGTCAAACGAAAAACTGTTTTCTTATGCTTGTAATAACCGTAAACTATAGGAAAATAATTCTACAATGCAAGCAATGCGTACATACAAGAAAAACTATTATTAATTAAATGGTTGTCAAGACTGGTTTTCACTCAGAACACCTCAACCTTGATTTGTCTTATTTTTTTCCATCCTTTACAATTACCGTAACAACTAATCCCTTTCTAGATTTTGAGTGGATTCAGTTCTGTAAATATGTATATGTACGAGGGACGTTCCGAAAGTAAGTTTCGTCATTTTTTTCACAGGGAAGCTTTATTACAAGCAGAAGAATACAATGTCATAACAAATATTTTGGCTATTTTTACACATAGTAGCCACCGACATTGATACATTTCTCTTACCGTGAAATCAATTTCAAGAAACCCTCCTGGTAAAAATCGGTGTCCAGCGATTTAAGGAAGTTCTTCACAGCCTGTTGCACCTCTTCGTTGCTTCCGAAGTGACGTCCCGAAAGTGCTGACCTCAACGCAGGAAAAAGGTGGAAGTCTGATGGGGCAAGATCGGGACTGTAGGCCGGGCGATTCAATCTCTCCCATCCCAGACAACGAATGTGTTGTCCAGTGACCCTTGCTGTGTGGAATCTTGCATTGTCGTCCAAGAACAAAACCCCTCGACTCCAGAGCCCTGGTCTCTTGCGTCGAATGGCGGACTTCAGTTTGCTGAGTGTGTGGCAATAGCGTCTCGCACTTCCATTTGTGATCACGTTTCCAGCACACGTCTTTCTGCCATACTGGTTTGCACTCGAATAAGCTCGGGCACGTCGGTCTGCTGCTTATCTCTATTCTTCGGCACTCTGCGCATGCGCCATCGCTCCTCCCGTCGTGAATTCAGGAAAGATTGTCTTTTGTTATGGCAATGTGTTTTTTCATTTTGTAATACAGCTTCCCTGTCAAAAAAATGACGGAACTTACTTTCGGAATGTCTCTCGTACATATATGCGAATACCTACAGCCGTACACCCAACGGCAAAAGAAATAGTAGGTGAATTGTTCGCTACTAAATGCGTGTAGTTGTTTGCGACGAGCCTTTACTCCTAACTGTATCAACAGGAAAGCAAATCCACCTGTAGCAGCGTGATTCACCAAGTTTAAATCCCCTGTTGTTTACAGTCGTTTTCTTCTCTCGTGACACGAACCCTATCTCATCCACCTCCGATAGAGGGTATCGATTTGTACTTTGGATGAAGAAATTGGATACACGCGAAACGCAATTTTCAGCCTTTCGTTGTAATGGCCGTTCAAAATGAGTTCGAAACTAGGTTACATGTCCCCCCCCCCTCCTCGACTCTATCGGCCATATAGATCTGACTGGTTACTAGACTGGTTAGGTGGCAGCATGGATAGCTCTACCAAGAAGAGAGACACCCCAGTAAACTCGCGATAGTCATTTGTCATCTCCTCTCGCTCCCCCTTTGCTCGTGCCTGTGCGTTGCCACATTCTTTTTTGGCCGGCTTCCGTAGCGGAGTGGTTAGCACAGCACGCTATGACACATCATCACTCATCCTCATCTTTGCGATTAGCCAGAAATGCGAAGTACGAGGGGAGTTCAAAAAGTTTCCATATTCACGTAGTCGTTGAAACTGGACAGAAAGATTATGTCTTTTCTACATAGTCACCTCCCAATTTTATACATTTTTCTCACCGTTGCAAACACTTGCAAATACAATCTTTGTAAAACTCTGGAGATTGGGCGTTTAGCCACGCCTCTGTCGCGGATATGACTTCACTGTCATCTTGAAAATGCTTCTCCCGCAAAAACGTCTTCTTATTAGGGGAAGAGGAAGAAATCCGAAGGTGCAATATCCGGGGAATAGGGAGGATGAGATATCATAGCCACACTAACGTGCTTTGACGAGAACACGATGAGATGCATGGGCAGGTGCATTGTCATTCAGAATGAGCACACGTTTAGACAGCATCCCTCGCCTGCAAATTTTAATTTTCTCGCGCAATTTGGCTAGATTTTAATGCTTGGAATAGCCGATATTCTTCTTCATGCATTTTAAAACAAGCAAGAAGTATCTGTTAAGGAATTTATCGTTCAGCACGTTTCCTCGGTCCTTGCTATTTTCAATTTTGTATCCGTAATACTGGAAGAATGTTAGTAGTATTCTGCGCTTCTATTTTGTCGTATACTAATCATTTTCAGTATTATAATAGCTTGTAGCCATGGAGTTATTGAAAATAGCGTGGCGATCTTCCTCGACGTAGTTGTAACATCGTGGCCTTGGCCCATCGAAGTGCTTTCCAGACGCTGCTTGACTTTTCATTGGTTTACATTGATAAACTGGCATATTAGATTTGTTTTTCAAATTAAGTCTAGGCATTTTGTGAATCCGTCTTCTTGGATCACGTTCGCCTATGGTATTGATGGTCGGATTATGGTGGTGAGGTTGTTGTGCCCAGAATTTCAATTTTTCGTGTTGCATGAATTCGTATCAGGCCGCAGACGTGAATCGAACCTAGGACCCGGGCATCATAAATAAATAAGCTAATCAATTATAAAAAGGGTCTCGCTGAAGCTTTGGAAAGGAGCTTCTTAAAAGCTCATCGCGACAGCGTCCTTCAGCGGAGTTGGAAAAACTCCGCTGACATTGCATTAGAAAATGAAATCAGGAATCAGCATTCTTGCTCAGAATTGCCGTTGCCAAAGGATGAGATCGAAGAAACCGTCCTAACTGCCGATAGTTCGAATTTTACTTAAATGGGTCGCGTGAGAAAATATCAGTCTTAGTTGTCTTTCGTTTTCCGTCAGATGAAGTAGTTACAAAGGAACTCCGTTTCTAGTTGTTTTCAGTTTACGTTGAATCCGGTTATCGCGAGAGAGCTCCACAGGCATCATAAGTTTAGAAAAAGGAGCGAACGAACGATCGGAAGTTAAAGTTATCATTTAGAATATCGGTCTACAAAAGTACAGAGTTTGGAGCCCGGAGTTGCTCCCTCGTCCGTTTTCTTACAGAGTAGGACCACGTCGATCCAAGGACCAGCGGAGAAGAGATCGCCGTAGAACTTCAGGTAACGAACATTCCTTATGTCTTTCCTCCCCCTGCCTGTTCAGTCAAAGGGAGTGTTTTTAAATATATATCCGTGTGTTCTTATTTCACGGGGATAGTCCCCTTGCAGTTTAAGTGTCGACGTTGCTCTTCAGAGCTACCCCCTTTCTCTTATAACGTTCCTCTCGCTTAGCAAGCGAGTGGCTAAAGGCTGTCATAGCCTATCAACGATCCCCTAATATTTAGACTTTATACGAATTCAAATAGCGTTTTTTGGTCCAATGCTTCTCTTTTTTTAATGTTAGGTACGTATCGATCTGCGCCAGAGATTAATCTTAGTGCCTTGTTCTGGATACTTTGTAGTGGCCTTTGGTAGATTGGAGCACTGTGCTGCCACACAACGCATGCATAGATTAATATTGTTCTTAGTAGAACGTTAAACATCTTTAGTCTATTTTTGGTTGTAAGTGCCGTGACTCTCCATATTGGATATAATTGCTCTAGACGTGTGTTTCCTTCATGTGCTAGGGGAATCTTGGAACAATATTTACTTATATTTCTTTTGCCACGTATTGCCTTAGTGTCAGGTGGTAGTAACAATAGGCCTAATGTAATCTATTTGAAACATGACTGGTTTTATGTAGTCAAGTTTTGATTAACAGTACGTAATTGAAATGTTTTTTTGTTATTGTTATTGTGTTCTTGGATCTCGCTCACCTATGGTATTTGTTATCTGTAAGATTGTTGTGTCCGGAATTTTAACCAGAAGGTCACCGGTTTTACACGTCCAAAATGTTCGCTATCGTGCTTGCTTTGTAGGCGATGCATTGTTACATCCGTCAACAATGCTACTTTTCAACTCTGTTTCCGTGGTAACTGAATTAGTCACTTTCCCTCTCAACGCTCCCTGCAAAATCTGCAAGTGATGTTTCATCCCGTCGTCCGGGTTGGAACCCTCCCGTTCGCTTTTGAGCGACCGGAAGTGATGTAAACCCCAGCTTCCGGATCGCGCCATGGCCGCGGAGGCACAACCGCCGACCTTCAAGTGCATCCTGACGGGCGACTCCGGGACCGGAAAGACCGCGTTCCTCCGGCGCCACCTGACCGGAGACTTCGAGAAGGAGCACCGCCCCACGTCCTGGGTGGACGTCCACACCCTGAGGTTCCACTCCAGCAAGGGGGCGGTCAAGTTCCAAGTGTGGGACCTGGACGGACGCGAGGACCTGCGCTCCTCCAAAGATGGTTACTACGTGAAGGCCCACTGCGCCATCATCATGTTCGACGTCTCCTCCTGGGTGACTTACGGCAACGTCTTCCGCTGGCACGACGAGGTGCGACGGGTCTGCGGGGAGATCCCCGTGGTCACCTGCGGCAACAAGACCGATTCGCGGAACCGGTTCGTGATTCAGTCCGTGATGCGGGACCAGCTCCGGAGAACGGGTCTCCATTACGAGGAGATTTGCGTCAGAAGCTCCTCGCGTCTTGAGACCCCCTTTGTGCGTCTTGCCAAGAAGCTGCTGAAGGATCCGCATTTAGAGTTGGTCCCCCAGCCCGCCGGCCCGCCCCCCGCCGCCCCTAGGGTCGCCGAACACCGGACGGCCGAGGAGAACTCCATCCTGGACCTCGCCATGCGCACCCCCCTCCCGGACGACCCGTTCGACTGAACTCCTGCACAATGGCCATCTTTTCCCTCTCCGCTGGTTTTTCTTTCGACTCTTGGATTATTAATATCCTCGCAGATGCTGGACGGGATGGCTTGACAGTTACGCACGGTATTATATTTGGCACCGATTTTTTTTGTCTTAATCCACAATTCTGCTCATGTTCAGTCTTGCATGCTGCTTGTAGATCTACGCCATAAATATTTTGTTGTTGTAAATATCCACGTATTGTACGTTCTTTCCTCATAGTTTCATATTCTTAAAACGTGCGAACGAGGCTCTGGCTTCTGGTGTTTTATCCTTATGTGTGCTGAGTGGCCCTTTACAGCATCAGCTTTTAACCCAAGTAAGAATATTTTAATCCTTCGACATTACAGTTATATTACATTAGTTATATTTTCCTTAAGGTAAGGGGCTGGATCCCGTATAATGTGACGGGTGCAAAATAGCCCGAGTGCTGACTCAACCAAAATGTCAAATTCAATCTTAAAACGTGCCTCACCGATATTAAAAATAATAATAATAAATTGTAATCAAGGAGTCCCGGGTTCGATACCCGGTGGAGTTCGGTCCAAGAAAACTATCCCCACCCAAAGGTTTTACTGAAAGCACATGAGAATGAAAACTAACCTAATTTAACCAATAATTTTGAAGTTTACTAGGTAACAGTTCCTTATATTGGAGACACTTTTCTTCAAATTTACAGGAGAAACTACTTACTGAAATCAGTTTCTGTGGCATTGTCGAAGTTATTCGAGGCATTTTCTTTCGCGGAAACTGAAAACTTCACCATAGAATGCTGCAGAACAAGAAATAATCACTTTTTATGTAAGGAACTTGCATTTTCTGTAAAGCGACAACATTATGCCGTTGTTTCTATTATGTACCTGCAGATGGCGCGAGCGTCGAAAGTCACGCGGTCTCGCCAGTGTTTCCAAACATGCTTTTTTTTAACTATGCTTACCGAAAATGGTCCGTGGGGCTATCGTGAATGGTTTTCGGGGCTACATATACTTTATCTTGGGAATCCGTGGAGCAAGACCATGTGCTAGTGAAGGGGAGAAAGCTAGTGGGCAGAGCAAAGCAGTGCGCGCTGATGCAAACTGATGGTAGCTGCAGCCGCATTTTCCCCTCCATGCCCTCGCTTCCACTCTCATGCGTTAATTGGTCGAGTCAGTACTTGTCCAGATGCATGTACACATGCAAGAAAATTACTCTGAATAAAATTGTTTAGCAGAAATAAAAAGAAGCACAACCATCTACAACATTGCCGTCAAACATATACGTAATAAAATACAATTGAATTCTTGTGTATGTATGATGTAGTTCACGTCGATTATCTGTGTGAAAGGATGTCAATAATAGTCATTCTTATCTACAGTCACCAGTTAATTGCTACTTGTTTCTAAGATAAATAATATTGCCGTTTCTATGACATTGAAACATATTTAAGTTGAAACATATTTAAGTTGAAATATATGAAGAAATAAACAAGTATTGTAAGTGGGGATATTTTTTTTGTATACTAGTTCGATTCCTACTTTAAACTGTAGGTTCAGTTCCGAGATTGTCATTTACTGCAAGGCCGAACCCTCTGCTATGCCGTATCCATAACGTTTTTTTAAGTATTCGGCACATCCTTCTCAAATGTGTCCATTTTAATATCCTCAGACACACTTTCAACCTCTCCAACGATTTGTCACTGTTGTGAAACTATGGCACTGTTTTAACTAATGTGTTTAGTTTTTTATATACACTGTGTCTGAGGAAGCTTTTATCGCATTCATACCTTTCTAATGTCGTCTGTTTGTCTTGTGCAGGTTGCTCAGGACAAACTTGCACTGTTATCAATTCTCAAGGGGCTTTACACGCCACCTTTTTAATTCCCAGTAAGGATTTTTAGACAAGGGTACATTTCCCCGTCTACATTCAAGGGTTCAAAATATCCATGTGCACCAACGCACCCAAAACTTTTAATCATTCGTTCATTCTCTGCCTTTCTTTTTTCTGTCTGTGTCTGTTTCTTTATCTTCCCCTCACTCGCTTTCTCTCTCCCTATTTATCTCCTTCTGACTCTGTTTCATTTTTCTTTCCTCTCTCTGGTCTCTCTATATCTCTGTTTCTCTCTGCCCCTGATTAGATTTCTCCTTCTCTCTCCCTCTACACCTGTTTCCATTTTCTTACTCTTTCTTATTCACCTTCTATATCTACCGTGCGTCCATTTCGATCTTCAGCCGAGAGATCGGGAGAAGCGTGGCGGGCGGCGCTGACGGAGATGCCGACATTTCCGGCCTCTAATGCCCGCTTATTTTTAGGGACATATGCTGACATTTATATAAATATTGCAAAACGAGCACTAACCTGTGTTATAAGATTACGGTTTTAATTTTAGTAGCTTAGTGGCTGTATGTGCCGATGATTTTGACACGCCCACCTCTTGTGAAACACGGCGTAGAGGTTTGTTTGGAGAACGTTCTAACGCTGCACCAATATCATCGAGTTTTGCTTCGGTTAGAATCTGTCGTTTTTGCTTAGGTGTTTTAAAATTTAACGATCCAGTTTCTCGTAATTTAAGGACAAGATGTCTAACCGTATATCTATGTGGAGGTGAAACGCCTGGGAATTTCTGTACAAATTGCCTACACACTTCTCGACACGAGTCTGTTTTCACGTAAGTGTCATTCATAAAAATTATTTGTTCAAACGTGAACCTTGCGGCTGGCATTCCAATCGTCTAACTGACACAACACACGTACACACTGCAATAACACAAACAAGTAACTGCAAGTAACCAAGAATAACACTCTTGCGCACAGTACGAAATTAACACGCTCTGGTTTCATCTGCTAGCCACTATATTCACAGCTCTGTCTTCACCTAGTCGCGAAGGAACAAAAAAACTCGAGCTCGGAGATTGCAAGGAAGCTCACGAAAACCATTCACTTTTAACGGTTTCGTCTGCAGCGTAATCTTGATAAAGTGTTGCACATTCGAAACCTCCAAACGATCCCCATCGACACAAAACTCTTTCAAGGATATAAACTTAAGCAGGACGTTACTGGTCAAAATTATGATTAAAATGTTTTATTATCTGTGGCTCTTAACATCGTTTCTAAAGCGTATTTATTTGTGTATATAAGGGCAGAACTTGGATGAATTACAGATGATAAATTATAACACAGGTAGTGCTCGTTTTGCAATATTTATATAAATGTCTGCATATGTCCATAAAAATAAGCGGGTATTACAGGCCGGAAATGTCGGCATCTCCGTCAGCGCCCCCGCCACGCTTCTCCCGATCTCTCGGCTGAAGATCGAAATGAACGCACGGTATTTCGCTACCCTCTCTTTGTCACCCTGTATACATACGTTTCTATCTGTCTGCCCCTGTTTCTGTTCAATCTCTCTTTTTCATCCTATATGTATTGATATATCGGTTTATCCTATCTATATCACTCTCTCTCTGTTTTTCTCTCTCAATTTTTGACCTTTTTTTCTTCCTATCTTTGTTTCTATTCTATCTTCCTTTTTCACCCTCAACATATTTGTTTATCTTCTGTCTACCTCTATTTCTTTTTCTCATATATATCTCTTTGTTTTCTTCTCTCTATCTTCACTTCTTTCTTTCTGTCTGTGTGTTTTCTCTGTTTGCTACTGTTCGTTTTTCTCTTTACTCACCCTCTATATCTCACTTACTTATCTTTTCTCTCTTTTTCATGTTTTATATCTCTGCTTCTCTCTATATTTTCTGTTTTCTCTTTCTCTCTGTCTTTTCACGCTCTGCATCTCTTACTTCCCTCTGTTTTCCACTGTTCCTGTCTCATCATATTAATTATTAGGGAGACATGTTGATTCGTCATCAAGCAACGATTCCTTCACCTGTGGAAATTCGCAGCGAAGGCATTTGGGGGGCAGCTCGAAGACGGTCGATGGAATATTTCATCTCACCTGAAGAGAGCGGATCGGCGTGTTTGCCAAGACGAGCAATATCGATCCGCGACCGACACGCACCGCACGCACGCACGCACGCCAGGGATGGATTTTCTCTCCCTCTTTCCCCTCCGTTCAGCACCAAATTATGTGCGAGAATCGACCGACCTGCGTGTGTACACAGATCCATCAATATTAAGGATTGCACCTAGCAACGACATGATTTCAGCAGCGGGAACACATGTGGTAGCAATCATGCATGTTTGCGTTCCTGAGTACCCATTTGATTTACAAGGGTAGGCCAGGAATAATTATGATAATGCACTTCTATCTACATCATTAATAATAATAGTGAACTTCTACCTGGCGGCGTATTTGTCGTGATTATTATTCTGAAGAGGAGGTCGTCAAGTGTTTTCTCAGTCCTTCCAATTTGAATATGGCTGACTCGGTGCACGTTAGGGAGATTTCACACAGCATTCTATAATTTATTACAGTGAACGCATTCAAGGCTTCGATCAAGTGACTGTCGATCATATCTGCATTTTGATGCTTACGTTGTTATCTAAAATAGACAACGTAACATTGCAAGATTATTAAAAAAACATCGTGGCACGTAAAACATGGAGAGGCGTCAAGGAAACGCGACACGTGTCGCTTGAGGATTTCACCAACCGAACGCAGACTTGCGCAGCCGCTACGGTGTGAAACGTTGCTGTTGATTGGCTCGTTTCCCAAGCGACAAATGTCGCTTCGGTCTAAAATCTCCCTTAAGGCCTTGATGGACCTTTTCGGATTCGAAAATTCTTCTTCTTTTGGGACAAAAGAAACTAAAAGTTAAAATATACAAAACCGTAATTTTGCCTGTAGTATTATATGGATGCAAAACATGGTCCTTTACATTGAAAGAGGAACATAAATTGAGAGTATTTGAAAATAAGATCCTTAGGAAAATATTTGGACCTAAAAGGGATGAGGAGACAGGTGAGTGGAGAAGGTTACATAATTTAGAACTACATAATTTGTATTCATGTCCAGATATTATTAGAATAATTAAATCAAGAAGACTTAAGTGGGCAGGCCATGTGGCACGAATGGGAGAGGAAAGAAAAGTTCACAGGATTCTTGTTGGGAAACCTGATGGTAAGAGATCTGTAAGAAGACCAAGACGAAAATAGAGGGACAACGTTGAGATAGACCTAAAGGAAATCCTTAGGGATGGAAAAGAGTATATAGATCTTGCTCAAGATAGGGACAAATGGAAGGCCTGCATTGCTGCAGCCATGAACCTTCGGGTTTAAGAAGGCTAGAGAGTTAGTTAGTTAGTTTTCCTTTTGGGAGATTTCAGACCGAAGCCACACGCGACACATGCCGCTTGGTTGATTTGGTGTTTTAAGTCCACTTTATGCACAGTAAGGCTAATCGGGACTGGACCTACAGTTTAAAGTGGGATCCGAACCACTGCGTCATGTGCTCCTGCTATTTGCGGATGACATTTAGGCGTATATGAAATGTGACTGCCATCCCACTCAATGTTACTCCCGTCGTTAGTGATTACGGCTTTGTTTCTGGCAGAACGTTGCACGACCTCATACAGCCACGTCACGTAATAAACCGATTATTAATGAAAACGACATCTCCTTGCAACACTGGAACCAGATGGAAAAGATTATGCACGTCTTACGTCACGTTGAAGACACGGAATTCAATTGTGGACCCCTGGCGCCTGGCCTATCGGTTTACAAGCTGCAGTCGCCAAAGACGCGATTGTGATATTTCCCTTCCCCGCATAAGTATGCATTTGGTTCAAGGTCACGTGTGTCTGCGTTCGAACCATTGTTGCGTGCTTATCGCAGCGTTGGGTGCGGAGGGAATTTGCGATCATGATATACAGCCCGAAAGACTGAGAATACATTTGCATATTCATTAGCATGGAAGGTCCTCTGAGGATACAGAACTACGCGTAGGAAGCGAAAGAAAGGCTTGGCGGAGTAATATCAGGCGACAGAAGAAATAGTTCTGGGAAATTTGGTCTCCTCTGTGGTGTACGGCCATGGACGTTCGCAGAAAATGTTGTGAAAGGGGGGGTCGCCTGTACAAACTTTCAAAGCATTGCTCTTCGAGGTCCCCTGTATGTATGCAGCCGCGTGGCACAGGTGCAAGGTTGCCACTGTGATTTATTTTATGTAAACTGTTATCGGGAAACACTAAAATTTATACCACGTTATGGGGTGTCACGTCAACCTAACTTCCACTTAGTACACCGTGGACTGCATTATGCAGACTAGCGAGGCTCTGGCGATTGGCCCCATGGTCGTTAAAATCGTCATGCAACTTCTGTTGGTGTGTTGTCCATTCATCTACTTCATCTTCTCACCATTAATCTTCATCATGAAAGATGTAAGAGCCTGTGCTATAGCCTGACAAGTTAAGTCCTGATATGCGCAGATCGCTTCGGAGCACTTTCTATTACGTCATCCTCCCCACCACTCTTCTACGTACTGGTCTGACCTTGAGAGTACGAGTGGTGCCAACTCAGCAAAATTAAGCTAAAACAAATATGACAAGCCGAGTGGGGTGGGGGTTCTTTTCTTTATCGTACAACAATCACTACGAGAAGGCAATCTGATAACATGCTTGCCTGTGTTATTTTTTAAAGCATTGAAATGTTCTTGCTCTTTACTCTTGGCTGCATATTTTTGAAATGCAAAAATCAAATCATGCCGGGTCCAACGAAATCCACAACCTGCTCTGGAAAGCCCCTTAGGGGACAAACCAGATATTTTTTTTACAATGTTGCAACATATTTGCGAAATCAGAAGGAGTTACATATACTTAAGTATAATGTTGTCGAGTCCACAAGCTCCACCACGGGAGTATCTAAATGGATGGTTTCTCCAGTTTTAAAGAATTGGATTGGATTGATTTGTTGTTTTAAGTCCACTTTATGCACAGTAAGGCTAATCAGGACTGGACCTACAGTTTAAAGTGGGATCCGAACCACTATGTACCTCCACCGGGAATCGAACCCGGGACCCCTTGATTACAAGGCGACGACGCGCCATCGGCGAGGCCAAGTTTCAAAAGAAGGAAAAGAGTCGTTGGCGAAAGGTGAACTGAAGTTCTGTACTCCGACAGGTAGAAAACAGCCCAGGAAAAAGCGAATACAAATTTCGTTGAAAATCCTCAGACCATTCCGCTCCCTCCAGGTTGCAACACTGCGAACCAACGTCGCTGCGGAGAATGGAGTAGGGAAATGTGGTGCGAGGTGCGCCACAGCTATTTGCAGCGTCTTGTTTCTAAACTTGTCAAGTTATAAGTCACGCGAACACTGATATACTGTTATACCTGCTTCGTCGCCGAACGCTTACTCTATTGCAATGAATCTTCGCACGGTTCTTTTCCTATTTGCTTTAGCACATTCACCGCCATTCTTTGAATTTATTGCAAAGGTTCGTTCCACGTGTCTGAAAGCTGTCCTACCTAACCTACACTGTGTTCCGGGGATCCCTGGAGCAAGCAATCGATATACAAGTTCTGTGCGCAAATAGTTTCTCGAGAGGGCTCCAACAACGAACGCTTGAGAGGGGAAGTGAGTGCATGGAGGGGGAAACGCAACTGCAGCAGCTCGCACTGCTTTGCTCTGCCATTAGCTTTCTCCACTCCTCCACAGATCCCCGAGACAGAGTATGAAATTGCTTCCAAACATTGTGGTCTTTATTTGATAATTCCACATCGCTTTACAATTTCGTGGAAAAGAAGGTCTTAAATGTTTACCGTTTGGTTATAAGTAGGGAGCGGAAGTTGATGACGTAAAAGATATAGGTATAGGACCTATAGAATGTCATAAAAATGGGGAAAATGACGTAAAAAATGCAAAAAATGACGTAAAAAATGCAAAAAATGACCATTAAATTTGTTAGTTTCGGGTTAAAAATTTAAATGAAAAGGAAATTAAACAAATGCAATCTCCTTATCTGATCTTAATTCTGAGTTTGCCCCACACGGGCACCTGGTGGTTTTCCCCGACACAACAAAGACTGTCACCAGTTCAGCATTTCTTTTGCTCGTAAATTGCAATCCTGCGAGATATATATTTCACCTTGGTGAATAGACTCGAGAATATTACCAAAATGAAAGAAGTGACAAAATATGACGAAACAATGCACCGAATATTGCAAAATATGACGGGAAAATGCCGAAAATCGGGAAAAATGATCTAAAACCTGAAAATTGGCAAAAAAAAAAGCAGAAAAATGCAGTTTTTTGGGTTCTAGACGAAGTGTAATATTGTGTATATTTAATGGGCATCGTGACCTAGATGTCAGAAAAAAGATGACATTTCATGAACTTCCGCTCCCTAGCTATAAGGGTTAACTACAGAAGAAACCAAATGGAGTTCGTTTTCTTTCAATAAAATCCTTTACGAAAGAAATTGTCGAGAACTGAGCATTTAAGCGCAAATAGAACCAAATTTCAAGAGAAGCAAACTAAGAATCGTACCTGGCATGAAAAAATATCGAACTTTCAGCGAGTTTGCAAATTAAACCCGTAAATTTGAGAATGTCCCAGCTAAGCACGTCACGTCTGCAAAACCCAGAAAGCAAAGACGAAAAAAAGGCATTTTTCGATCTCTTTTCCCTGAGACGAGAAAGGGGAAAAAATGTCACACGAACTGGTTGACATTTTCAAGAGCTGCCACCGCTCCTAGCGACATCTGTGGAGCGGAGGAGAAAGCAAAGGAGTGGAAACGCAAAAAACAATCTAATTGGATTTTTCATTATGATATTAAAACAAGCCTCGTGCTTTCTGCTTCCTTTTCCTCTCTCTAGTTATGATGGATGGCGCGTTGGGAGGTCTAGCTCTCTAAAGTCTTTATTAAGCAGTTTTTTTTAAAAAATAAAAAAGCTCTTGTATGATGCGGTCTCAATTTGAGTTGAAAATATAAAAGTTGTTGGATCGTGAACGATTTTTAATCTGCTAATTAATTACTCAAGACTGCTAAGTTCGTATATTTTTTTTTCTTAAAATCGGGTTTCCTCTTTTTAATGACGTTGGTTATGAACTTATCAAACCGTGAGCTGCAAAATAAGTGACTGTTCCTAACGTGTTCTATACGGCCCATTTAACTGAAGGTTTAGTAAACTTGGACTGAACTCACCCAATTTCAGGCTCGGCTCGATCTTCCGACGCTGGCAGTCAAAACGCTGTCGAGATTTCATGTATTTTCGAAACCCGCTATGAGGTTTCAAAATCTGAATAATGATATGTGATTAGAATTATTCTGGAGCATTCACGTGCATCTTAGTGTGGTTTGCTTTGACTGTTGTCTAGATATGTTTCCCAACTGCGTAAGCCTGTTAAAGCATTGCGAATATCTAGACAACTTTATATAGCTATTAGCTGATTGTCCGATGTTGCCCGGGTATTTATTTATCCCAATCTTCTATTAGACAGGAAAATAATGAATTCTTACTATAGTGTAAAATGAACTTGGAGTTGAACGGCATTGGGGGTGTCACTATTCATCTTAGCGACCCCCAATACTATGGGTTCCACACTAATATCGGTCGTTTTCGATCATTTTACATGTCATCCCTCCCCCCCATAGGGGTGCCAGAGGTGTCTTACCCCCATAGTATTTCTTTCCAGATTGCAAGTGATAAGTGTACCAAGTTTGGTTGAAATCACTCCAGGCGTTCGATAGTTATGGCGTAACAAACATACACTCATACATCCATTTTTATATATTAGATTCAAATTATCCAGCCGGCTTCTGTGGCGGAGAGGTTAGCACAACGGGTTACGACGCCTGGGATTTCAGGTTTGAATCCAGGCTTGGGAATGGATGTTCTTTGCGAGTGTCCGTCCCTTCATCAACTTATCTAATCATCCCTCATCATCATCTTCACGATTAGCTAAAACTGGCAGGAAAGAGAAGTGAAACCGAACCAATCAATCAAATTATCCGTTCGGCACTTCCTTTTGAAATCGCCTTTTGCCACATCTACACCTCTCACATTTCATATCAAGAACCGAATTCAAATCTGGCCTTGCTTCTTGAAACGTTTTAACCGCTTTTAATCTTGACAAGTTGTACCCTGTACGCTCTGTCTCAGGGAATCTGTGGAGCAAGCCCGTGCATAACGGCAGAGAAGGGGAGAAAGCGAGTGGGCGGAGTGAAGCAGTGCGTGCTGCTGCAAACGGATGGTAGCTGCAGCCGCGTTTTCACTCACTTCCTCTCCCAAGCGTTCATCTCTCGAATCACTACATGCGCAGAGGACTTGTTTTCGTTCGCTTCCTCCAGAGATTCCCGGATCACAGTATAGATGAACGTTGATTTATTGATTTTGTTTATTTTACTGCCACTAATCGAGAAGATGGGAATGAGTGATGATGAAACTGATGAATGGACACTAAAAAATTACACGCATGCCCAGGCTGCGATTCGAACTCGGGATGTGATAACCATTCCGCCGCGAAGGCCGGCTATAGATGAAGGTGTTTACATTTACTGCAACGAATAAAAAGTTAATGATTCGAAATTCCAGCCCCAGCGAGAGATTTCCAAATGCAACCCCCACAGGGAGAGCTTAACTAAACGTCCAGATAGTTATCTGCTTCTAATCTCGGGCCGAAGAGATCAAAGGAATAAGCTTACGTTTTCAGGATAGGTTGAAGTCGAAGGGAGGTGGGGGGGTGGGGAGAACTTGTGGTCTCTTTCTCCTGCTTTATCGGACAGGCGGGAGTGAGTTAGCCCCAATTTCCCCAGCAGATTCTCAATTAGGAATCGTGGATGGGGGAAGGGGGGTGGGAGAAAAACTTTCTTTTGGGTCAGCTCGACGTTTTCGAGGAGGAAGGAGCTGCGTAAATTGTAATTACTGTCAGCCGGAGAAGGAGTTGTTACTTGAGAACTCTTGGAAATCCGTTTCCCTGGAAATTATTGCGTTTTTCTGTTTGACTTTGCCCCGTGGGATTTTTCGGGAACTCTCCTTTTGGGGAATTTTGTCCAAGTCTGTTGATGCTAATGAACGTGTTTGTATTACCTATTATTTAGCGTCGCTTTTCTGCCACTTTTTGTTAATCGCGACGTTGAAGGCAAGTGGTTCATGGAGGGATACTCGTAAAGAACACAGGTCGGAACTCAAAAGTTGACTCCGTGGCGGAGTGGTTAGCACGATTCTGGCCTGTCCAATGGGTGTTATTTGTGTGTGTCCCTTCATAAGTTTCATCAGACTCATTATCATCTTC
This sequence comes from Lepisma saccharinum, assembly GCF_977018435.1. Lineage (NCBI taxonomy): Eukaryota > Metazoa > Arthropoda > Insecta > Zygentoma > Lepismatidae > Lepisma > Lepisma saccharinum. The sequence goes on along the minus strand of NC_139252.1, from coordinate 58,212,851 downwards.
GCGTTTAGCTAAAGTGGCAAAAATGCAAAGTAAATCAATGAATCAACACTTGACCACTTATTCCCAGTACAATGACAAAACGAAGTTAGAATTCTATTTTTGGTTCTTGCACAGAAGAGCGAAGTGGAACACGAGAACCGTTGAACCAATGAGGTTGTTCTAATTGCCACGGTGACGGTACATTATATAGTATACTGTTAATAAGACGTACAGGTATTTCAGATGGGGAGAGGAAAATAATTCGTTCTCTTAGGAAGATTTCAATCCCATGTGACACGAGACACAGGTCGCTTGGTAAAGAACCAATCAATTGCAATGTTTCACACTATTGCGGCATGACAGGCCGCAGAGCGTTCGTTCGCTTGGTGAAATCCTCAATCGATACTTTCGTGTGAAATTTCTCTAAGGGAACAAGTTGAATTCATTCGAAAGCCACAAGCGACAGCGACCCTTTCTGTCTAAAGTAAAACATTCACTGCGCATGCGCGAACAACAGACAGAGGCGACACGATGCACAGTATTGAGGAAACTGTCCAGTCCGAGCAACACGTGTAGCTTGTCGTGTCTCTTCGGTTATAAAGGATGTATTAATTACAGATGGTTTACTTCCAATCGCTTGCCGCTTCTGCCTGAAATCTCCCAAAGCGCTTGACTAGCTCTTGCTGATATTACTCGCTTGCCCTTCCGAAGGACTGGTGCAAAAGCGACACCATCATAATGTCTGCACCAAACATAAGTTTGGCAACAACGGCCCGCCGACAAACCGCTCAGTGGCGCGAACTGTACCAGGGTGTACTTTCTGGACTATGGGTTCAATACATGGCACGTCCTCTCACGTGAGCATCTGCCAGCTTAGCACAGGGCAGAAACAATGAGATACCTCTGGGCACAGATCAGGCTGACTAACACTACAAATATATGGAAAGAAACAATAGATTTAACCCACTACGGAGGGTACAATTCGTAATATATTCTTGAATAATCATGTACAAATATTAGATAACTTTGGCAATCTTTTCATACAATATTTTTCTTCTATTTTTATTTCTTATTAATTGTAGCCAATCTTCTTCTTGTAATCGCTAAGGCTTCTTCTTCTTATAATTGCTAAGGCATCTTCTTCTTATTACTACTAAGGTCTCTCCTTCTTGTAATTACTAATGCTTCTTTTTATTGTAATTATTACATATTGTGTATTTTTTCTTCTTTGGGCTTCTTTGTCGATCTTATCGAAATTGACGGAAATATTAAGAAAATCTATCTCCCAGACAAAGTCAAAGGGGTTAGTTAAAGATCGCCGCCTGGCCAGCGCCAACCTTAACTTGGAGCTGCAATAGATGCGCCTACCAAAAGTGCTTGGGTGCCTGCCGTGAAATGGCGCTACACCTGTGAAAAACAACCCAAAAGCCGCACGAAACTCTCAGTTCGTGGGAACCGGAATAGACCCAGAATCGTAATTACAATTCGACTTCTTTACTTTTGTATAATGATCACTTATGTTATTACTGAATATTAATTACCCTTTCCACCTTATGTATATCCTGTTATTGTGCTAAGTTCATTTATTTCTTCCATTATAATTAGTATCAATATTTAAAATCATTATTTCACCGCATCAGCGCTTTCCTTTTTCTCTTTTTACAGTGATATACGTTTTCTTGAGTGCTGCCATCTCTGGCCCACTTTCTAAACTGCTTTATGCATAATCAAATATAAGCGTCGTTCTTTTTGCATGCTGTCATCTATGATCCTCTACCTCAAACAACAACAATGCAGTTTGTGTACGTGACACACATAGTGGTTTGGATATCTCATTAAACTGTAGGTCCAGTCCCGATTAACCCATCTGTGCATAACGTGGGGTCAAAACAACAATTCAAACATTTTCGACCATGGAAGACCTGTTCACCACTACTCACTTCTCGATTGCTAGCTGAGGGATCGATCTGTTTCTAATGCTCTTAGAAACTGTTTGCTGCTTGTAAGGCGAATGCTCATTCACCCAAGCGATGCAGTTCCCAACAATCGAGAGGAACTTGGAGTTGTAATCGCATTATCCCACCAACATCAAAGGAGGACTAACGAATTGTTGAAGTGGCATTTTCCGCCGAAGTCAAAACATCTCCGAGGGACCGCGGCTCCAGCCAATTACGGAGGATTACGTTGTGGGCGGGAAGCGAACGCCGAACCCCCTCCGAAAAGGAGAGGGGGAGGCTGTCAGAGCGTTTCCTGAACTTGACAGCTTGTCACGTGATACGTCCGATCAGTAATGTCCCTATTTTGTACAGGAACTGGAAACCCAAGGGTGGAAAAGGGATCACTTTGGAAGGTTCCCATGTTCGATATTCGAACAGGAAGTCCGCATTACCTGCTATGTTCAAAGAAGTTGTACAGTGGCATGCATAAGTATTACTAGGGATATTGCCCACTACTGTTTTCATTCATTTTTCTCTTGCACCCTGTGTGTTTTTTAGTAATGAATTTTTTACATGTCTGTCTGCAGAGGCTGACAGAAGCTTGTTTGGAGTTGTGTTTTCTCGTTTCGACTTATGCTTCGAGTCGTGTTTTCTCGTTTCGCCTTATGCTTCGAGTCGTGTTTTCCCCGTTTCGCCTTATGCTTCGAGTCGTGTTATCCCCGTTTCGCCTTATGCTTCGAGTCGTGTTTCCCGTTTCGCCTTATGCTTCGAGTCGTGTTTTCCCCGTTTCGCCTTATGCTTCGAGTCGTGTTTTCCCTTTTCGCCTTATGCTTCGAGTCGTGTTTTCCCTTTTCGCCTTATGCTTCGAGTCGTGTTTCCCGTTTCGCCTTATGCTTCGAGTCGTGTTTTCCACGTTTCGCCTTATGCTTCGAGTCGTGTTTTCTCGTTTCGCCTTATGCTTCGAGTCGTGTTTTCCCCGTTTCGTCTTATGCTTCGAGTCGTGTTATCCCCGTTTCGCCTTATGCTTCGAGTCGTGTTTTCCCTTTTCGCCTTATGCTTCGAGTCGTGTTTCCCGTTTCGCCTTATGCTTCGAGTCGTGTTTTCCACGTTTCGCCTTATGCTTCGAGTCGTGTTTTCTCGTTTCGCCTTATGCTTCGAGTCGTGTTTTCCCCGTTTCGTCTTATGCTTCGAGTCGTGTTATCCCCGTTTCGCCTTATGCTTCGAGTCGTGTTTTCCCTTTTCGCCTTATGCTTCGAGTCGTGTTTCCCGTTTCGCCTTATGCTTCGAGTCGTGTCTTCCCGTTTCGCCTTTTCCCGTTTCGCCTTTTCCCATTTCGCCTTATGCCTTATCAGCATATAACTGGAGGTCAATCTGTTTCTGTGCGCTGGTGAGGCGAAACGGGCATAGATCGTTTCGGGTTCTGCTTCAGTTATTTAAGCTCCTGTTGCATAAAACAACGAGAATGGGCATGGTGATGGACAAATTGCCTCGAAATACTTATTAAACCCACTGCCGGGGTACTGGGTTCGAATCTGAGACTGGGCATGGAGATTCTTTGTGTATACCTTCATAAACTTAATCATATCACTACTCATTCTGATCGTCACGATTTCCAAAAAGTGTCGGAAAAGCGACGCTAAATAACAATCTTTCAGCCCACCATCATCTGGAGGAAATTTGGTCCACCGATCGGGACCTTTAAAAGTATCCGCGGGTTGCCACCTCACCAGGGGGTGTTAATTCGCCCCGCCGCATACGTCACTTCCTGTTACCCTCTCCGTATTAATTTGTTTATCCGATCGACAGTGCGGCTTCCTCAAATAATGCCCCGCCGGTCCCAATCTGTCCGAGGGCGAATCCAATTAGGGGGAATAACTCAGCCCCTTCCTCCCCCCGCGCCACCGCCGGAAATTGAATCTGTCTCCCTGGTTCCTCCAGATGCGCCAGGACGGAAAGAAGATGCCGAATAGTTCCATTCCTTCACTCCAGGGTGAGACACCTTCGCCTGCCTTCCGGGGCCAGCGTAATGAAAAGCCGCCCCCGTGTTGCCGTGCGCGTTCATTGAAATTTACAACCTTGGAAGACGAGGTTCCCGAGGGCTGCTACTGCGTTTCACCGACGACTCGACGGGGTGTACACCTGCGAGGAAGGAGTAGCTTTCACAAGTAAGCTCATGATCTTGTTACAGTGAACGGCAGTGTATCCAACCCCTCGATTTCACCCCCTACGTAAGCCGAAACCATTGACTGATTGATTTGGTTTATTTTCCATCGCTTCTCTTTCAACTTTTCCTAATCCTAACGATGAGTGATGGTATAGTGTAATTGATGGAACACTCATAAGTAGGCAGTGATGTGCGTCTACGCGTAAACAACGATAGTCTACACTTTACATGTAGACTACTTTATACACGTATTTTACGTAATCTATGTAAACAACATGGCGAAAGGTGATAACTTAGCAAAGGGCGCCGTGGAATTAAAAGAAAATTACTGCGTATCAGTTGCTGATGTGTGAGGAGAACTTTTCATACTCTTTCTTCTAAATTCGAACAATTTCTCACCTAGGAAGAAACCTAATATAAGAAATATTCTAGTGTTTTATGGGATAAAGACCTCTCTTGCCTCACGATTGCCATCTGTTCTTGTTTTTTGCATACAATTTATCTTCTTCCATAGTTGATGATAGAAGAGAAGAGAAATTTTGTTGTAAATAGGATTCTTTTCATTTCTTTAGGAACCAGTATAGTTGAAAATTTCACTTTCCTTTCATGCAACCCTTGAAAATTAATTGTAATGCACGTAGATTACGTGTAGACAACGCATGTAGACGTAAACTTATAGTCTACGGCACATTACTGTAAGTAGGTCTCGGAAATTGAGGAAAAATCCTTTTTCTTCGTAGTGTCCGAAGACGAGGCCCAACATAATATATGTTCATTTTGGGTCAATGTAGGCCAGAAAAAGGTGCGTTTTATTTGTCCTTTTTGCCTTTTTAGGCGTTTTTTGGCTTATTGGTCCTTTTTTAGGTCTTAACGGCTTTTTGTTGCAACTTCACCTTCTTTCGGCTACGTTTTAACTGCCCATTCTCAATTCGAATCATCATCAGATCATCACCTCTTAAACATCCTTTCTGTAGTAAGGAAATATATATATATCATGGCCGTATTTAGAGGGGGGGTTTCTAGGGTTCAAACCCCCCCCCGAAACATCTGACATGTTGGATTAATGGAAGTTCAGAAACCAAAATCTGTAACTATTTTCAAAATTTTTTTTCGAAGCACCACAAAAATACAAGGAGACAATGTTGAAACGATCGAGCTAGAATTTTCATATATTTCGAATTCTGAAAGTTGAGTGAAACAGGATTTATTCTCGGAATCGCAGCCCACCCGTGACCCCTCCATTTTCATTTCTGCTGTGCTCTTTCCAGTTTAGTTCCTGCGTCACAAGGAATATACACTGAAAATTCCCTTATGATTGTCCCAAAATTCCCTTTCCAACTTTTAAATTCCCTGTCCGATAAAGTTGAAAATCCCCCTTGATAGGAGTTCAAACCTAGGATCTCCAGTTTCGTAGCACCAGGCTAAGTTTTTAAAGAGAGTAAGTAACTGGTTCCACACTTTTCAAAATTCCAAAAATTAAGTTATAAGGTCAAAAAACAAAAATTTTATGACTAAAATTTCTATCTAAATTTTAGAGCTTTTTCTTGAAGGTGTCTTAAAATTTGATAACAAAGTATAATAATTGTGCATTTCAGTACACACTGTACGAAACGTAAAAAAAAAAAAAAAAAAACTTGTGCTCGATATTCACTCATCTGCTGAATTGAGTAAGACCCCTTAAGGATATAATAATAATAATAATTATTATTATTATTATTTTGGAATAAAATTGTTTTATTATTATGAAATTTTAATTATTATTGTATAATTATTGTTATTATTTCTATTATTCAAATTTCTGGCGACGCCCATGGGAACAATTATGAATGAACCCCCCCCCGAAAATTTTTCTTGCCTACGGCCATGATATATATATATATATATATATATATATATATATATATATATATATATATATATATTTGAACCATCCCTGAAACCAGAGAAAAACATTTTTGGACGACTGAACCAGGTACGGTACAAGGTCCTTTAACCGTAACTTGTCTGGAAGGTGTAAGTGGCAACTTTCTCTTGTTTTGAAGCTTTCAGCACGGTGTATACGACCAGGCAGCACGCGCCTGCAAAGATCTCAAGTCAGGTAAGGAGGTGCCGTGCATATTCATTAAATATGTAATTAAAACTGAAGTTATTAATTAATTTGGATCACATTTATACGTCCTTTTTCAGTTTTTAGGTCCTTTTTTGACATTTTTAGATCTTTTTATAGGTCTTTTTTTGGCAATTTATAGGTCTTCAACTTTCGAGCCCTACTCATAAGGATGTACGGAGGATTGAGGAGTTCAGTAACCTTGGTTCCTAATATTAAACCCAAGGTGGGTTTCTATTCAGACATGAGAACTTGAGGAGATATCCTTGATAATAATAAATGATATACATGACATACAATTTAAAATTATAAAATACAAGAATAACATAAAATAAAAAAATATAAGAATAAAATATAATAGAGTAAACGAAGAAAGAAAGAGAGAATATACTTATATTTTTTAAGGTCCATAGACCAAGAATTTTCTGAAACCCGAAGGTAAACTTGTGTACAATATAATTATGGATGTAGATATGAATTTCACAAATGTACATTGAGTAAGTAGTACCAGGTGGTTATAATTAAAGTGACGGTGTTCAGAGTGGTACAGCACGGGCCGTAATGAGAGTAGCAGTCTGAAACTTCGTAGATATGCTAATGAAGCAATGCGCTCGCGAAAATAGTTCCAATTCTCGCCACCAGGGTAAAAAATGGCGCTGTAAGCAGTCAAAACGTGGTATAGTTACAAGAAGTATTTATGTGAGAATCGCTTTTAGATGAAGCGAGATTATTTTAGCGAGACAGTCCTTAGGCCGGTTGTTCCCAAAATAAAAGGGGAATATTTTTAAGAGCAGGACATCCGAAAAATGCTCCTTAGTGTCTCCTTCTTACCGCAGAATTGGAACTGGAGCTGGGAACTGGCATCTTCTTATTTGTCTTGTATCAGAGATGAGATGATCCCAGTTAGGAACACTCGTAAATAACAGCCCAGTTCGGAAATGGAACCCGTGACCCCTGGCGTCGTAGCGTGCCGTGATAACCACTGCGCCACCGAGATCGGCTGTATGTACGAGGGCAAATCAGTAAGTCGGTTCCACGATTTTTTTTTTGCCGAGGATTGGATAATCACACCAAGGTGAACTTCTGTGTACTGAAAATGTCATCCGAACCGAGGTCATAATGAGTGATTTTGTAATGTTCCTTTGTCTCTGCCACAGATGGCAGCTGTGACAAACATGGCTACCCGCCTGACATCGTCGACGGTCGAGGAGCAGCGTTCCGTGGTGCGGTTCTTCTGGGCTGAAGGCAAGACATGCGGAGATTCACGCGAGGATGAAGCTGGAGTATGGGGACGACGTCTTGTGCCGCAAAGCCATTGGGAATTGGTGTCAGCGGTTGAAGGCCTTCACGACAACGCAAGGCCACACGTCGCCATGGAGGTCAAGGAAAAAAATCGCTCGGTACGGCTGGGAAATCATGGAACATCCACCATACAGTCCAGATCTGGCGCCCTCTGATTATCACCTCTTCGCTCCTATGAAGATGGCATTGTATGGCCAGCACTTCTCGTCCGATCGTTAAATGCAACATGCTGTGCGGCAGTGGTTGCAGCAGCAGCCGACGACGTTTTATGCCACTGGCATATCCAAATTGGTGTCACGGTGGGAAAAATGAATTGCCGTCGGTGGTGGATATGTAGAAAAATAAGTAACGAACTGCTACTCCTGCACACCTATTGTCGTCTTGTTTGACCAATAAATTGCTGCGAAGAAAATAGTGGAACCGACTTTTTGATTTGCCCTCGTATGTTTGTTCGTATGTGTGTGTGTGTGTGTACATAAACATAATAATTACGCAGTAATAATAGCCATGTTGCTTTGTGTATAATTTTTAGGAAATGGAAACTACCTACATTTTCAAATTTCAAAGTACAAGGGCTTCGTGGGTATAGTTCACACAGGGCATCGCATTTTTTAACAGCAGTCCTGAATCAATTAAATGAACGACGTCGGCAAGTTGGTAGATAGAAATCCTGAAGTTTGTCGGGGGAAGAAACTAGATAAAGGGAAGCAACAATTTAGCTGAATCCAGTGGAAGTCTGTGTACATTTAAATGTATGGAAGATGTAACTACAAAGGAGGGTGGTTAGAGGTTCAGGAATTTTAAATACATTCTATTCCGGTCCAGGAGAGAAAATCGACAAGCATAAATGGGTTCTGGACGGTAAAGATCCTTTTGACCTGTAAAGTATTTCGATTCGGTCCAGAAACCTTCTTTCGACCAATTTAAATACGGTCCAGGAACCTTTTTTCCGGATGAATTTAATTACGGTCCACGAACTTTTTTTCCGGATGAATTTAATTACGGTCCAGGAACATTTTTTCCGGATGAATTTAATTACGGTCCAGGAACTTTTTTCCGGATGAATTTAATTACGGTCCAGGAACCTTTTTTCCGGATGAATTTAATTACGGTCCAGCAACGTATTTTTCGGATGAATTTAATTACGGTCCAGGAACCTTTTTCCGGATTAATTAATTACGGTCCAGGAACGTTTTTTCCGGATGAATTTAATTACGGTCCAGGAACGTATTTTTTTTAATGAATTTAATTACGTTCCAGGAACCTTTTTTCCGGATTAATTAATTACGGTCCAGGAACGTTTTTTTACGGATGAATTTAATTACGGTCCAGGAACGTATTTTTCGGATGAATTTAATTACGGTCCAGGAACGTTTTTTCCGGATGAATTTAATTACGGTCCAGGAACGTATTTTTCGGATGAATTTAATTACGGTCCAGGAACGTATTTTTAGGATGAATTTAATTACGGTCCAGGAACGTTTTTCCGGATGAATTTAATTACGGTCCAGGAACGTTTTTTCCGGATGAATTTAATTACGGTCCAGGAACGTTTTTTACGGATGAATTTAATTACGGTCCAGGAACCTTTTTCCGGATTAATTAATTACGGTCCAGGAACGTTTTTTCCGGATGAATTTAATTACGGTCCAGGAACGTATTTTTCGGATGAATTTAATTACGGTCCAGGAACGTTTTTTCCGGATGAATTTAATTACGGTCCAGGAACGTATTTTTTTAATGAATTTAATTACGGTCCAGGAACCTTTTTTCCGGATTAATTAATTACGGTCCAGGAACGTTTTTTCCGGATGAATTTAATTACGGTCCAGGAACCTTTTTGCCGGATGAATTTAATTACGGTCCAGGAACGTTTTTTCCGGATGAATTTAATTACGGTCCAGGAACGTTTTTTCCGGATGAATTTAATTACGGTCCAGGAACGTTTTTTCCGGATGAATTTAATTACGGTCCAGGAACGTATTTTTCGGATGAATTTAATTACGGTCGAGGAACACTTTTTCTGGATGAATTTAATTACGGTCCAGGAACACTTTTTCTGGATGAATTTAATTACGGTCCAGGAACCTTTTTTCCGGATGAATTTAATTACGGTCCAGGAACCTTTTTTCCGGATGAATTTAAATACGGTCCAGGAACCTTTTTTCCGGATGAATTTAATTACGGTCCAGGAACGTATTTTTCCGGATGAATTTAATTACGGTCCAGGAACTTTTTTCCGGATGAATTTAATTACGGTCCAGGGACATTTTTTCCGGATGAATTTAATTACGGTCCAGGAACATTTTTTCCGGATGAATTTAATTACGGTCCAGGAACCTTTTTTCCGGATGAATTTAATTACGGTCCAGGAACCTTTTTTCCGGATGAATTTAATTACGGTCCAGGAACGTATTTTTGGGATGAATTTAATTACGGTCCAGGAACGTTTTTTCCAGATGAATTTAATTACGGTCCAGGAACACTTTTTCCGGATGAATTTAATTACGGTCCAGGAACCTTTTTCCGGATGAATTTAATTACGGTCCAGGAACCTTTTTTCCGGATGAATTTAATTACGGTCCAGGAACCTTTTTTCCGGATGAATTTAAATACGGTCCAGGAACCTTTTTTCCGGATGAATTTAATTACGGTCCAGGAACCTTTTTTCCGGATGAATTTAATTACGGTCCAGGAACCTTTTTTCCGGATGAATTTAATTACGGTCCAGGAACTTTTTTCCGGATGAATTTAATTACGGTCCAGGAACCTTTTTTCCGGATGAATTTAATTACGGTCCAGGAACGTATTTTTCGGATGAATTTAATTACGGTCCAGGAACGTTTTTTCCGGATGAATTAATTACGGTCCAGGAACGTATTTTTAGGATGAATTTAATTACGGTCCAGCAACCTTTTTTCCGGATTAATTAATTACGGTCCAGGAACGTATTTTTACGGATGAATTTAATTACGGTCCAGGAACGTATTTTTAGGATGAATTTAATTACGGTCCAGGAACGTATTTTTAGGATGAATTTAATTACGGTCCAGGAACGTTTTTTCCGGATGAATTTAATTACGGTCCAGGAACGTTTTTTACGGATGAATTTAGTTACGGTCCAGGAACCTTTTTTCCGGATGAATTAATTACGGTCCAGGAACGTTTCTTACGGATGAATTTAATTACGGTCCAGGAACGTTTCTTACGGATGAATTTAGTTACGATCCAGGAACCTTTTTCCGGATGAATTGATTACGGTCCAAGAACGTTTTTTCCGGATTAATTAATTACTGTCCAGGAACTTATTTTCCGGATGAATTTAATTACGGTCCAGGAACCTTTTTTCCGGATGAATTAATTACGGTCCAGGAACGTATTTTTCCGGATGAATTTAATTACGGTCCATGAACGTATTTTTCGGATGAATTTAATTACGGTCCAGGAACCTTTTTTCCGGATGAATTTAATTACGGTCCAGGAATGTTTTTTCCGGATGAATTTAATTACGGTCCAGGAATGTTTTTTACGGATGAATTTAATTACGGTCCAGGAACCTTTTTTCCGGATGAATTAATTACGGTCCAGGAACGTTTTCTACCGATGAATTTAATTACGGTCCAGGAACGTTTCTTACGGATGAATTTAATTACGATCCAGGAACCTTTTTCCGGATGAATTAATTACGGTCCAGGAACCTTTTTCCGGATTAATTAATTACGGTCCAGGAACGTTTTTTCCGGATGAATTTAATTACGGTCCAGGAACGTATTTTTCGGATGAATTTAATTACGGTCCAGGAACCTTTTTCCGGATGAATTAATTACGGTCCAGGAACCTTTTTTCCGGATGAATTTAATTACGGTCCAGGAACGTATTTTTTTTAATGAATTTAATTACGGTCCAGGAACCTTTTTTCCGGATTAATTAATTACGGTCCAGGAACGTATTTTTACGGATGAATTTAATTACGGTCCAGGAACGTATTTTTAGGATGAATTTAATTACGGTCCAGGAACGTATTTTTAGGATGAATTTAATTACGGTCCAGGAACGTTTTTTCCGGATGAATTTAATTACGGTCCAGGAACGTTTTTTACGGATGAATTTAATTACGGTCCAGGAACCTTTTTTCCGGATGAATTAATTACGGTCCAGGAACGTTTCTTACGGATGAATTTAATTACGGTCCAGGAACGTTTCTTACGGATGAATTTAGTTACGATCCAGGAACCTTTTTCCGGATGAATTGATTACGGTCCAGGAACGTATTTTTCCGGATGAATTTAATTACGGTCCATGAACGTATTTTTCGGATGAATTTAATTACGGTCCAGGAACCTTTTTTCTGGATGAATTTAATTACGGTCCAGGAATGTTTTTTTACGGATGAATTTAATTACGGTCCAGGAACCTTTTTTCCGGATGAATTAATTACGGTCCAGGAACGTTTTTATCGATGAATTTAATTACGGTCCAGGAACGTTTCTTACGGATGAATTTAATTACGATCCAGGAACCTTTTTCCGGATGAATTAATTACGGTCCAGGAACCTTTTTCCGGATTAATTAATTACGGTCCAGGAACGTTTTTTCCGGATGAATTTAATTACGGTCCAGGAACGTTTTTTCCGGATGAATTTAATTACGGTCCAGGAACGTTTTTTCCGGATGAATTTAATTACGGTCCAGGAACGTATTTTTTTTAATGAATTTAATTACGGTCCAGGAACCTTTTTTCCGGATTAATTAATTACGGTCCAGGAACGTTTTTTCCGGATGAATTTAATTACGGTCCAGGAACGTATTTTTCGGATGAATTTAATTACGGTCCAGGAACGTTTTTTCCGGATGAATTTAATTACGGTCCAGGAACGTTTTTTCCGGATGAATTTAATTACGGTCCAGGAACGTTTTTTCCGGATGAATTTAATTACGGTCCAGGAACGTTTTTTCCGGATGAATTTAATTACGGTCCAGGAACGTATTTTTCGGATGAATTTAATTACGGTCCAGGAACGTTTTTTCCGGATGAATTTAATTACGGTCCAGGAACACTTTTTCCGGATGAATTTCATTACGGTCCAGGAACCTTTTTTCCGGATGAATTTAAATACGGTCCAGGAACTTTTTTTCCGGATGAATTTAAATACGGTCCAGGAACATTTTTTCCGGATGAATTTAATTACGGTCCAGGAACCTTTTTTCCGGATGAATTTAATTACGGTCCAGGAACCTTTTTTCCGGATGAATTAATTACGGTCCAGGAACCTTTTTTTCCGGATGAATTTAATTACGGTCCAGGAACCTTTCTTCCGGATGAATTTAATTACGTGCCAGGAATCTTTCTTCCGGTCCAGGAACACTTTTTCAGGATTACTTTAAATACGGTCCAAGAACGTTTTTCAATTAAACAATACCCAAATTGGACCGAATTTAAATTGTGCGAGAAAAAAGGTTCCGGCCCTGCAGAAGAAGATAATCGAAACCATTAGTATTTATGGGTCCTTGCATCTTGAACAATCCTGCTACGAAGGAATCCAAGTGGAATCTCACTTCAAAACAAACCTTAAGATATGAGCGAATCCTTACACACCAGAGTATCGCGACATTCTGCGCATATCGCTTATCACTTCTGTGTATCACGGACCAGGTCGCCTAATAGCAGCCACTTTAACCAGTTCTCCACGCATGCGCAGAGTGCGGGTTAAAGTGGATACTCACGCGCGTGAAGTTTGTGGTGAAGCGTCACTTTGCATCTGGTTGTGAAATCTTCCTTGGGGATATCCTAAATCCTGGGTATGGCTACACTGTCTTCTCTTGTAACCATAGAATGCCAGAGAACTGCCGAGGCGGGAGACCCCGTGGAGCAGTTTCGCTGCCAGTTCTTGACGGAGCGACGCAATTGGGTGTTTCGGGATGACGTGTTCTGCCGCGTATGATCTTCGAACATGTCGTTGAGTCTCGCTCTTACGATCTCCAGCCATGTTCACGAGCATCTGCTGTCGTTTCTGCCTGAAGGGAACATTTCTCACCACGGTCATAACACGAAGGCGAACCTGTCCTCTTATTCGTCAATTTTAACCCTTTAGTTACTACTTCGTGTGATGTTTATTTCGATGACGGTCTTATAAATGACAATTTGAGGAGGAGAGAAAAAGGGAAGAGGAGTGAAGGGGAGATTTTGGAGTGGGGAGACAGGGAGGATTTGGGAAGTGGGGATAAAGGGAGGGTATTGAGAAGTAGACAGAAAGGTAAGATGTTGGGAAGTAGAGAGAAAGGGGAGATGATGGGAAGTGTAGGGAAAGGGGAGATATTGGGAACTGGAGAGAAAGGGAAGTGGAGAGAAAGGGATGTGTAGAGAAAGGGAGGATGATGGGAAGTGTAGAGAAAGGAAGATGATGGGAATTGGAGAGAAAGGAAGATGATGGGAAGTGTAGAGAAAGGGAAAATGATGGGAAGTGGAGAGAAAGAAGAGATGCTAGGAAGTTGAGAGAAAGGGGAGATGTTGGGAAGTTGAGGTAAAGGGGAGATGTTGGGAAGTTGAGGTAAAGGGGAGATGTTGGGAAGTTGAGAGAAAGGGGAGATGTTGGGAAGTGGAGAGAAAGGGGAGATGTTGGGAAGTTGAGGGAAAGGGAAGATGATGGGAAGTGTAGAGAAAGAGGTGATGTTGGGAAGTTGAGGGAAAGGGGAGATGTTGGGAAGTGTAGAGAAAGGTGAGATGTTGGGAAGTGTAGAGAAAGGTGAGATGTTGGGAAGTGTAGAGAAAGGGAGGATGTTGGGAAGTGTAGAGAAAGGGAGGATGTTGGGAAGTGTAGAGAAAGGGAGGATGTTGGGAAGTGTAGAGAAAGGAAGATGATGGGAATTGGAGAGAAAGGAACATGATGGGAAGTGTAGAGAAAGGGAAAATGATGGGAATTGGAGAGAAGGGAGAGATGATGGGAAGTTGAGGTAAAGGGGAGATGTTGGGAAGTTGAGGTAAAGGGGAGATGTTGGGAAGTTGAGAGAAAGGGGAGATGTTGGGAAGTTGATGGGAAGTGTAGGGAAAGGCGAGATGTTGGGAAGTTGGTTGGTTGATTTGTTGTTTTAAGTCCACTTTATGCACAGTAAGGCTAATTGGGACTGGACCTACAGTTTAAAGTGGGATCCGAACCACTTGTGCCTCCACCGGGTATCGAACCCGGGACCCCTTGATTACAAGGCGGCGACGCTACCACTGCGCCATCGGGGAGGCCTGAGATGTTGGGAAGTGTAGAGAAAGGTGAGATGTTGGGAAGTGTAGAGAAAGGTGAGATGTTGGGAAGTGTAGATAAAGGGGAGATGATGGGAAGTGTAGATAAAGGGGAGATGATGGGAAGTGTAGATAAAGGGGAGATGATGAGAAGTGTAGATAAAGGGGAGATGATGGGAAGTGTAGAGAAAGGGGAGATGATGGGAAGTGTAGAGAAAGGGGAGATGATGGGAAGTGGAGAAAACGAGGAGATGATGGGAAGTGTAGGGAAAGGGGAGATGTTGGGAAGTGGAGATAAAGTGAAGTAGATGGGAAGTGGAGATAAAGGGAAGTAGATGGGAAGTGGAGAGAAAGGGGAGATGTTGGGAAGTGGAGAGAAAGGGGAGATGATGGGAAGTGTAGAGAAAGGGGAGATGATGGGAAGTGTAGAGAGAGGGGAGATGTTGGGAAGTGTAGAGAAAGGGGAGATGTTGGGAAGTGGAGAGAAAGGGGAGAAGATGGGAAGTGGAAAGAAAGGGGAGATGATGGGAAGTGGAGAGAAAGGGTAGAAGATGGGAAGTGGAGAGAAAGGGGAGATGATGGGAAGTGGAGAGAAAAGGGGAGATGATGGGAAGTGGAGGGAAAGGGGAGATGATGGGAAGTGTAGATAAAGGGAAGATGATGGGAAGTGTAGGGAAAGTGGAGATGTTGGGAAGTGGAGGGAAAGGGGAGATGATGGGAAGTAGAGAGAAAGGGGAGATGATGGGAAGTGTAGATAAAGGGAAGATGATGGGAATTGTAGGGAAAGTGGAGATGTTGGGAAGTGGAGGGAAAGGGGAGATGATGGGAAGTGTAGAGAAAGGGGAGATGTTGGGAAGTAGAGAGAAAGGGGAGATGATGGGAAGTGTAGGGAAAGGGGAGATATTGGGAACTGGAGAGAAAGGGAAGTGGAGAGAAAGGGACGATGTTGGGAAGTGGAGAGAACGGAGAGATGATGGGAAGTGGAGAGAAAGGGGAGATGATGGGAAGTGGAGAGAACGTGGAGATGATGGGAAGTGGAGAGAAGAGGGAGATGATGGGAAGTGTAGAGAAAGGGAAGATGATGGGAAGTGGAGATGAGAGGGAGATGATGGGAATTGGAGAGAAAGAGGAGATGATGGGAATTGGAGAGAAAGGGGAGATGATGGGAAGTGGAGAGAAAGGGGAGATGATGGGAAGTGGAGAGAAAGGGGAGATGATGGGAAGTGGAGAGAAAGGGGAGATGATGGGAAGTGTAGAGAAAGGAGAGATGATGGGAAGTGTAGAGAAGGGGAATATGATGGGAAGTGGAGAGAAAGGGGAAGATGATGGGAAGTGGATAGAAAGGGAAGATGATGGGAAGTGGAGAGAAAGGGGAGACGATGGGAAGTGGAGAGAAAGGGGAGACGATGGGAAGTGGAGAGAAAGGGGAGATGATGGGAAGTGTAGAGAAAGTGGAGATGATGGGAAGTGTAGAGAAAGTGGAGATGATGGGAAGTGTAGATAAAGGGAAGATGATGGGAAGTGTAGATAAAGGGAAGATGATGGGAAGTGTAGATAAAGGGAAGATGATGGGAAGTGTAGATAAAGGGAAGATGATGGGAAGTGTAGGGAAAGGGGAAATGTTGGGAAGTGGAGGGAAAGGGGAGATGATGGGATGTGTAGAGAAAGGGGAGATGTTGGGAAGGGAGAAAATGGGAGATGATGGGAAGTGTAGAGAAAGGGGAGATGATGGGAAGTGTAGAGAAAGGGGAAGATGATGGGAAGTGTAGGGAAAGGGGAGATGTTGGGAAGTGGAGGGAAAGGGGAGATGATGGGAAGTGTAGAGAAAGGGGAGATGTTGGGAAGGGAGAAAAATGGAAGATGATGGGAAGTGTAGAGAAAGGGGAGATGATGGGAAGTGTAGAGAAAGGGGAGATGATGGGAAGTGGAGAGAACGGGGAGATGATGGGAAGTGGAGAGAAGGGGGAAATGTTGGGAAGGGAGAAAAATGGGAGACGATGGGAAGTGTAGAGAAAGTGGAGATGATGGGAAGTGTAGAGAAGGGGAAGATGATGGGAAGTGTAGATAAAGGGAAGATGATGGGAAGTGTAGGGAAAGGGGAGATGTTGGGAAGTGGAGGGAAAGGGGAGATGATGGGAAGTGTAGAGAAAGGGAAGATGTTGGGAAGGGAGAAAAATGGGAGATGATGGGAAGTGTAGAGAAAGGGGAGATGATGGGAAGTGTAGAGAAAGGGGAGATGATGGGAAGTGGAGAGAACGGGGAGATGATGGGAAGTGGAGAGAACGGGGAGATGATGGGAAGTGGAGAGAAGAGGGAGATGATGGGAAGTGGAGAGAAGAGGGAGATAATGGGAAGTGTAGATGAGAGGGAGATGATGGGAAGTGGAGAGAAAGGGGAGACGATGGGAAGTGTAGGGAAAGGGGAGACGATGGGAAGTGTAGATAAAGGAGAGATGATGGGAAGTGTAGAGACAGGGGAGAGGATGGGAAGTGTAGAGACAGGGGAGAGGATGGGAAGTGTAGAGACAGGGGAGAGGATGGGAAGTGTAGAGACAGGGGAGATGATGGGAAGTGTAGAGACAGGGGAGATGATGGGAAGTGTAGAGACAGGGGAGAGGATGGGAAGTGTAGAGACAGGGGAGACGATGGGAAGTGTAGAGCCGAGGGAGATATTGGGAAGATTTGTAATATGAACATTATTGCATATTGAGTAGTGCCAACACTTTTAACCCATCTGCACATGTTGCTTTCTTTTCTATCTTTGAATTGTTTTGGGCCAACTGTACATCCTTTATACGCATATTACCTCTTTCGGCGGCACATATCAGCTCTATTTTGCATCCGAGCGGATTGATCGATTGGACAGAAGAAAAGAGCATTGAATAAATTATTTCTTAGCATCAAACACCGTGATCCTGAGTCGCGAAATCCCAGAAGTATTCAATCTACTCGGGAATCCATTTTCTACTATGCCGGATTGCTCACAGCTACCGTAAGTCATCACAAACTCTCTAACGTAAATTCAATCTTCCGATGCTAAACTCGCTCTCAATTCTCCTCCCATAATCAAGTTAATTCGATCATCGCCTTCTACAAGATATGGGCCAACAATTGCCTCGAGGGGAGCAGCCAGTGCTGGCAACACTGCGGCGCAACAATTGAGAGCTAACGCCCTTCGCATCGCATGATGAATAGGCGGCAGATTGCGTAGACCGAGCGGACTGCTATCTTCCCTCATTAGAAGCGCGATTCCTGGGCGGAAATAACCACTCCTGCACTGGCGTCGGTTGCAAAAGGGCTTTGTAATTGAAAAAAGCATAAATGCAACACGTGTCAATTTCCCGCGCCCTCGATTACAGGGTGCGGAAGAGGCGAAAACAATCCGCCAATTTTCGTGTCCTCCGGATGACGTCATTCCACGAGGACCGACTCTTGGAGCTATTGCGAGGACGTCTCAGACCACGGACGCAGGATTTTTCTCAGGGGAAGCAGCAGTGCTTTAGTGGTGGAGAAGTGGACTTATGCTAATTCTCATAAAGCATCCCCAGCACTAAGATAATTTGCATATGCACCTAAATCTGCTGTCTTCCACGGCACCCCTCGTCCATGTCTACAATTACACCAAATTAAATTTTATGAAGTTTTCCTGATGACTCAGGGGGGCAAGTGCCTCCCCACCCTTTCGGCGTCCTTGCTCAAGACTGTTATTCAGCCTTGTATCGCTCACTAGAGTGTGAATATATAAGCGCCAAAAATATACCAGAATATGTACTCGGCGGCTGAGGGGTTAGCGTACAGTGTCACCAAACCAGGGGGTTCTATGTTTCAATCCCGGATAAGGCTAGGATGAGTGTTTCGTCACCTCACCGCTCATTCTCACCGCCACGATTAATGTAGTGACGGCCAGTGCCCAGGATTTTTTGGAAATGGGGAGGGACAGATCCGAAAATGTGGAACAAATATAAGATCAGAAATGCTGTGGAGGTATTACACTGTGCACGGAGAATGTTTGGAGAAAGCAAATAAAAACTCGAGAGGGTTCGACCAATGAACGCCTGAGAGGGGAAGGAGAAAACGCGGCTGCAGCTACCAGCCGTTTGCAGCAGCGTGCACTGCTTTGCTCCACTCACTCGTTTTATCCCCTTCTCTGTCGTTATGCGCGGCCTTGCACCACAGATTACTGAGGCACTATAGATGTGACCACCAACGCCGTAGTATTATTGCAGCTAGACGTGCAATTGTATAGTTGCAATATTATGGTGCAAAGTAACTCACCGACAGTGTTCGGAAAGTTACTTAGTTTAAAAAGTAACTCAGTTACAGTTACTTTTACAGTAACTTTCCAGTGTTACAATTACTCAGTTTAAAAAGTAACTCAGTTACAGTTACTTTCCAGTGTTACAGTTACTCAGTTTAAAAAGTAACTCAGTTAGTTACTTTTACAGTAACTTTCCAGTGTTACAGTTACTCAGTTTAAAAAGTAACTCAGTTACCGTTACTTTCCACTGGAAATGTTCTTGCAAACAAATTACACAAATCGATTACCAATTGTAATAAAAAAGAAAGACACTAACGGATGCTGTTTACACAAGAGAGACAATGAGGCTACAGATGAACAAACTACAGAAACTAGACACACTTCACAGCACACAACTGACAGCAATAGGAAAGAATCCTCCTGCTAATCTCATCTTCCTGCTTCTGGGAAATCCACCCCTCTTCCGAGGTATGCATATCGCTTTAGAATTGAAGACCACCTGTCACTCTGAAATGCTTGGAACCCAGTGCCTTGCCTACCGAATGGCCACGGATAGGAGACAAATTTAGTTCAACAACTTTCTCTTTTCCTCTTCCATTGTTTGGAGGAATTAATGTAACACAGGATGAACATTTGTATCGCAGCAGAAACTAGTAGTTTATCGATGGTTCCGGTTCACTTTAAGTCCTAAATAACCAATAATTTACGACACTTATATAGCAACAAGTGTCATGAAGTAACTTTAACTGTATAAATAACTGTTGAGACATTACTTCTATTGGAAAAAGTAACTAATTACAGTTACATTTCTTCAAGAAAAGTAACTGTTACTTGTAACCGAGTTACTTTCAAACACTGCTCACCGATATACCGCCTCCCCTGTTACCGAACAAACAATCAGCAAGACAATCGCTCACAGACAAAGGGTTTCATCTCAGCGTGTAGCTTGGTGCTTATTGCTTATATTCAATTCTAAGAATTAGAATAGTATTCCTCAAATTAACAATGTTTTAAAATTATTTATTTATTTAATTATTTAATAGAAGATTCCAAATACAGCGTTAGCCATTTTACATTGGAACGATTTTATAGAACATTCATTCATTCATTGTTTTCTGCCAAATTGGCAGGTTTTTCACTGCAATCTCCAGCTTTCCCTATTCTCCGCCTTACGCTTCGTAATAGCATACGACCCAGTTAATTTAATATCATCCATAAGCTGATATCTTTTTCTTTCACGGACTTTCCCTCCTTCAACCATTCCCTCCAAGGAATCTCTTAGCAGGCAGTTCCTTCTTAGACAGTGTCCTAACCAGTTTCTTTTCCTCTTCTTGATGGTCTCCAGCATAGATCTTTTTTCACCAACTCTTTTTTCAGTACGGCTTCGTTTCTCACCTTGTCCATCCATTTTACACGCTCCATTTTTCGCCATGTCCACATTTCAAAAGCTTCGAGTCGTTTCTCTTCATTTCTTCTCAACGTCCAGGTTTCTGCACCATATAGTGCTACACTCCACACAAAACATTTCACTAATCTCTTCCTTAGACCTATGTCCATGGGTCCACAAAAAACATTTTTTCTTCTATTGAAAGCTTCTTTTGCTATTGCGATTCTCATTTTCACTTCTTGTTTGCAGCTCATGTCACTGCTTATAGTGCATCCGAGGTACTTGAAGCTATCCACTTGCTGGATTTTTTCACTGTTTGCTCTCACATTAATATTCCTTGGTTTCCGTCCTATAACCATTGCTTTTATCTTCTTTACATTAATATTCATCCCATACTGCTCACAGTTGCTGTTTAACTCTTCTAACATACTATTTATGCTTCTTTCATCCCCAGCGAATAATGCCATGTCATCAGCAAATCTTATGCAGTTTATTCTTCTTCCTCCCAATTTGACACCTCCTGTTCCCTGGAAACAATTTTTCACTATATCTTCTAAATAGATATTAAACAAAGTAGGCGATAGGCAGCATCCTTGTCGTACTCCTCTTCCAATTTCACAGTCTTCTGTCATTTCGTCTCCTGTTCTCACTTTAACTCGTTGATTCATGTATAAATTGGTTAGAAGTCTTCTCTCTTTCCAATCTACCCGAATTTTCTTAAGAATTTTTGAAAGTTTAACCCAATTCACTCTATCAAAGGCTTTCTCCAGGTCTACAAATACTACAAACACCTCCTTTCCTTTCTCTAAATATCTTTCCCCAATGGTCCTCAGTAAACCAATTGCATCCCTTGTACCTCTTCCTTTCCTAAAAATTATAACATAATACAACAAAAATAATAACATAGAAAAATTACACGTGGTTAAGAGACTTACATACTTTTAGCTAACTTTCTTCTAAAACGGGCCAGATTTTCAAAAATGTATATTTCGCTTCCTAGATTATTATATTGACTAGGCAGTCTATGGAACAGAGAGCGCTGGATGAGGCACAATCTCGGCTTCTGAGAAGCAAAAGGTTGAGTGCTTCTTGTTGAGCGGGCAGGCACACGAAAGTGAATTTCCTGAAGAAGGCGGTCACTTCTGATGTTGCCATTCACTATTTTGTGTAGAAATACAGGGAGTCCATAAAGTCCTACAAAAAACTAAAACTCTATAACTTGAAAACTATTAAGTTTATTAACAAAATATTTTGTGTGTACTTAGAGTAAGGTTCAAAGTTTATTTCCTGCCTGTTAGGTTCATCGCCAAACCTCCAATTGTGCACCATTCACGTCCAAACACTGTTGCAGTCCTTTTGTGAAACCGAGAATTGCGTGCTGACGGTGCTCTCCTGGCATATTCAGAATCACATCTCTTATTTTATTTCTTTTAGGTCATCCAGATTAGCTGGTTTCTGTGAATACACCTCGGTCTTTACATGTCCCCACAACCAATAATCGGAAGATGTTAAGTCTGGTGATCTTGCAGGCCAAGGTGTGGGCCCTCTTCGGCCAATCCATCTACCTGGAAATTGTTCGTAAAGAAACTGCATTCTCATGTCACAGTCTTCGTCTTTCAGATCGTGTACAAATTTTAACGGGCCTTCACCTTCTTGCGTACGATCTTGTGTAATGTTGACTTCGGTATTCCCAGTTCCAGTGGTCTTCGTTTCAGCGATTCCATTGGACTCCGATGCACGCTGTCCTGCACTGACTGAATCACATCGTCACTCGATCCTGGCCTTCCACTGCGTGGCAAATCTGACACACTTCCCGTTGCCTTGAACTTCTCATATCATCTCTTGATACTTGAATTTGCTGGGGGTAGTTTCCCATATGTTGTCTGGAACATTCTCTGCACTGAAACACAAGATTTTAACTCTGCAAACCACAGAACACACTGTGCCTTTTCCTGGATGGACGCCATCTTAAGTCACATGATCACGTGATTACCAGTCCAAGCGTCACTGAGCAGTGTGGGCAGAACAAAACTTTAAACTTCCACCCTTCTCACCCAAAAAATGTGTATTGTTAAACCCAACAGCTAAAAAGTTATAGAGTTTTAGTTTTTTGCAGGACTTTATGGACTCCCTGTATATGGTCAGCCAGTCTATGTTTCTCTTGAGGAGTTTGGATATTTAACATTTGCAGGAGGATGGACTTTTGCAAGTGTTTTGTGGACGGAATTCGGTGTCCAACAATGGCCAGGAAGAAATTTAGGACGGAATTTAGTCTATCTGAATTTGAGGGGCATGCCACAGACCAGATCGGAGAACAGTATTCAATTTTAGGTGACACAAAAGATTTGTAAAAGGTGCTGAGGGCAGTCAAGTTGTTTATTTCCGTGAAACGATAGAGAAGACCCAGCATACGCATTGAACCCCTTGTGACTGTAGAGATGTGCTCAGAAAAGGAAAGTTAATTTTACGAACACCAGCACCATTCATTGACCAGCCATGATAATTATATGACTAGAAAATAATATATTTATAAATTAAATTATGCGTATTAGCAATTCTTGTAATGAAGAACATGTCTAAATCTCAGTTAACCATAAAAAACATTGACATTATATCATCACGACTGCAGCACGAGAAAAGTCTGGACAGGGATTAAGAAGAATGGACTGTCCAGGCTAAATCGTGACGTATGGTAGCCTTGCATGAATGGTTATGCCGTAAAACTAAAATTACCAAATATTGCAGACTGCAGACTTCTGGAGCCTGCCTCTTTCCACAAATAACCCATTCATTTATGCATGGTAAAATCTGAAGAATCGTCAGCTATTTTTGTTGGTTTTTATAGGATCACATCAAGGCATTTCATAGATCGAGGGAGGGTGCAGATTCCCACTGCGCATGCGCTACTGAGACCGAAGCAACACGATGCACGCCATTTAAAAAAATGGCCCAGTGCGAGAGACACGTGCAGCTTGACGTTCTGAGGGTTCGTTCCCAAGTGAGACGTGTCGCTTGTCAATTCAGTGTGAAACCTTCCTATATTATTCTCTAGCTTTTACAAGCTACGGTCGACACAAATCAAATCACCCATTAAACATTCTCTCCAGCTTACCAACGCTAAACATTGGTTCGTTCCTTTTTTTCCCGCCATTAAGCCAGCTGCCCGGCGATTAGCCGGTGGAGATAGTTTGATTGTTGCTCTGACTTTGTTGTGCTTTGATTGCGCTCCCGGTCCTCGTTGTCC
Organism: Lepisma saccharinum; assembly: GCF_977018435.1. NCBI lineage: Eukaryota > Metazoa > Arthropoda > Insecta > Zygentoma > Lepismatidae > Lepisma > Lepisma saccharinum. The sequence goes on along the minus strand of NC_139252.1, from coordinate 58,189,243 downwards.
GCCGATCGATCGCGTGACCAGGTAGAGAGGCTTAGTCCAGGCTCCGACTTGACTCTGGCTATGAAATATTTACTTCGCCTGCCTGCCAGTGTAGCCAACTCCGTGGCGACAATGTCACTAGGAATTGTGTGTGCCGGTGTGGCAGCTGGAGGCTAGTCTGGGGCATAACCCAACCTCCATCCCACCTCTCTATCCCTACATTAGAAATTTTTCGAACAATTTATAGTAGGGAACCATCGAGAAAGATAAGTGCAATGAAAATAATTGAGAAACAGCGAGAAGAAACAAAGTGATAGAGAATGAGAAAGATACAGGGGCGGCTTAAGTCCACTTTATGCACAGAAAGGTTAATCTGGACTGAACATACAGTTTAAAGTAGGTTCCGAACTACCATGTGCGTGGCAATTTGTTTTAATAAGACTTGTACGAGGGCTGTTCAATAATGATCATAAATTTCTTATGCTCATGATGTATTGTATACAAATTTAATTTTATGTTGCATTGTTAGTTTAATGTGTAATGAATATGTGGTAAGATTTTCAATTATATCTTGCCAGTCGTACGTCAGTGGCAGCCGTGCAAGTTCAGACACGTTCAGTATCGCCTACGGCTCGTACCCGAACAACAGGACGTTTGCGTCCAGGCTTGTTCGCGGTTGAAGGCAATGTTACAGGAACGTGATGTGTTTCTTTCGAAGGTTATCACTGCAGATGAAACTTGGCTACACTATTACGATCCAGAGAGCAAATCTCCGTCATCACCAACACCAAAGAAAGCCAAAAAGTGGTGCTTTCTGCTGGAAAGTTATGGACATATCATTTCTCGATATTCAGGAAATGGTGTATCAGCATGTCGTACCAGCGCATACAACTTTAACTAGAGCATACTATAGGGATGTACTGAAAATTCTCCAAGTCCATGCCAATCGCAAAAGGCAACATTTGAAAGAATCAGGTTGGATGCTGCACCACGGTAATGCTCGTCCGCACATCGCAGGTGTCTTCATCCCCCTTACTGTCCAGATCGAGCACATCCTGACTTTTTTTTATTCCCTAATGTGAAGAAACACCTTCGTGGAAAGCGTTTTCCATCATCAGAAGCAGTGATGAAGGCGATTTGAAGCACCTATCGTAACATTGCTTCCAGCATGTCTTTGAAGAGTGGGAAAAAAGTGTGACAAGCGCATTGCATCGCATGGGAACTACTTTGAAAAGGACCATCAAAATTTGGACGATGAGTGAGGCTATGTTGTTATCCCAAAATTATGATCATTATTTATTGAACAGTCCTCGTATTTATTGTTGACAAGAATGAATTGAAGTTACTGGTGGAGAACCTAACTAGTACCTATATTGCAAAATCATGTAGCAATTTAAGCTACCAGGTAACTGCTATGTTGGTGTCATTATGTATGTATTAAATAAACACATACATACAATAAACGTGTTCTTAACAGTAATGGTTAAGGTATGTAAATATAAGGCTAATATTTTTCGTCATTAAAGTCATTTAACATGGTCCTGTTTTTTATTGGAGGAATGTGGAAAGTAGAAGGATCAGGGTATTAAAGAAAAGGGGGTCAGGGTGGAAAGCAGGGGAGCGCCAAAAATCCACCTCTCCCGCAGGCCACCCTTGCCCTGAACCAATTTATAACAAGATGGCAGAGATAGCAAGCCACTGGTCATATAAGTATATCTCATTGGCATCCTAAGTAAATATGAATTCCTGAAAACAAACTATCGTAAGAGTTGCAAATGAAGCTTACGTAGGTGTTGAGAAAAACTCTTGAGGTACACGGTTCCGGGTTCGAATCCTGGCCTGGGCATAGGTGTTCGTTGTGAATCTCCCTGCATCAATTTTATCATATCGTCACTCATCCTCATCTTCGCGATTAGCCAAGAGTGGCGAAGAGGCGAAGTAAAAACAATGTAAATCAATCAGTCTTGTGTTACACAGTCTCATGCGAAGATTCTCAGTAATGCTTATGGTCATGGGAGTCCGGAAGGGGGGCAAGGGGGGCCGTGGCCCACCCTGGAAAATGAAAGTCAACCAAAAATATTTGTCACATATAATTTTTTTTCAGCCACAATTATATGTCTTAATTATTGCATGAAAATGATAAATTCAAATTTAAGCAATGTTTTTTGAGGGAACAACACTGTTATTGGGGAAAATTTACCTTGTTTGCCTTCCCCCCCTGAAAAAAAAGACCTTCCTTGACCCTCCCTGGAAAAAATCCTGTGGACGTCCATGCTTGTGGTACGTAAAGGACTTACAGTAAATGAAAGAAAAAAGTTAGAGAACCGCTGGTCATGTATTACCCGAGTGAAAAGTATTGACCTTTCATTGTCTATGAAGCTAGAGTATGGCCTACGTTAATATTTATCCTGCTTACTTATTTAACGATTCAGTCAATGTCCTATTTCTGAGTTGGCAACATTTTTCAAATGTGCAAAGCGAATGAGAACAACAACGTTTTCCACTTTCGCAGTTAAGTAACACATGGATTCTCACGCACGCACGAAATTCATCAATTATGGACGTACAGTTTGTTGGCGGACGGTCAAAGACACCAGCAACAAGTTTTAGCACCGCTCCCACCACGGCCATAAAAAGCATGCGGTTGGCAACGCTGGCGAGCACCGTACCGTGACGAGCGAGGCCAAACACATCGATTCAGCAGACCGGGTTACGCTTTTCCCGCTCCCGGTGACTGATAGGGCGCCGGGAAACTTCTTTGCTCTCGACATAGTTTGAATAACGCCCTTTCGTTCCCTCAAAAACACCCCGGTCGATTGCCCTGTGTTTGGGGGCGAGAAGAGGGGAGTTTTTATTCCACAGCGCCTCCGCCGATTTCGTGTGATGTCTGTGCTCAGGTCGAATGCTGTCACGCATACTGTTCGTTGAATTGGTTGAGTTGCCTTGTATCTTAGGGATTTGGTCTTTTAACTTCCTTTCATCTCTTGTGCACAGTTTTTATTTTAATACAATAGTTTATATTTAATTTCTGTAGAACTTATTTAATGTTCTGTTATATTCCTTTCTAAAGCTATATCATGGAGTTACCGAAGGGACACAAGAGTTTCATACGTCTTTCAGACCGAAACGGCACGACAAGCGGCATGGGGGTTTTCAGGAATATTTCAGACCAAAGCGACGCGGGAATTTTAGGAACCTTCAGACCGAAGCGACAAGCTACATGAGTTTTTCAGGAATATTTCAGACCAAAGCGCGACACGGGATTTTTTAGGAACCTTCAGACCGAAACGGCACGAAAAGCGACACGGGGGTTTTCAGGAACATTTCAGACCAAAGTGACACGTGATTTTTTTAGGAACCTTCAGACCGAAGCGACAAGCTACGCGAGTTTTTTCAGTAATATTTCAGACCAAAGCGCAACACGGGATTTTTTAGGAACCTTCAGACCGAAACGGCACGAAAAGCGACACGGGGGTTTTCAGGAACATTTCAGACCAAAGCGACACGTGATTTTTTAGGAACCTTCAGACCGAAGCGACAAGCTACGCGAGTTTTTCAGTATTATTTCAGACCAAAGCGCAACACGGGATTTTTTAGGAACCTTCAGACCGAAGCGACAAACGGCAAGCGACGCGGGGTTTCCAGGAATATTTCAGACCAAATCGACACGGGTTTTTTTGAGGAACCTTCAGATCGAAGCGATAAACTACAATCGACACAGGGTTCACCATCCTCACTTTTTCACGGAACCACGTATTGTTTCTTCCGTCATGATTACTCCACTGTTACGAATCAGATGCAGGGTTTCCCCACTACAAGAACGCGACCGCCGAAGCCTCCTGCCTCTTTCTGCCACTCTTACAACGTCACAGTACCGCTGGTCACTCTGCAGTCCAAACGTGCATACGAGAGCGCTCTTCCACATATACGGCGAGTTACCATTAGCTGTTGGTTGGAAAATGTCTACGGAATATTGATATCGAGTATTTAATATTCTGATAGTATTTATATTTCTTGTAGGACTGGGCCGATACCGATTTATTGTGAAAAACAACTGTATTTTATAAAGTTGATGCTGAATACTCACTCACTAACATTAACCAATATTTTGAACAACTCTTATTTGTCAAGCATCGGCATTTGTGTCAGTGGGAATCGGTAATAGTGTCGCTATTGATGGGTATCGGTTGAAACTGTTATCGGCTCAGCCCTAATTTTTGATTACGGCCCCTTTCGCCTTATTGCGTTTTCACCTCCCCCAGTAGGGGTGTAAGGGGTGCTCCTTCCACGTAGTGCACCCAATAGTCAACCTCACTTCCACGTAGTATACCCTGGACTAGAGACTAACGAGGCTCTGGCGACGGGTCCCATGGCCAGTATAATTCTGTGTCGTCCTTATTTGTGCTGAGTGCTCCTTTACAGCCTCAGCTTTTAACGAAAGTCAGATTAATATTTCATGATTTTAGTTATGCAACTTTAGAGTTATGTGTAACGATAAGGGGCTGGACCGCGTATAATGTGACGGGTGCAAGATAGCCTTGGTGCTGACGCATCCAAAATTTTAAATTCATATCATATCATATCACCTCCCAGAGTACAATTTCGCGTGATTTATGTGACACTAACTTTCTAAAGCGAAACGGGACATCCCATTTCACCTTACACACAAAAAAATTCCCACCAGGGAATACTATCGACATGAAGGGTGCAACGTCCCACCTACACACAATTACCACACTCTAAACACTTCACTTAGGAGGACGGCAAAAGTCTACCCATATGCGCTAACTTTTTGTCAGCCGTAGAACATGGACTCAGAAATATCTCAGGGCTTGCTGGGTGTAAGGAAAGACTATACCAGCTTAATATATATGTTTATTATAGTCTCAACACAAGGGTGTCCGTTTGCACACTTACACACGTGTCTTTACCTGAAACCCTTACCACGCTCGTGCATTTACTTGTACCACACACGCACGTTCTTTTACATGTACCACCTTTGGTCTCGAAGAGATAAGGGGGGCAGGGAACATCCAATTTATTCCTCGCTGTGAGGCGCCAGGGGGAGTATGGGGACCTAATTTTATTTAGGGCCTTGGTCGCCGCTGACGTCACGGGTTCCCCTGTAAAAGAGAGTATGTTGTGCGTAGTACCCCAACCACAGCCGGGAATTGGCCGAAACCAATCTGTACTCCCGAACAACGGGCGCAGGGTAAAGGATTAAAGGATGCCGCCACACCACGGCGTTAGCTGGGAGTTGGCAAGCCAACCGGTGTCTCCTATGAAGGGACGGCAGGTTAGAAAAGGAAGGTCCGGGTGCTCCCAGACAAGCCGGGCAGGTAGAACCTGGGCACCTATCAGCCTAAGCGAGCGGACCAGGTAGGTAGGTTGCTGCTAGGCTCTTCTTCTTCTTTCTTCTTTCTCCGTCCTTCCTTCTGGGATGGCTTCTAGTTCTCAGGCTGGGAGGCCAGTTAACCCTGGATGTTTGCCTGTTGACATCAGGGAGCCAACTGAGCTCCGGGCCTCGCTGCACTGGCTTTATACTCGCGGGGGCGGCGCATTGGTGGTGAAAATTTTAACTACAACTACGCGTAGCTAACTCATTTTTTTACATATTGCAACCTTCTTACTGAGAAACATCCAAGAAGTGACATTAAGAAAACACTAGTGGGAAAATCACTAGTTGCACGTGTCAATATAAACTAAAACTGTGTGCATTCAGACAATACAATTGATATTGAGCCTCGCAGGACTCTTCAACGAATTTGAACAGTATAAATGACAATAAATGATAACATTTTCTGAATACAGCAACCACGCAGGGTCTAATAATAAGCGAAGCTAATAAACGTAGAGGTGGATCCGTTAGCGTTTACAGAAAACAGCGACCACGCAGGGTCAAATAATACGTAGAGGTGGATCCGTTAACACATTTAAACTAAAAGCGTACGCCTCGGAGGGACATATAGCATGCATTCTTCTTAACAAAATATAATATGGCGACCACGCAGGGTCGTTACATACGCCCCTCCCTCGGGCAAAAATTTTGAAGAAATTTAAATCTTACAATTTATGAAAAATTTTCATGAAACATTGATTTCAAATTCAATAGAAAAAATGACAGTAATAAGAGTCTGTTTCTCCTACACATTAGTCACTAGGTCATCTTCTTCCCCTACCACTTCTCTTCTTCGCTCCGATGAACACCTGTAGAGGCGAAGGTTGTCGAAGTTCACTCGGTCGACGGGTTGCCTGGTCCTGGGGTGAACTAACATTGCTGTGTTGTTCCGAAGATCAGTGGCTAAATAAGGTCCAATATACACTTCGAAGAGCTTAGCTATTGTTTTATTTTTCTTCGAACTAAGCTTATGATTTCGAACAAGAACCAAGTCGTCTTCGTGCAGCTTGAGCGCATGGCCTTTAGTCTTAAATTTTCGTTTGATATTTCTAGAGCGCTCTTTGGACTTGGCTAGAAACAGCTTTTGATTCCAGTTGGAGATTTGCGGGTCTACTTCGTTGATAGGCCAGTTGAAATGATCAAGGACTTCGTTAGGAACGGCTCTGTTGAAGAATAATTCTGAAGGAGCAAAGCCGGTGGCTTCAGATACCGAATTATTGAGTAGCCAACAGATTTCAGTTAAAAATTTAGACCAACTTTGATGTTCACGATGGCAGAACAATCTGAGTAACCTTACAATTTCTTGATTCATCCTTTCGATTGTATTACTGCTTGGGTGGTAGGCGGTCGTGAAGAAATATCTTATGCCTTTCTGGTCAAGGTAGTCTTTCCATAGCCTTGAAGTAAACTGGGTACCCCTGTCTGACAAGATGGCCTTAACTTTGGGAAAGTGGGAAAAGTATCCTCTCTCCATTATATTTATTATCTCTCTTGCAGTCCCTCGCCGTAAGGGATAAACTGAGACAAACTTTGTACTAACGTCTACCAGGGACAATATGTATTGGTATCCCTGAGATAAAGGTAGCTTTCCAATTAAATCTATGGACAGCAGCTGGTGAGGATCCTTCTGATTTATGTGCATCTTGTTCTTAAGAATTCCTAGTTTATCCATCTTAGTCTTAGCACACGTGAGGCAATCTCTGACATGTTTAACTACATCTGCCTTCAATTTTGGCCAAAAATAACGGGTCTTAATTCGGCTTAAGGTTTTGGCTAGGCCGAAATGTCCCTGCTCGTCGTGATTTTCTTTCCTAACTTTCTCCTTTAACTTTTCTGGAACACACAACTTCCACGTTACTTCATCTCCAGAACTCTTCCTGAATAAAAGATTACCATACCTTTGGTACAACTTCTTAACTTTTGTTTCTGCAGGCGAATCTTGCTCTTCCTTTTGTTCTAGGATTTTGATGATAGGCCGGCAAAAGTCATCAGCTTCTTGAGCTTCTATCCAACTTTCCACCTCCTCTATTTCATCTCGCTCCTGCCAGATGTAGTTTACATGGAAATTTCTGGTTTCTGGTTCCACGTCTTCATATTCCGCTGGATATCTGCTAAGCACGTCAGGTACTAAGTTTTATTTTCCTTGGATGTAAATAATCTCGAAAGAGTAGGACTGCAATCTGATGGACCATCTAGTAAGACGGCAATTCCAGTTCTTAGAGTTTTGTAGCCAAACTAATCCACGATGGTCAGTATAAATCTTGAAATGTCTACCCTTCAAATAAATTTCAAACTTATTCACTCCAAATAAGATGGCCAAACATTCAAGCTCATGAATTGAATAATGCCTTTCATTGTTCTTTAATTTTCTACTAGCATACTGAACAACAGCTTTATCTTCTCCTTGCTCTTGAAATAGGATGCACCCTAAACCTTTAGTTGAGGCATCGCTCTGAATGCAGAACTCTTTATCTAGATCCGGCTGCACTAACGCTGGAGTACTTACTAATTCTTCTTTTAACTGAGAAAAAACTTCTTCTTGAGCTGGACTCCAATTCCATTTGGTAGCTTTGGAAAGCAGCTGCACCAGAGGTTCTGTCTTCACAGAGAAGTTCTTTATGAATTTTCTTCTCCAGTTTGCTAGTCCTAAAAATTTTCTAACGTCCTTTTTACTATTAGGGCGAGGGAACCTTAGAATGGCTTCATTCTTCTTTGGATCTACCTTGATCTGATCACCAGAGATTAAATGTCCGAGATACACTAGTTCTCCTTTCACAAAATTACATTTTCTTAATTTCACCTTGAGACCGACTTCTTCCAGTCTGCGAAGAACTTCTTCTATGTGTGTTAAATGAGTTGGAAAATCCGAATCAAAAATAAGGAGATCATCAATATACACCGTTAAATAACTTTCAGTCTCAGGTCCAAACACACGGTGCATAACAGATACAAAAGTAGAAACTGCATTCGATAAGCCATAGGGCATTTTTAGGAATTCATATTGACGACCTTTGTAGGAAAAGGCTGTATATTTTCTACACTCTCCTCTTAGGGGAATCTGCAAGTAACCTGAGGCCAGATCCAAACTAGTGTAGTATCGTGATCCTCGGAATCGTTGTAAAGATTCGTCAATTGGTGGGTAGGAAAAGGCTGTATATTTTCTACACTCTCCTCTTAGGGGAATCTGCAAGTAACCTGAGGCCAGATCCAAACTAGTGTAGTATCGTGATCCTCGGAATCGTTGTAAAGATTCGTCAATTGGTGGGACGGAGCTCTTAGGGACCACCATGATTGCATTGAGTTGACGAAAATCCAGACAAGGCCGTACACTTCCGTCAGGCTTGTCGACCACTAATAATGGGTTCAGATACGGAGACACAGATGGTTGGATGATATTCCATGCTTTCCAGAGATCTAATTCCTTTTCCAAAGCTTTTCTTTTGGAAAGCGGTACTGGGTATGGGTGGCGGTAAACTGGTTCAGAACTTTTCAGTACGATCTCGCATTCAGCACTTTCCATGGTTCCTGGTTTCTCTGAGAATACCTCTAGATACTGCAGCAGCACACTGAATAACTCCTGTTTCTGGGAATCGAGCAAAATATTTATCGTATCGACCTTCTCTCTGAGGTCAGTGGGTTTATACATCCAATCCACTTCTTCATCTTGGATTCTTTGGATATACCGCACTATATCAATATTTAATGGATTCCCCTCGCTCTGCTCAGAAGTTTTTCCGAACGACAACGTTACAATATTTTTCCTGAAGTTGATTTCAGCCTCGTGCTGTTTCAAGAAAGGCATTCCTAACAGAAGATCAGTTCCAAATCCTTTTAAGATGAAAACCTCAGTACTGAAATTTAAACCACCAATTTCTAACTCTACACGCCTGCTTCCACATACACGCTTCTTATGACTTCCAGAGAAATCTACCAATCGCACCTCTGGAACTTTCTGGATCTGTATGCCAGGTATCTTATCTACTAACTTAGTCCAGATTGAATAATTAAGGATCGAGCATTCACTTCCAGTATCAATCACACAGGTCACTGTAAAGTCCATTAATTTAGCTTGCACTACCGGAGATCTGTATCTAATTTTGGATTCCCTTGCAGACTTCAATTCCTTTTGTAAAATGGTATCTTCTGTTTCTGTTAGCTGGAAATTTACTAGTAACTCTTGGACATCTTTATCTATTAATTTGGGCCGCTCCATCGAAGTCCCTTGCCTAAACAGGAACGAAGCATTTAGACAAGGTCCTAGTTTGTCTGGCTAGACTGGGACCTTTGATTTTGATGAAACTCCCGCGCTGTTTCTACGGCCTCCTCCTGCTCCGATGTAATGTTTTGTCTAGGAGATGGAGGTCCGCGAATCTCATTCTGCTCACCCGTAAATCGTCGTCTCGGAGGACTAGGGCTACTTCTACCCTCACGGATCCTTCTTGGGCCAGGAGATCTACGTCTTTGGTTTTGGTAAGGTCGGAAAGAGTTTCTTCTAAATTCACGCCTGCCTCCTCTTTCATTAGTGAAACGTTGAGGGCGCTGGTAATTACCTTCTGACCTCGTTTCTATGTTCCGGACTTTATAGTTCCTTGAGGGATTCTGTTCTTTTCCCTTCGGTTCATCTTTGTTCCTCCATGCATCTGGCTCATCATAGATTTCAAAATCCTTCAGGAAATGGGTTAGGTCATCTACCGTTCTGGGCGCATGTGCTAAACAAAGGTTTCGCATTCTATAAGGAAGTTGTCCGGTGATCAAATTAAGTACTTCTCCCTCATTAAAGTTATCACTCAGGTTTCTATAGGCAGCATAAACGCTCCAGGCAAAGCTCTCCATACTTTCGTGGACAAGTCTGGAATATCTCCTGTTTCTCACAGCTGTTAGCTGCCGTTGTCTAGCCTTCTCAGAAGCGAATTCTTCTTTGAACCTGGCGCAAAAGTCAGCATAATTCACGAAACTATCAATATTTCCTGCAAGCCAGTGTTCAGCTTTATCAGTGAAGACTCTAGGAAGCAACTCTAGCCTATAATGTTCGGGTACCTGCATAAGTTCAAAGCTGACGTTGAGCTCCCGAAGATATTTTTCAGCTGACTGAGCCTCAATGTCGCCTTTAAATTTAGGAATGTGGGCGATATCCGCCATTCTAGGCATCTTAAAATCTGGCCTTCTTCTAGGTGGCGATCCATCTGAAGTATCATCGTATCGAGGCCTCTTTCTTCCGTCAACCTTCATTCTGTTGGCAGCGAATAGAGGTTCCTCAGCTAACCTGGGCGGGTCATAAGGAGTAGCATCCGGATTCAGATCTCTATCCGGAGTAAAAGGGCTGGAATGAACATCTGGAGTGGGTTCTGGCTGAACATTCAATCTTTGGAACTGAATCTGAAGTTCACTTACCCTCTGGACAAATGTTCCTGTCTGATCTTGCATTTCTCTTCGCAGAGATACTTCAAGCTTCCTTGTCTCTACCCTAAGAGAATTCACCTTCTCTTCAGCTGCCTGCTCTACGTCCTTCCGCAGAGTTGAGGTCATTGACTCCATCACTTCCTTCTGTTCCTGCACGACTTTCTCGATGGATTCGGTCTTGTCACCCAAGTTTTGGACAGCTTTCTCAATGGACTCCACTGTAATCTCTACTTGTCCGCGCCACTGAGATAATGGTTCCAGTCTTTCCTGAAGTACCTCTTTTACTCTCTCCTCAACCTTTGCTATCTCTTGCTGAGAAGTAAGTTGGATACTTTCTACTCCGGCCTTAAGTCCTTCTATGTCAGTCCTCTGCTGGGCAAAGAGGGCTTGCAGTTCATTCCTACGCTTCTCTTCTTCTTCCTCTTTTTCTTTCTTTCTTATTTCCTCTAGGCTCTCAATTAAAGCTCGGAGAGTTTCAAAGTCCTTTTCCCTTTTCTCTTCAATTTATCTTCTTTCTAGCTCTTTTCTCTTCAATCTCTCGTTTCTCTAGCTCTCTTTTCTCTTCAATCTCTCGTTTCTCTACCTTTCTTTTCTCTTCAATCTCTCGTTTCTCTAGCTCCCTTTTCTCTTCATGAAACTCTATTAGGGATCTAAGTTCCATCAGTTCTTTTTTTCTCAGCTTTTCAGCCTGAACTGCCTCTCTTTTGCGCACTTTCTCTTCCTCCTGTTTCTCTTTCTTTCTGCGCTCTTCGTCTTCAAGTCTCTCTTTCTCTCGGCGTATTTCTTCTTCAAGTCTCTCCTTCTTTCTGTCTTCCCTATCTTTCGTCAGCCATTCCAATAACCAATGGTCTGATGGAGGATTGGTCAGCGGACTTGGTTCTTGTATTGCGGTCTCCTCTACTTGAGTCTGCGGACCAGATTCACACGTCTGGCATTTAACTCCTACAGCGGGGAAGGTAGCCACATCTTTTCCATCACAGCTCCAGTGAATTTGGCGCTGGCACTGGCAACACTGGAAATGTGCTGCCTCTTCTCCCAGTTCTTCACAGCAACCATATCCAGACTCTGAATCCATGGTCTTCCTCCCTCTACTTCTCAGGTTCATACCAGTAAATTCTTGATCCATGTTTAATACAGTCCACACTTTCACTTTCACTGGACAGTCCTTTTAATGCACAGTTCGGTTTACTTCGCTTAATTGCACAGTTCTGTCGGGCCCCACGTTATGGCGCCAAAAACTTTTGCAACGTCCCACCTACACACAATTACCACACTCTAAACACTTCACTTAGGAGGACGGCAAAAGTCTACCCATATGCGCTAACTTTTTGTCAGCCGTAGAACATGGACTCAGAAATATCTCAGGGCTTGCTGGGTGTAAGGAAAGACTATACCAGCTTAATATATATGTTTATTATAGTCTCAACACAAGGGTGTCCGTTTGCACACTTACACACGTGTCTTTACCTGAAACCCTTACCACGCTCGTGCATTTACTTGTACCACACACGCACGTTCTTTTACATGTACCACCTTTGGTCTCGAAGAGATAAGGGGGGCAGGGAACATCCAATTTATTCCTCGCTGTGAGGCGCCAGGGGGAGTATGGGGACCTAATTTTATTTAGGGCCTTGGTCGCCGCTGACGTCACGGGTTCCCCTGTAAAAGAGAGTATGTTGTGCGTAGTACCCCAACCACAGCCGGGAATTGGCCGAAACCAATCTGTACTCCCGAACAACGGGCGCAGGGTAAAGGATTAAAGGATGCCGCCACACCACGGCGTTAGCTGGGAGTTGGCAAGCCAACCGGTGTCTCCTATGAAGGGACGGCAGGTTAGAAAAGGAAGGTCCGGGTGCTCCCAGACAAGCCGGGCAGGTAGAACCTGGGCACCTATCAGCCTAAGCGAGCGGACCAGGTAGGTAGGTTGCTGCTAGGCTCTTCTTCTTCTTTCTTCTTTCTCCGTCCTTCCTTCTGGGATGGCTTCTAGTTCTCAGGCTGGGAGGCCAGTTAACCCTGGATGTTTGCCTGTTGACATCAGGGAGCCAACTGAGCTCCGGGCCTCGCTGCACTGGCTTTATACTCGCGGGGGCGGCGCATTGGTGGTGAAAATTTTAACTACAACTACGCGTAGCTAACTCATTTTTTTACATATTGCAACCTTCTTACTGAGAAACATCCAAGAAGTGACATTAAGAAAACACTAGTGGGAAAATCACTAGTTGCACGTGTCAATATAAACTAAAACTGTGTGCATTCAGACAATACAATTGATATTGAGCCTCGCAGGACTCTTCAACGAATTTGAACAGTATAAATGACAATAAATGATAACATTTTCTGAATACAGCAACCACGCAGGGTCTAATAATAAGCGAAGCTAATAAACGTAGAGGTGGATCCGTTAGCGTTTACAGAAAACAGCGACCACGCAGGGTCAAATAATACGTAGAGGTGGATCCGTTAACACATTTAAACTAAAAGCGTACGCCTCGGAGGGACATATAGCATGCATTCTTCTTAACAAAATATAATATGGCGACCACGCAGGGTCGTTAAATGTGGCGACCACGCAGGGTCGTTACAAGGGTCTGTCATTATTATTAATGTATTATTAACCTAACCTAACCTAACCTAACCGACAGGACAATGGGAGCCAAGGTAGGCAACGTCACAAGCTCTGCGCTCTCATTATGAATTACCCTTGAAGTCGATAATACTCCCAGGTGGGAAATTTTTTGTGCGTAAGGCGAAACGGGACGAGGCGAAATTGGATGTCCCGTTTCGCCTTAAAAAGTTAGTGTCACATAAATAATTTAAAATTCTATTGGGGGAGGTAAAAACGGAATAAGTCGAAACGGGAGGACACGTAATTTTTTATGTATGTAATTTCTTTTTTGTATAAATTCAATTTTATAATATGACATTTCTTCCCTTTCCAGGTAAGCCAATACTACAATATACTTCCTGTTTCCAAGGATCGCTACAAAAGGTATTTATTTGTAAGATTACCAATTTTTATTATCATTATTTTATTCATATTGTAATATTTTGTTGCTATTAACTACGCTAGTGTGCCTTTACAATTTCAGCTATTTTTCTTTCCAAATAACGAAACTTGAAGTACGCACAACGTGTTGAATATACACATCTTTTCCGTTCATAAATTCTTTACGCACTAGTTTCGGTCCGGAAACATTGACTTCAAATGTATTTTTGGCAATATGTACTAACTGCCTAGAATATTTACTAACGGTTTGTGTACTACGCTGTTAGAAGTTACGAAAATCAGCAGCTAAAATTTTTGTTTGTTAATTTATTGAAACTGGACGGTACCGTTTTTACATAAGTTTGATTATTTGTTCACGCTTTTTTTACGGTGCTTGGAGCGCTGAAGAAATTGACGATCTTAAACTGTCTTGTCTCCAGCCAACTTTTAAATGTGTACTTGAAATGTTTTCATTTTATTCGAAAAATCACAAGATTTAAAATACTTTGCTCGCAAAGCGTGCTATGTTTGGTTCCAAATGCACCAAGTAAGAAGCAGCAATGCTTCTCCTTTCAAAAATTTGCTCGCCAAGCGTGCAGAAACATGTTCCTGGGTTTGGTTGGAAATGCACCAAGTAAGCAACACTGCCTCTCTCAATATTTTGCTACAAAAGCGTGTAGAAACGTGTTCCTAAGTTTGGTTCCAAACATACCAAGTAAGCAACACTGCTTCTCTCCTGGTTCCAAACATACCAAGTAAGCAATACTGCTTCTCTCCTCACTTTAAGGAAAAAATAGAGGAAATCGAATGATTACGGAAACTTCATGGAACTTTCCCCGTGGCTCACGTGACTGTGTCATTGCATGCTGGGTAAAAAAAGGAGCGTCATGAATATTAATTATTCGACGTTTGTGATTAGCTGTGTGATGCAATATTAGCGTTCTCCCCTTCCCCGGACAACACAGAAGCTGTAATCATCCGCCTGTCGAACGTGCATGTCCCTTCTGCGTGCGAATCAAAGGATTACACAATGGAAATGATAAATTAGCCTTAACGGCGAAGAACGTTGCTCGTTCGTTATGCAAATGGGAATGCATTTGCTTCTGAAACGCTTTCCACGCTCTGACAAATGTGCACAGGTATAGGAAATCGTTACAATTGCGTTTATATGTGTACAATTTACGCTAGAGTAGCTTTGAGACATTCACAGCGATCAACTGAACTGTAGACCGTCGCGTCGGTGTTAGCACTACCGGGAAGCGTGGCGCTCACTGTCCGTGAATCAAGCGCGCTATACCTTGTTCCAGCTAACTGTAGAGCAGAGCAGCGCATAGCGGTAGAGGAGGAGGAGGAAAATCGAGTGATGATAGCGCAGTGTTGCCAACCGTACGGTCCAGATATTAGTCCTACTGCTAAATGTACGGCTTGTCAAAATTTGCACTTGCTCTTTTATCCCTAATATTTCCATAATATATTCTTAAACCAAGCGTACGGACGTGGAGACAAGAATACGGTCCGCTTGCGAAGTGCGTTCGGTATATACGTTTTCAAAAGTTTACAGCCTAAGCTTTTAGCTTCAATCAGAGGATTTCAGTCCTCAGATGGTGATTGTAGCCTCGTATAACAAAGCAAATGCAAATAACCCAAGTGTTGACGCACCCAAGAAAACCAGTAATACTTGAAAAATACCTTGAAAAAGGCTAAAAGGCTAAATTATTCTTCTAGCATAGTAAGAAAATTTTGGCAAGTGGACCTATGGCCCATGTAGTCATGTAGTCGTCTGTGAACTTTGTTTTGTCCTGTGAATTGTCGTTAGGCCTATATACGCTAAGTGTCTAGTTACAGCCTAAGCTTTTAGTCTCAGTGAGAGAATTTTAGTACTCGGAGACCTATAGTGATTGTAGTTAAAAATAAACCTCGTATAATATAACAAATAATAATAACTCCTGGCATTAAACAGTAATACTTTAAAATACCTTAAAAAGCGGCCTACGGTAAGTAATTCATCTAGCATAGTAAAAAAAGGTTTAGAAAATGGACCTAAATCGTGTATAAACTTCGTATTGTCCTGTGATTTGTTATTCTATTGATAAATTGTTATATTTAAGGGGAAAAGGAAACAATATTAGTAAGCGTCGAGTTATAGGCCCCTCGGTCAAGGGATTTCAGTCCATATAGACACATAATAATTTTAGTTGCAGTAAAAGTTTGGCCTCATATATGTGCAAATAGTCGAAATGTTAAACATTTCGTGTACTTTATCTAGTAAGCCTTAGTTAAAAATACAATAACAGCGTTACAGACATAACAATTAAGCAAGCTTTTATATTCTAGTGGCACATAATATGTATAAAATATCCTTTCAAATACTCTAACAGATAGTTGTGGGTTATCTGAGATCGAAATTTTCAAGCCTTGTCTCCTGCAAATATAAATACTCTAGAATTCACGAAGCATCAAAATAATATTGTGTACATGAGATAAAAAGCAGATGGAGAGTGGTGCTGATCGCATCATCTCCAAAACAGCAAAAACAAAAGTATATGGAGCCCTATCTCATATATTTAGGAAACTTTACCTAGTATAAGAGTAACAAAATACTCAGCAAACTCTAAAATAAACTAACTTTCTTACGTAGCCCTAAATTAATGTAGAAACACAAAACCAAAAATAGCATAGTGTGGCTTAAATTTTAGCTAATAGTACTTTTTCTTTAGTGGTTTTGAAAATATTTAAATAAATACTAGACTCTAAGTTAAAAATTAGTGAATGTCTGATACAAACTCAATAATTAAAAAATAATACAAACCCTGCAATAGAATCAGTAAAAAGTTGAAAACATCTCTTTGTGCGTCCAAAATATAATAAAACATCCTTCCTGAATAGATTAAATTGTGTTATTTGAGTAATAATAAGCCTAAACTTGTAAAATATACAGACAAAACTCGACAAAACCTACTTTGTGCGTCCAAAATATAATAAACACGTTCAAATCGTGTTATTTGAGTAAAAATAAGTATAAACTTGTAAAATAAAAGGGTAAAAAACTTGTCTAAACACACTTTTGTGGTCAAAATGTAATAGAAAATCTTGCCTGAATTGTTAAAATCGTGATATTTGAATAAATATTAGGATAAACTTGTGAAATAAACAGATACAAATTGAAAACTCACACTTTGTGTGTCGAAAATGTAACTAAAAGTGTTTCCTGAACAGATTGAATTATGTTATTTGAGTAAAAATAGGTATGAACTTGTAAAATAATAAGTTAAAAGTTGTAAAAATATCTTTTCCAGACCAAAATGCAATAAAAAATTTTGCCTGAATAGATGAAATTTTGGTTATTTGAGTAAAAAATAAGCATAAACTTGTGAAATAAAAGGGCAGAACTTGACAAACACACTTTGTGCGTCCAAAAGAACTTGCCTGAATGTGTTATTTGAGTGAAAAGAAACCTAAACTTGGAAAATAATCAGGTAAAACTTGACAAGACACGCAATGTGCGTCCAAAACTTGAAAAGTAAACAATTGAAAGTTGAAAAACACAGTTTGTGTGTTGAAAATATAATAAAACTCTTGCCAGAATCGTTTAAATTGTGTTATTTATAAAAAATACATAGAAACTTGTAAAACAATTAACATAAAGTCAAAGTTTGGTAAAAATATACTCAATATTATGTTAAAGAACACGCAGTAACATAAATTTACTAGCTAAATCAATAATCAATGGGTCCGAGGTTCGGCACTCCGTAATAAAGGCCAATAGTGAAAACTTTAGGTCCAGTCCCAGATAGCTTACCCTTCATCCTAGTTCAAATAAAACCCTTACGCTTCGTTCTCCTTGTTCAGGGTAAAATTCTCGCTCCAATCTAATTGGGTATCCCAAAATCCTTTTTTCTTGTGTTCTCGGTAACCTTGGCCTACTTTGACAGAAACCTGTTCTAACATGCAAATGTTCTACCCTAAAACCCTCGCTACAGCATCCCGTGCTTTGGAGGCAAACCTGAGCGGAATATTAATTCGGTAAAACCGGTTCTACAAGCGACGCATAGCTTCAGAGATTTGACCTTGACCGCGTATTCCCAGACATCCTTTGTTGTCTGGTTCAATCCCTCCCTTGTCCTCTGCTACCGTGTTGCATACCTTTCCCCTGTTCTTGCGTTCTAGTTGACCTTGGAAAAACCGGTTCTAGAAATCTACCGACGCGTTTTCTAATTGGTCAAACAGGTTCTTTCTGTGACGTCATTTGACCTTGGCCGCACATCCCCCAAATTCCTTTCTCGTCTACCTACGCGGAGTTCACATTTGGAGACAGTCTTCTGTCTGGCATCAGACTCAGCTCACACGTTATACATAGTTCTTCCCCGCTCATTTCCTTATATGGCATTTATTATTATTCCTTAGTACATTATAATTATTACGCGTACTTATCGTGGGTTCGAGTACCGGAACCGTCATAAATCGTAAAAAGACCATTACCCATTACCATCATTCATACCAGTTAATAAACCGTAAACTCTTATTTTCAATATTATAAACATTAATTATACATTACATACTTTACAGAAATTAACATAAAATATTATGCATAGCGTAAATAGAAGGCATTATGCATGCCTTCTATTTACATATTTTTCGTAAAATAAATAATTAAAAAAACATAAAAGTTATAAATATGCATATACATAAATGTAAATTTTTCTAATGATATGCAAATTTATTCTAAATACATGCAAATTAGTTCTTAATGACATGCAAATTAATTAACCCCGTGCACGAATTGCCACTGGCGTAGATGACAACTACTCCTCTCTAATATAATTTTCATTTGTTAGTATTACTCCTAAGTACTTGAATTTGGAAGTGGTTCAAACGAGTTGTTATCAATAATTAGATTTTGATTATTACCTAACACTTGGTTTCGGCCTGTAAGCATATATTTAGTTTTATCTTTGCTAACTTCTAAACCTATCTCTCTAGCTGCTTTAAAAATAATTTTGCATTATTCTTAATTGTACGCTATGCAGTAGAAAATATTTTCTGAGCCATAACACACTTTGCGGTTGAATACACTAGAAAAGACACAATTCGTAACAAGCGCCTATTACTTCACTGTCGCCAGACTAATATGTAGGCCACATTATCAACATCGTTGTAGGGATGGAGGGGGGGGGGTTGCACGGTTGTACAATAGGCATCGCCACTCTTTTCCAAGAAATCAAAATCGAAAAATCATTTTTTCGAAAATGAATACGATTTTTTTTTTCGAAAATAAAAATAATCGAAAAATTTCAGTTTCTAATATCGAAAAACAGTTTTTTCGAAAGTTGCCATCCCTACTGTCAAGGTATAACTGAAACCTCAGGTAATTAAAGTTACGCGCTTTCGAAGCGAACCGCGTGTATTTTGAATTTTTCATACTTATTCTCCAAGACCAACACATGCAGGCAGGGAAAAGTTGATAATTAAATGCAATCTCCTCTGGACGCCTGCAATTTAGAGCGTTAGTTATTCTTCCCACATATTCGTCCTACGTGTTCAAGCTTGAAGGTAAATCAATATGAAACAGGTTGCAGGTTGTTTACTACAGGCATGCTGCACAGGGAAAATATTTTATAAATAGAAATGTTAAAGTTTAAACGTAAACGTTGCGAAATATGCTTTATGGGAAAATGTTGTTGGTACTGATAAGAACTGAGTGTGTTGTTTTCGCGATATAAATTTATGCTCATTGTTCTTTAACAATGGACACTCATGGTACTATTGTGAGCCTTTTATGCACAAAATAGCCTGTAAATGATAAGATACAACACTGGATATAAATAGATTTTTCTGCATGTTAAACACAGCCTCACCTATACCATTCGTAATAAAATACCATAAGCACTCACAGAGACAATTCCGAGCGTTTGTTTTTGGTGCAATTTGTGGTTAGATACACTATCAGGCCATTTCATTGGTTCAGCCGGTATGGCATCTGCCTGTGATGCGAGAGACCCGTGTTCGATTCCCAGGTGGGTATTTTTCCAGCTATGTCCCTGGAGCTCACCCAGCTTCTAATAAATGGGTGCCTGAGTGGTAAAAGCCGCCGGAGAACGGTGGTGATCACATCACCTCCAAAAAATCTCCCCGTTTACCTTCAAGGCATGCTGCAGAAAGTAACAAAAATATGTTATAACATTTTTCAATGTTTTCTAATGGCATTTTCCTATAAAATATTAAGAGCCCATGATTCCAACACTTTTCCCTTCAAAATTTGTAGAGTTTCTGTTGTAAGTGGAAAATTGTCAATTGAAATTCGCAGTAGGTAGTCAAGATCGATACAACATTTTAAATGGCATGATATATATGAGTCCCTTTTATGATCATACGGAATAACAAATTCGCTTTTCAGATGACGTAATTACCTCGCAAAACTCATGTACAGTCACTGACACTTCTGGGTTGTAACAACCCCACTAACTCTCAACGTTGACGTTCCAATGTAATGTAACGTAGCAGTGCATCATGTGTGTGTAATGCACCTGGGAATAACTATCTAGATTTGTTCTTGGGACATTCATCATATAATTTCCTATACGTTGTAAGTGTAGAATAATTATTGTCGTATCCTCGTTTTGGAACAGTTTCATTACTCCAATAAATTCCTGTTGCATCCCAATTTTCCCCTTTTTGGGCATCCGTCGTTGAGGAGTGAAATATTTAATTGATTTCCCTTCGCTTCAGTAACAATGGAAATCAATTGCCCGGAATCGAATGGACGCGTTGAATTGCAACGGATGCCACTATTGCTTGCAATCTTGATTAACGTTTTGGATTTTTCTAGTACCCTGTTCTGGCAGCCTTAATGGTTATTATTGCACAGACGAATCCGTGTTTTTGTACGTGTTCATTAAATGTACTATTAATCACTCTTGTTCAGCAGGTCTTGGTGTCATGGGTTTAACCTTTTCCGTTCTCGTCGCTTGTTTGTTGAATTTTGGGACACCAATCAGTATCCATTATAAGAATAAATGTGGCTCATTATGGTAATATTATTGGTCATATCTTGTGAGCATATTGCAATCACCCTTACTTCTCTTGTTTCCCCACAAAATAATAATAATGTCTAACTAGAGTGCTGGAGCGAGAGGATTTCGGTCGAACACCAAATAGTTCGCACGGATGACGCTAGATAGCGTAAGCTACTTCGCTCGAGCGAATAACGCTCGAACAGGCAGCACGAGCGATATACGGTCGAAGCCCAGTTGTAAACGTATAACCGTGGTAGTGGGTTCTCAAATATGGATCGTGAAGGGAAAGACGCTATGGAAATTATCTAAGCTCGGAATTTTTCCGGGCTTGTCCCTGCAAAAAGTGGCTCTGGGATTCATCCAGCCTACAACAAATGCGTACCTTGGGGCAACCCTGGGGCGTAAAGGTGGCTGGAGTGTGGTGCTCATCACATCATCTCCAAAAAATGGCCGAAAGATAATGTGTGGGGTCATATCCCCATCCCCCGATATTAAAAGTAAAAAAAAAGTAGTGCTCCCCTGTGCTTTGCGCCACTCCATGAAGGCGTATAGGGAGTGTGGGGTTAGGGCCACACACTTTCTTGATCACGGCCGAGCTGGGGGCTGATGTGATCAGCACCAGCCGCCTTTCCACCCCCAGAGTTTCCTCCAGGTACTTTATACGACGCTGGGTGGCCGCCGGAGCCGCTTGAACAAGTTGAAAAAGTCTCGGTTCTCCCCTGCCGAGGATCGAACCCGGGTCTCTCGCATGGTAGTCAGACACCCAAACGACTGAGCTAGCACGAACTCACCCCAGATTTACCCTATATTATGGATGTCAAAATCCGGATAAAGTTTTATCCAGCTATTGGATAATTTTCTATTTCGATATCGGATATTCTGATATCTGGATTATCAGGATATCATAATTATCCGGATTTCCAAATTGTCAGAAATATCCGGATGTGTGCATTATCCGGACACTTTTATCGTTTATCCCTTTTAACGTGCTATCTACATGTACCATTATTCGTAATTTTCGTATTTCACTGTACGGATTTTCTACAAATCTTTCCTGAAAAACTCAATATGCTGACCAAGGCAGAAATTTATTTTATTATAAAACATAAACTAAACGTAACATAACGTAACATTTGTACTTGGTGCAGTCTGAGGAAGACCTTGCTAGAAGGTTAAAACGTTACGTTTAGTTTATGTTTTATAATAATAAAAAAAATTCTGCCTTGGTCAGCATACTGAATTTTTCATATCATGGAAACAAGGCTTAATGGTGTTATAAATCTTTCATCAAATCTGTTCTATCCGAATTCTTTGTATATTCGGATAATTTGAAATTTGGATACCCGTTATCCAGTTTTTGTAGCCATCCCTACCCTGTATGTCGCTTCAAGGGACGGTACCTTATCTTTGACCAGTACCGATCAACCCATCTGTGTATAAAGTGGACTTAAAACGTGAAGTCTAACTCGACTGCCGAACTAATGGCGTGATGGTCAACTAACTTGTCATCAGTTGTTCATCCACGTCGCTTACTAAACTGAAAACAAATTCAGAACACATTGTGGTACTTGCTAATTTCGGCTTTGAAAATTAAGCTTCAAAGCAAGTGTAGAACGCGCAGTGCCACATTTTGCACGCGGCACTGAACACAAGGAATTTCGCGAGTTACACAACTCGTCATCGCCAGATGTTGGCGTCCGTGGTGGGGACCCCCCTTCCCCGTAACATCCCATCTCTCCCGACGGCTCCCACTTTTGCAAAACGGCTTCCTGCGGTTCCCATTTCGGAGCTTGCTTTCTGGACGTTTTCCCATCCGCCCTACCTTTCTTTGAGCCCGGGATGCAATATCTATGTTCTAAGGGGACTGCGACGTCTAAAAAGCCCCCGACGGAAAAGATTATGATTTTAGAATATTGCATGGTAATATTGGTCCTCAAAGAATACTGTAAGGAGATTTTCTTCATGTATTTTCCTGCTTCCGAGAAGTTTTCGGCGTAGAAGCAAGTTCTCTTTCGTGAAGGTATCATAGAGCCATATTGCGCACAATTAGTGGAAAGTGATGGAACTTGCAACGTCCCTCTAGTGCACTTCTTAAATGTTATTTACCACGGCTATAGAAATATCTTAATTTCAGGCCCAGTGTGTCTAATGAGAAGCGCAACCGTAAGTGCTTCGGGGCGTCTAATTTGACACAGCGCCACCGAGGGACGGACAAACACAAAAGCTGACGATGTTCTCCTCGTCAGAGAGATTAAATCAAATTTTGATCACTAGGATCAAAAGGAGATACATTTCTGAATTCATTTGCTCACTTATTAACTTTCATAATTGTTTAATATACGAGCATATTCTTACTTGTCTTAATTGGTTATTTACAACATTTTATTCACCCCTTCTATAATTTTTATACTCTTCCTTTCTATATTTCTCATTTACTATAATATATATAATCGCTCTTCTCCGCTCCTAGTTTCTACAATGAACTCTGCTCTTCTTTATATGGCATGCTGCCATCTATCGTTGCTCTCGGGAAACAGTTCTTCCTTGCATTTTTGCATTGTGTCGTCGGAACTGGCACGTGACAAACTGGACTCGGATTTCAGAGGTTGCAAATTCAAACCCCGCCCCGATCATCTTCATAGCTTGCTGGTTGATGATCTAAAAATTCTCAAAATATGACCTTCAATTTTTCATAAAATACGAAAGAGTAAAGAAGAACACTACATATGCTGATCAAGTCAGTCTATATTTAGGTAAAAAAACAAAAAAAAAACAACTTAACGTTTCGTTTCAACCTTCTATCAGGGTCTCCCTCAGACTTGAAACCAAACTAACTAACTAACTCTCTAGCCTTCTTAAACCCGAAGGTTCATGGCTGCAGCAACACAGGCCTTCCATCTTTCCCTATCTTGAGCAAGTTCTATATACTATTTTCCATCCCTACCGATTTCCCTTAGGTCCATCCTTGAAACCAAACTGAAATCTAAATATCTTTTTTTTCTTTCTGTTATGGAAACAAGGTCTAATCGTGTTACCATTGGACATTTTCACAGAAAGAGTCAATTATTTCATCGCTTAAGCCACTGAAGCTAAGGGGTATTACATTTTCACTCGTAACGTTGTCATTATCTGTGACAGACGTCAAGAAGACGTCTTCCCTCTCTCTCTCTCGCTCCCTCTCTGTTTCTTTCATTCCCTATCTCTCAGTTTTCTCTTTTCAATCCGTTATCTCTCTCTTTCTCTTTTTTCATCATTCTGGTTTCCGCTCTTCATCCGTTTCTCATCCTCTGTTTCCTTGTCATTCCCTCCCTCTTTCTTTCTTCCCTTTCCTCTCTCTCTCCTCTTTCCATCGTTCTCTATTTCACTTTTCCTGCCCTTCTCCTCCTCTGTGTTTCCCTTTCGCTCCTCCTCTTTCTCTTTCCTCGTTCTCTTCCCTCCCTTCATCTATTCTCCTCCCTTTATCCTACTCCATCTTTGCTTTCCTCTCTCTCTCTCTCTCTCCTCTTTCCATCTTTCCCTGTTCCGCTCTTCCTCTCTCTTTCCTCTTCTCACAATCTATCTCTCCTTTCCCTCTCCACTATCCTCTCTTTATTCTTGTCTCTTTTTCTTCTCTTTATGTATCCATACCTTTTCTCCCTTCCTCTATCTTCTTTTCTCCCTGTGCACTATTTCCTCTACGGCCATTGTAATAGCTGACGTCTCCATGCTAAAGAGCAATTAGTCACGTGGATGTGCGGAAGATGCCACGCCATCAGAAAACAAGGAATTCTGGGAAAACGTAATCCCCGACCGAGCTAACATTCGCATCCATTAGACTAAACGTTTCAGGATCACATTTTAACTATTCCTATATAAGTTATTTTACGTCGCTTTCCCGTCACTCTTGCATGAAGGTGAGGCGAGTGTTGATACGATGAAATTGACAAAGGAACACTCGCAAAGAACATCCATTCCCAAGTCGGTATTGAACCATTGTCCCCAGGCGTATTAGTGCGCTGAGATAACCGCTCTGCTCTCGGAGGAACCTAATATTTGGAATACAAGCCTTCCAGACATGATTGAACCAAGTTTCATCCAAATAAAAAAACCATGACCTGGAAACTTTTCAGAAATAGGCCGATTTGACATGGAATGACCCATATAATGAAATCGATGAAAAGACACTCACATAGAACACCCATGTTCAGACTGGGATTTGAACCTGAGACCCCTGCACGTCCATCATGCAGGAAACCTAGGTTCAGTTCCTGAGGAGGTAGAGAATTGTTTCAACAATGTCGCTGCATGGGGAGATTCTGAGGTTCACCAAGCCTCTAATAAAGGCTGCCATGTATGGTACTGACTACATCAACATGGAAGTTGTGCATGTGTTGCAATGTTAAGGGAGTGGCTAGCTCTTCCCTTTCCTTTCCAAAGTGGTGTGAAATCTGCTACGGATGTAGGTGAGAGGTGAAAATACCGCGAAGGGAAGTACCTTCTTTTCCACGGAACCATCTGTCTCTTCTGCTATGAATTGAATTGTTGTTTGAAGTCCACTTCATGTACAGAAAGGCTAATCGGGACTGGACTTACAGTTTAAAGTGGGATCAGAACCACTATGTGCCTCCACTGGGTATCGAACCTGGGACACCTTGATTTCAAGGCGACGACCACTGCGCCACGGGGGAGGCTCTTTTGCTATGATTACAACTCCATAGACAGAGTACGCATGTATACTTCCACACACGTATACGCATCACAATCTCCAATTTAATTCTTGTAGGCGTTTAATTTATTCCCAATATTTTTTGAAAGCAAAGACAGAAATTGCTTGAATGGCATAGCGAGTATTCATTGTTTCTATTTCATCGTGTTGAATACAAGGCGAGGGACAGGAGAACATGCTGATTTCGACTTACACGCTGTCCCAGCACCGTGTGGAGCGAACTAGCGAAGTTAAGTTCTCTGCGCAAGTAGGGAGTGGAGAACGCACGAGGAGGATACGTGATATACGATACAAGATTTAATGTTACAAGGAATGGACTTTTGTATAGTTTATTAAATCAATAAAATTGATGCCCAATGTCCAGGCTGGAAACGTTTTGGAAGCTCATTTGCCGGAACTGAGTTCCAAAGCATTCCGGCTTGCTTCAAGCTCTGGCATAAGGATACCAAAAACTTCCAACACATGCACTTGTCGGTTATCTACCTCCGATTGAAGCGCCACTATCCGTACGTGACGTTTCAGTAATATTTCAGCCTCTGAAAGCTTGCAAGAGCTTTCCCCTAGCACGAAGGAACACGTTAACCTGTCGTGCACCCGAACTTCATAATTTAAAAATCTAGTTTGGAAGGGGGAGGGATGGGCTTAGAGACGCTAATTAGTTTCGCAAATGGAATCCCAACGATGCAGACGGCCGCTTTTGAAGTCTGCAAATGGACGGTAAACTTCTGGATATTTCCTCAAACGAAATATTCGGTTACATAATCTCTCTATCTCTCTCTCTCTTTTGTCCTTTCTTTACGCCGTCGTCCGCGGCGGAGTGGTTAGAACAGCGCGCTACGACGCCAAGGATCATGGGTTCGAATCCTGGCCTGGGCATTTGTGTTTATTTGTTACTGTCATCATACCATCAGTCATCCTCATGTTCGCGATTAGCCAAAAGTGGTAGAAAATTGAAATGAAATAAATTAATGAATCAATCAAACCTTTTGGTTTGGCGATTGAACTTGAAAGTCGGACGTTACCCAAATGTCAACTTGTCTACCACTTAGTACACCGCAGACAGCATTTTACAAACTTAACAAATGTCAGGAGTCTACACTCACAACTCAAGACTTGTGTCGTGATCTGTTGGGTACGTTCGTGATTGTCCATACATTTCATTCCCCCCCCCCCAAAGTTGCGCGTTCTAATTTTAGCACACTTTTCTGCGAAAGTCTCGGAAACGCAAAAGACAAATGCAGCTCCCCGTGCGACAGTACGTGCGCACTCGATCTTCATCAAAACCGCGACACTTCGCTCGGCACAGCAAAACGTTCCGGTAGAAGGTGAAAAATCGTAGGAAATTTCTATTTACACCTGGCTCATGTAGCTCGTCTCGAATGATGGGATGGATGTATGGGTTGACTATTTCTAAAGACACCCAAAGATCATCTTCTCTTCCGCATGGTACACTCGGGACAGCATTGCTGCAGACAATCAAGGCTCTGGCGTCTGAACTCTCGGCCAGTACAGTCCTCTGTTGGGTTCGTGATGAGTTGTCTATGTATGTTTGTGAGTGTTCTTTCATCCATTTCTTCACCATTCCGAGTTTCCTCTTCATGGAACTAGGTTTCCTCTTCATGTGACCGGGCTTCCTCTTCATGTGACCAAGTTTCCTCTTCATGTGACCAAGTTTCCTCTTGATGTGACCTAGTTTCTTCTCCATGTGGGCAAGCTTCCTCTTCATGTGAGCGATTTTCTTCTTCATGTGACCGATTTTCTTCTTCATGTGACCAAGTTTCCTCTTCATGTGACAAAGTTTCCTCTTCATGTGACAAAGTTTCCTCTTCATGTGACAAAGTTTCCTCTTGATGTGACCTAGTTTCTTCTCCATGTGGGCAAGTTTCCTCTTCATGTGGCCAAATTTCCTCTTGATGTGACCTAGTTTTTCTTCTCCATGTGGGCAAGTTTCCACTTCATGTGGCCAAATTTCCTCTTCATGTGACCTAGTTTCTTCTCCATGTGACCTAGTTTTTTCTTCATATAACTAGGTTTCCTCTTCATGTGACCAAGTTTCCTCTTCATGTGACCTAGTTTCTTCTCCATGTGGCCAAGTTTCCTCTTCATGCAACTAGGTTTCATCTTCATGTGACGTAGTTTCTTCTTCATATAACTAGGTTTCCTCTTCATGTGCCCAGGTTTCCTATTCATGTGGCCAAATTTCCTCTTCATGTGACCTAGTTTCTCCTCCATGTTACCAAGTTTCTTCTTCATATAACTAGGTTTCCTCTTCATGTGACCAAGTTTCCTCTTCATGTGACCAAGTTTCATCTTCATGTGATCTAGTTTCTTCTCCATGTGGCCAAGTTTCCTCTTCATGCAACTAGGTTTCATCTTCATGTAACTAGGTTTCCTCTTCATGTAACTAGGTTTCCTCTTCATGTTGCCAAGTTTCATCTTCATGTGACCTAGTTTCTTCTCCATGTGGCTAAGTTTCCTCTTCATGCAACTAGGTTTCTTCTTCATGTGACCTAGTTTCTTCTTCATATAACTAGGTTTCCTCTTCATGTGCCCAGGTTTCCTCTTCATGTGCCCAGGTTTCCTATTCATGTGGCCAAGTTTCCTCTTCATGTGACCTAGTTTCTTCTCCATGTTACCAAGTTTGTTCTTCATATAACTAGGTTTCCTCTTTATGTGACCAAGTTTCCTCTTCATGTGACCAAGTTTCCTCTTCATGTGACCTAGTTTCTTCTCCTTGTGACCTAGTTTCTTCTTCATATAACTAGGTTTCCTCTTCATGTGACCAAGGTTCATCTTCATGTGACCTAGTTTCTTCTCCATGTGGCCAAGTTTCCTCTTCATGCAACTAGGTTTCATCTTCATGTGACGTAGTTTCTTCTTCATGTGACGTAGTTTCTTCTTCATATAACTAGGTTTCCTCTTCATGTGCCCAGGTTTCCTATTCATGTGGCCAAGTTTCCTCTTCATGTGACCTAGTTTCTTCTCCATGTTACCAAGTTTCTTCTTCATATAACTAGGTTTCCTCTTCATGTGACCAAGTTTCCTCTTCTTGTGACCTAGTTTCTTCTCCATGTTACCAAGTTTCCTCTTCATGCAACTAAGTTTCCTCTTCATGTGACCTAGTTTCTTCTTCATATAACTAGGTTTCCTCTTCATGTGCTTAGGTTTCCTATTCATGTGGCCAAGTTTCCTCTTCATGTGACCTAGTTTCTTCTCCATGTTACCAAATTTCTTCTTCATATAACTAGGTTTCCTCTTCATGTGACCAAGTTTCCTCTTCATGTGACCTAGTTTCTTCTCCATGTGGCCAAGTTTCCTCTTCATGCAACTAGGTTTCCTCTACATGTGACCTAATTTCTTCTTCATATAACTAGGCTTCCTATTCATGTGGCCAAGTTTCCTATTCATGTGGCCAAGTTTCCTCTTCATGTGACCTAGTTTCTTCTCCATGTTACCAAGTTTCTTCTTCATATAACTAGGTTTCCTCTTCATGTGACCAAGTTTCCTCTTCATGTGACCTAGTTTCTTCTCCATGTGGCCAAGTTTCCTCTTCATGCAACTAGGTTTCCTCTTCATGTGACCTAGTTTCCTCTTCATATAACTAGGTTTCCTCTTCATGTGGCCAGGTTTCCTATTCATGTGGCCAAGTTTTCTCTTCATGTGGCCAAGTTTTCTCTTCATGTGACCTAGTTTCTTCTCCATGTTACCAAGTTTCTTCTTCATATAACTAGGTTTCCTCTTCATGTGACCAAGTTTCCTCTTCATGTGGCCAAGTTTCCTATTCATGTAACCACTTTCACTCTTTCGTAGCATATTTCAACTATTCAGATCATACATTTCCCCTTAGTTCCTACTGCACATACCCTCTCCTTCCACTTTCGTTTGCGCGGACTTTCTTCCTTCAATGCCTTTTATGCCAAAATCTTTGTCAATTCCACATCTTTAAAATACCACGGCCCAGCCTGCTTAAGAGTTCTAAGTTATGAAAAAAACAAACCATTGATGCTTGAATGGTTACCGCAATTAGACTTTCGGCGTAAAGAGCATTTGAGAACAAGGAAAATACGCGAGTCAGAGAAGATTGCGAAGAGAAACACAGGAAGATCGAATCTTCTTCTCTTTAGAATTTCATTTCAGACATGCACACAGCCACAGACAGAGAAAAGCAGCAGAAGAAGACTTCACCAATTTGCCTGGGAAGCTTTGAATTCGCAAATTAACTTACCCGGATGCCATATTAGAGTTCGTCTTTAAGATACGAGGGCTCGTAAATTCGTCCTCAGCCTCTTCACCCCCCTTCCACCCGCTCCTCCTGTCTGGGGGAGAGAGAGAGGATGGGTTTCCCAGGGAACATCACTTCATTTCTCTTGCAATTCCCATTTTTCCGACTGGAGCATTTGCAGTCGACGGAACGGAAAACAAGAAAACATCGGATCGCGCTCCGGTGAACAGAAAATGGAAAATAGGAGAAATTTCTGCTCGGCAAGGAACAGGTTGTTTCGGATGGAAACCGTTGCTTTACTTCGAGCGCTAAAGGAGATAAAGGCTCGAACAAGTGAAAGAGGATTATGGGAAAAAACAAGTTGCAGGTCTGTGAGGGCCTCCATTTGGTAGCTTCACGTTCATGGAAGATTTGGAGTATCACATGATGTCTATACAAACCACTCACAATTTTTGATTCTATTTTGTAATAAATAGTAGAGGATAAGGTCTAAATATGGGCGAAGGTTTAAATATGGGTTTTGGAGTTATCAGCGCTCCCGGGTGCTGCAGCCTGGCAGAGGCTATCGGAACTGGTTACCTGTCAAGGACAAAGGTTGCGGCGCCAATTCTCAAGAGAAAGTGGTGGTTAGTTTCGGCCTTGAACGCTGTTATAGAATTGCGACCTCCGAAAACTTTTTGCAGGTATGTTTTAACTCAACGTTTTCTGAATTCTCATCTGCTTTGTATAGGTTATGATATTAGCGGTACATAAAACAAGTGCGGGCTTTTATAATGCCATGATTTGTTTGTGAAATATGTACCACAGAGAGCGAAAATAAATTGAAGAAGAAAAATAGCGTGACGGTCTAAATATGGGCTATGACATGAGGTCTAATGTTAAGATCACACTTTCAACAAATATTTGGATGTTTTTTCTTAATTTCGATTTTTCCCATTCCGCGTGAATGTTATAATGTTTTAGCAGTAAATGACTGTATTTTTAAATTTTAATTGCTTTTTGTGATATTGCCACTAGTAGCCCATATTTAAACCACAATTTTGAAATACACCATTTTTCGGAAATTGCTTTTTTTTTTTAAAAAAAAATGGAGACCTTCTACACTTTAGCATGCTATTACATTTAATTATATATTTCATAGATATGCATTTTAAACGCAGGTGCTTGATATATTATTTTTTTCCTCCGAAAATGACAAAATAAAAAGGGAGGCCCATATTTAGACCATTTCCTCTATCATTTATTGCAAAATCGAAATTAAATTAATATGCTCACTTCATATTTTATTGACTTGATTTACTTTGCTTCGCCTTTCTTCCACTTTTGACTAATCGCGACGAAGAGGATGAGTGATTGTGTGATGAAGCCAGGGGTCCGGGTTCGAATCTCGGCTTGAGCATGGGTGTACATTGTAAGTCTCTCATCATCAATTCCATCACAGGAGCCTCCTCGATGGCGCAGTGGTAGCTTCCTTGCCTGGTAATCAAGAGGTCCCGGTTTCTTAACCCGGTAGAGGCACGAAGTGGTTTGGATCCCACTTTAAACTGTAGGTCCAGTCCCGATTAGAGTTACTGTGCGTAATGTGGACTTAAAACACAAACTCAAACCATCACGTCGACACAGATCCACCTCTTTTCGATTAGCCAGAAGTCACCTGAAATCGAAGTAAACCGGATCAATCAAAGTTTCTTTTTTAGCAATTCGTCACTCGTATTGATAATCGTGATTGGCTGTGAGAGTTGAAAAATCAACCAATAGAAACACACGGTAAGACGATTCGGTGTCGAGCGCGTTACGTTGTCTTCTTATCTCGCAACAGAAATTTCCTTTTTGGAATCCTGGCCTGGGAATGAGTGTTATTTGTGAATCTGCATGAATTTCATCTAATGCTCAAATCATCTTCATCGTCGCGACTTGCGAAAAGTGGGAGAATTTCGACGTAAAATAAAAAAAAATCAACTATACTCTGCACCGAGAATCTCTGGAGCGAATGAACAACGAGAAAAGTCTGCGCAAGAAGTGACTCTAGAGGGCTCAACCAATGAAAGCGTGAGATGGAACGGGATTGCGTGGAGGGAGAATGTGACTGCAGCTAGCAGCTTCGCCTCGCCCACTAGCATCTCTACTATTATGCACGGTTGGTTGATTTGATGTTTTAAGTCCACTTTATGCACAGTAAGGCTAATCGGGGCTGGACCTACAGTTTAAAGTGGGTTCCGAACCACTATGTGCCTCTACCGGGTATCGAACCCAGGACCCCTTGATTACAAGCCGACGACGTTACCACTGCGCCGTGCACGTGCATTCCCCAGAGATTCCCGAGATAGAATTTAGTTAAATTCCTTGCAGCTGGGGCTTTCTTCGGATCAGAGTTTGCAACAGTGCTCGAACAAGCGCCCTCCGTGAGAACTCCCATCACCCACTCGTGGCAGGAGAAAATATCTCATCTTTCTCCGTAGCGAGGCGCGTCACGAAATATGCAGGAATCGACATCCCAGCTCCATCCATCTTTCCCGGCGTCCGCTGCTTCCAGGATGGGGAGAAGATGTTCTCCGCTTCTTTAATGGCCGCTTGACAAATGCTCATCGCTTATGAGCAATTCGTTTCTTGGTCAGGAGACGGTGTGCAGGGTGGCTCAAAAGTTCCCGTCCTGCCAGGATCCATTTCTTGGAACAGAGTGGTGGTACTTTAAAAGCACTCAGATTTAACCCTAGCTTGCCCATGCCGTACGAGAAACGTAGTTACCTCAGGGGCGGTTACAGGTACACTTTTTTATCACTAAAATTCTAAAATTGAAGAAACAATTTTCCTATTGAATCATTGCTTCCTTTCTTGTTTATTTACGTTGTTATTTATAAATTGTAATAATTACAAAAATTACCATCATTAATAGAAATAATGACAAATAATTACATGCGATTTCACCTGGCTGGTAACCCAGAACATTTGTTCGAATCACGTCGCCAGGAAAGCTACAATTCCTTTGGCATTTACTAAAACTCGCAAAAAGCATATTAATTTTTCAATAATTACCATAATTGCCAACTAATTCTACACTGTCACTCGCTTGAGTGTCTCGTATAACACGCCTGATAGGGCCAACAAGTGAATTTTGCTCTATATGTTCGTTGCATTTATGTTTTTATGAACAAAAGCAGTGACGTGCGTCTACACGTAAACAACGATAGTCTACATTCTACACGTAGACTACTTTATACACGTAGATTACGTAATCTATGTAAACAACATGGCAAAAGTGTTAACTTAGCAAAGGGCGCCGTGGAATTAAAAGAAAATTATACTGCGTATCAGTTGCTGATGTGTAAGGAGAACTTTTCGTACGCTCCCTTCCAAATTCGAACAATTTCTCACCTAGGAAGAAACCAAATATAGGAAATATTCTACTGTTTTATGGGGAAAAGACCACTCTTGGCTCACGACTGCCATCTGTTGTTTTTTCTGCATACTATTTATCTTCTTCCATTCCTGTTGATGGAAGAGAAGAGAAATTTTGTTGTAAATAGGATTCTTTTCAGTTCGTTACGAACCAATATAGTTGAAAATGTCACTTTTCTTTCATGAAACCCTTGAAAATTAATTTTAATGCAATTTAGATTGTCTACGTAGTCTATGTAAACTACAACCAAATGTAATCTACGCGTAGATTACGTGTAGACAACGCATGTAGACGTAAACTTATAGTCTACTTCACATCACTGAACAAAAGTAATACAGAATTATTGAGAACACCGTAGAGAATAATGTAATTTATATTTACTTTTACATATACATTTTCAAAGTTAAAAAATCGTCAAACTAGAGGTGGTAAGCTAATCAGCGTCCCCCTACCCCCCTTTATCGTAATAAGGGGTTAATGCAACCAGATCTGCGTGTCTGTTGGGACTGGTGTTGAGGTCCGCATCTGATCACCACTGGACCTAAAATAAACACAGCAACACATATACACAGTTCTCCACACGCGATCATGATAAATATACAGTAGAACCACTTGTGAAAGTAGACAGTAGATTACACAGGCCTGCATGGGTTCGGATGACTCACAGATGACTGTTGCCCCTGAGTAATTTCAGCATGCTGATTCCAAAAATTAAATCCATTTTTACCCATCAGGTGTAGTTTTTCCAGAAAATAGCAATAAAATGTGTAGTTTCATGATTTTCTCAATAGATGGCTCTGTTTAGATAATGGTAAAATATTGGCTTTCTGCAATACAAATCCTCCAATTTCGAACAATGAATGCACAGAGAATAGTAAGCATTTAATCCACGTTCCATCTTGACAAGACACATTGATATGAAAATTGTAAACTTTGATTAGGTAAATTCCATTTTCAAAATCCCTCATAAAAATTTCCTTCACAAAATGTCCAAAACTCAATGTTATAATGAAGTGTGTTGATTGAACTTAATGACGTGGAGAAAAGTCATGATCTAGGGAAAAATCCTGACGTGGTGGGAAGAAATATATGTCATGTGCATGATCAGCAATGAAAATACTTCAAAAAATCACCTATTGGTTTGTAAACATCCGAAATTTCCTTTTTCTTAATTTATTTTCTTGCGTTCTGTAAGGGACGTAATGGAATGGCGAATATGATAATTTTGATTGTGAAATTGTGAAAAATTCTGACATAATGGGAAAAAATGGATGTCATTTCCGTGATCAGCATTCAAAATACTTCACCTATTGATTTCAAATCATGCGATTTTTTTAAAAAAATGCAGGTGGTGTTATCATAGAATGCTCCTTGGGCATCCCCGGCGATGTAGTGGTAAAGTTGAAGCCTTTAAATCAAGGAGTACATGTTCTATTTGTGACCTGGAGGCTTACGTTAGACTATAGCGTTTCATCATACACTAATATTCTATCCTATGCTATTCATTTTGTCCCGGGAATTATTCTAGGGAAGTTACCTATTTCAATTATCTGGATCTTATTTGAACCGAGGTTCATCCAGAATTAGCCTTATAAAATGAATTTTAACTTCCTGTTGTTATTGTTATTTAGCGTCGCTTTTCTGCCACTTTTGCTAATCGTGACATGGAGGCTGAATGATACTATGAAATTGATTAAGGGACACTCGCAAATAACACCTGTGCCCTGGACGGCATTCGAACCCGGGACTCCTAGTGTCGTAGCGTGCTGTTCTAACCAGTCCGCCACGAAAGCTTTCTGTTGTGAAATGTTTCGTGTCATTTACGATCCTCACTTGAGTTTGAGTTTTGGTTTTAAATTCACTTTATGCACAGGAAAGGTAATCGGAACTAAGCCTACAGTTTGAAGTGGAATCAGAACCACTTGTGCCTCCACCGGGTATCGAACCCCTTGATTAGAAGGTATTTTACGTTGGTTTGCATCGTCACTCACTAGGAATAATCGTGACGATGAAAGACATCTACCTTTTTAGACTTGTAATCAAGGGGTCAAAGTTTCTATTCCCAGCTGAGGCACATGGTACAGTGATTCAAATCGCACTTTGAGACTGTAGGTCCTGTCTCGAGTAGTCTTACGTGAGCATAATATGGACTTAAGCACATTAGTTATGGTCAAGTTTGATAATTCCAAAGGGTATTCACGAAATAAGCAAATATTTCCACTGGTGCTCTGCATCTGAAATCTTGTTGGTCAGTGGTTGCACGATGACGACAAGGTCAAAGAAGACGCCACCACATCGCAGGCTGCGTCATCGGAACATTACTTTTTGTATAACCCTCGTACATATATTCCCATCCAAGTAGTAGAATAATCGTGGCTCAGATGCTAGGTTACTTGGCGCACTACTCTCTGGTATGGAAACACTGCCACTCCCGTCACTTGAAATCTTCCTCCCCCACCCCCACCACCCTTCCCGCAGAACCGTGGAATGCAAGCCATCCTCTTGTGAAGAAGACACATTCTTCACGGGAGCTCGCACCACCTTCACACACACACGCATTCCCACCCTCCTGTTCCACCACCTCTTCCTCCTCTTTCCCAATCAAACGGAGCCCCAAAATACCCCCAGGAGAAGTGAATACTCTCGGAGACCTACCGAGGGTTCCATTCCACCGCTACCTTATACGGAATCAGACGAGGTCCCCCCCCCCACACACACACCCTTCTCTCGCTCTCTCTCTGTACCACAGCTGAGCTCCGGAAAGACAAAAGTCCTTATGAAGCGGAAGTGAAGTGATAAAATCCTCATTGCCTTCACGATGTTGAAAGACTGTTAGACCTCCTGCCTCCAGAAATATGGAGCCACGAAACGCTCCACTGTCTAACCTATGCTATTTCGGCTATTTTGCGTTTCCTTTTCTACCTGTTGGATAAATCGCGACAAACAAAATAATGAACCCATTCTTTATCTAGGACTAGCTGATTAGCCGGCGTTGCCCGGGTATTTATTTATCCCAATCTTGTATTAGACAGGAAAATGATGAATTCTAACTATAGTGTAAACTAATATTAAATGTGATCGTGAATGTCACCAATTAGCTTAGTGACTCTGAAAACTATGGATACGACACTAATCTAGGTCATTTGCGGCATTTTATTTTTCACCCTCTCTCCCCCCCCCCCCCCCCATGGCGATAGGTGATGAACTTGTAGTTGAACCGCATTGGGAGTGTCACGAAAACTATGGATTTCACACGAATATCGGTCGTTTTCGAAACACAGCCTGAATGTTAGACAACCCGAGAAACACTATAGCTGTGCGGGCTTGCATAGAGTCACGGATGTCTGTTTATGCGGAATTTAATATCGGTCGATCTCGATTATTTTTACATGTCACCCCTTCCAATCCCACCCCTAAGGATGCCAGGGGTGTCTTACCCCAAAAATATTCTTTCCAGATTGCAAGTGATATGTGTACCAAGTTTGTTTGAAATTGCTCCAGGCGTTCGGGAGTTATACCGGAACAAACATATATATACACATAAATGAAACATTCATTAACATTAATTTCCAGGTACATATGAAAATGATTATATTTACTAGTAGATATGACATTTTTTCCTCTGAAATTCTGTGTGTACGAATAACAATGTTACATACTGTATATAGATTGGTGCAGTCTAGTTCAAAGAAACCGTCGCATGAAATTTGACAGAGTCTCTCGAAATGGGTAGCTCTGTAACAAGGAAGTGCCGGGAAGAACTCTTGTCTGCCAATCAAAGTGACGTTGGCTTCGGAGGAGAAAAAGGCGTGACTCGAAGTCTTGTTCACAGGAAGATCAACAAATCCAAGGCAAACGTTGACATCGTCGTTTCAATGCCAAAATCGCGAATGTGCAAATTTTGACTCCTTCACCTCGTGCAGTAGTGAGCCGCGGTAGCTTGGTGGATAGGGCGTCTGACTACCATGCGAGAGACCCGGATCGATCCTCGTCGGAGGAGAACCTCGATTTTTCCACCTGTTGAAGCGGATCCGGCGTCGTATAAAGTGGAAACTCTGAGGGGTAAAGGCGACCAGGGGCGTGGTGCTGATCACATCACCCCCACTTTCGGCCGTGATCAAGAAAGCGTGGAGCCCTAACTTCACACCCCCTATACGCCTTCATGCCGTGGTGCAAAGAACAGAGGAGCGCTTTACCTTTCTTACACCAATTGTAGTTTCTTACTACTTTTTGACGATATATTCGGATGCTAACTTGTACGACCTAGTAGACATGTCCAAATGTAAAATCTGGTTTATCCCAGGAAATAAAATATTAAAATCCTAATGGTTTTCGCATTGGAATGACGTCACCATTGGTTAAATATTGTTTCACTATCGCGAATCAGCAGATTGTAATTATATTAGTGTACTACGCCTCTGTGATGGATGCATATAACGCCTCCGCATCTCTGCACTTCTTATCTACTAGCGAGGGCGAGAATCGCTGAAGCTCTAGCTCTTTCCCTTCTTAATGGGGAATTCATTCCACGGAGAAGAATCTTGCCTCTTACCTCGCGAGATCTGCGAAATTCTCAAGAGAGGTAAAACCTTCAAACTTCATCTCGCCGATCCTTAATTATATTTGGAGACGATCATTAAAAAATACCTTTATCTGCGTTCCTAAGTTCCCTGCGATGGAGGGAATCTCTTCCAGGAACTCCTCCTGCTGATAATCTCAATTTGGTTCCAATTTCTCCTGGTTTCTTAATGGCAAATTACCTTCCTTGCGAGTTAGGGGAGGCTGGAGTGCGTCTGCAGTTGCTCCGATCGTCTGATCTGCTTTCTTAGCATTCTCGGAGATTATTTGGCTCGTCTTCATCTCCCAGCATCCCTGTATGGAGCACCTGGTGCTCCTCGCCGTACTTGGCTAGAAAAGTTTTTTTTATGAAGGCGGTGGTGCTGACCTCACCATGTCCACCACTACCAAAGTCATAAATGGGTGAAGCCTTCATTGTCGAAATGTTATAACCTATAATATTGGTAGCGTCGTCGTCGTCAAGGGCTCCCGGGTTCGGTACCCGGTGGAGGCACATAGTGGTTCGGATCCCACTTTAAACTGTAGGTCCAATCCCGATTAGCCTTAATGTGCATAAAGTGGACTTAAAACAACACCAACTCAATAACTCAACCTATAATGCGTAGTTTGTAACTCTCTATACCTTGTCGTACTGGTGACGTCACCGCCTTGTAATCAAGGGGTTCGATACCGATGGAGGCACATAGTGGTTCGAATTCCCACTTGGAACTGTAGGTCCAGTTCCGTTTACTTCTTTGTGCACAAAATGTACTGAAAAGCTAAGTCAAACTCAAGACAGTAACCTCTATGAAGTAGAGCTTCCATAGACAAAAAAGAAATCTAGTTTTCTTCTTATAAGTGAGTTTATTAGCGGAAACAATGCAATGTCCTAAATCCAAAGACACTTGAACATTTCCTTAAAGTGTAAGTTCAGTATTGTTGAGTTATTGTGTTTTAAAATCATTGTTACTATTGTACTGAGTAATTATTATACAGGGTGAGTCAAAAGTCCCTGACAGCCCCTTATAAAATGAAAGGGAGTGTAGATTGCAGCAATAGGTTAGGCCTAGGGTGAAACGTTTTGGTGCATGTCATGACAACGTCCGCCATCTTGGTGACGGCCATCTTGGATCCAACTTAATTTCTTTAAATTGAAAGGGGGGCATGTGGGGCATGATTTTGGGCTAGAATTTCACCAGGAATTCAGTGGTGAAGTCAGATTTATGAAAACGTTAATGATAAGGAAGTTATGGGCATATGAAAGTTGCACAATGTGTTCAATGTGCTGTCCTTTTTGTGCTAGGCACATGTTGCAGACGGTTCTCCCATGCTCTGTGGACACGGAGCAATATCTCAGGTGTGATTTGTGCACAGACATCCAGTATCCGTTGCTCCAAGTGGCCCACATCCCGAATCTTTTCGGCATACACGATTGACTTCACATGATCATACCTCTCATCCCATTCTTCACAAATTAGTGTTTCTCTATATTTTCTTTCGCCTCTTCCGATTTTCGCTGTTATTCTATACAGTCCCAGGTTTTTTCGTAATTGCTTGCATACACACAAAGGAAAAATATTTTATTATATATTATGTCACTTAGTGATGGCTAACCCATACTTCTTGCTTCGACCCTGGGGGTACGTATTACCACGGCTACAGAAATGTCTTAATCTCAGGGGATAGGTTCTTTATTCGAGAATTCCAAATAAGAATGCGTTTTATAGTAGAGGAGAGATACATTTCTGAATTCATTTGCTCACTTATTAACTTTCCTAATTATTTCATATACGAGCATATTCTTGATTATCTTAATTGGCTATATACAATATTTTATTCACCCCTTCTGTAATTTTTATACTCTTCCTTTATATATTTTGCATTTACTATAATATATATAATCACTCTTCTCCGCTCCTGGTTTCTACACTGAACTCTGCTCTTCTTTATATGTCATGCTGCCATGTATCGTCGCTCTCGGGAAACATTTCTTCCTTGTGTTTTTCATTGTGTCGTCGGAACTGGCACGTGACATTCTACCACAAGCACCAGTTGCCAGAAGCTACAGTAGCTGCAGTCCTCAGTTTTGGCCCAGAGGTCCGTTTTCAATTTCAGAAAGCTGAAACGAGGGCCAAGTGTCGACACAGCGTACGACGATACCCCAGTGGACAGTTCCAGGTTCCCGCGTGACGTAGGAGGGAAGGAAGGTCCCAAATATCAGCGACAGCTGCGGAAAATGATCCTTTTCGGAAAGAATGGGGAAAGATAACCGAACGATCTTTTACAGGAGCCGTCCCTTGCACCTGGAGTCAGGCGTCATTGTTAATTGGTGAAGTGAGGCAGAAATCCTTCGTCGCAGTGGATGATGATCTAATGCCTCATCCCGGCTGCTCTTCTTTGTCACAATTAGATGTTTATTTTTATCGTTTTGGAACCTGCTCTTGTGGTTCTCCTCAGTGAACCTGATCCATGGAACGAACGTTCATGAAATTATTCAGAATATGAGAAAGACATCGCAAGTATACTCTTTCCAGGAAAACTCTGTAGCAAGGCCGCGCATAACGTTAGAGAAGCGGTTAAAGCGGGTGGACAGAGCGAAGCAGTACACGCTACTGCAAAGGCTGGTATCTGCAGTTGCTTTTACCCCTCCACGCAATCCTGATCTCTCCCACGTGTTCATTGATCGTAGCGCGCTGTGATATCCACTCCACAACAGAGGTTGGTGCAAGGAGAACATGAACACAGGTATTTTTGAGAGGAAACCATTGAATTCGTTTGTTTCTTGTCCGCCTTAAGTTTAAACCTACAGTTTAAAGTGTGATCCGAACCACTACACTCTTGTCTCAATATTATGTGAAGGGGAAAAAAAGCCTGTGTGCTGAAACACCCATAATATAAATATCAATCAATCCTGCATCTTTCTCGACAATGCACTTGGTAGCGTCGTCGCCTTGTAATCAAGGGGGCCCCGGGTTCCATACCCGGTGGAGGCTCCTAGTGGTTCGGATCCCACTTTAAACTGTAGGTACAGTCCCGATTAGCCTTACTGTGCATAAAATGGACTTAAAACAACAAATCAATCAAACGACGATACACTTAGATATTCTGTCTCAGCTACAGACTGTACACATTTATCTTTTCAACTGATGCATTTACTGTACTCTGGGTAGGAGAGTTTACAGGTACAGTTTCACTGTGGATGCCTCTTATGCTAAAAGTCTCTTGAAGAGACCTAAGAGATTATGTAAAACATATTTTAGTTATGCATGATTGCCGTCAGATGGCAGACTTGTGCTTTCTCTACTGATGTTAGTTAGCTAGCAACCACCACCCTTCTCAAAACACCTTTTAAAATCTAATTGTTTAAAGTGGTACGAGACGGCAGTGCTAAACTGTTTCGGAATGTGTCAGATACTTTAGACACACCCTGTCTCCCAAACTTTACTCTCCGTATCCTTTTCCGAAACATTTCCTCCCGGTTCATAAAGATCACTCTAAGGAACACGCAGCTTCCGCACTGGAGCACACCTACCCTGTATCGGTGCTCGCGGCGTGTGGAGAATATATCGGGCTCATCTGTCTTCATTAGGGGGCTCTCCTTGGGGGACCCCCTCGGTAATGACGACAAAGTAGCAAGGCGGGGAGACTTCGTTTGTTTGCAAGTTTCATTTCCCCGCGTCTGCTCAGAAAGACGAAATTCGAACCTTTTCTCCGGAACAATAAGGGGAAAGATGCTCGCAGGAGATAATCTGTGTCAGGTGCAGCAACGGTGATGGGTCCGCTTTTCATCTAAAAGTCATTTTCAGTAATATCACCCCGTACGTTAGCATGTTGCGCTGCGATGCTCGAGTATTAGGTTTCTATACCGAGTAATGTCCCCTGATGCCTCATGGAAAGGGTTTACTCCCGTTTCGCCCAGTGCCCCAGACGCAAATGTCTCACCAAGGCAAAATTTTTCGGTGAAAAGGGAATTCCCGTTTCGCCGAATTGAGGGAATTTTCCCTCCGCTGGGAAATTTCAGAGACTGAAGTGAAATATAATTTCAACCAAGTCACAAACTCATTTTCATTGGTAGGTCTCCCCGATGGCGTAGTGGTAACGTCGTCGCCTTTTAATCAAGGGGTCTCGGATTTGATACCCCGGGGAGACACATAGTGGTTCGGATCCCACTTTAAACTGTAGGTCCAGTCCCGATTAGCCTTTCTGTGCATAACATGGACTAAGAACAACATTTCAATCAATCAATCCTATTCATTGGCCGACCTTAATGGCGCAAGTGGTTAGCACATCGCGCTAGGATCCCAGCGGTCCAGGGTTCGAATCCCGGCCTGGGCATGGATGTTTGCAAGTGTCCATTCATCAATTTCATCATACTATCCCTCATCCCGCAAATTAGCCAAAAGTGGCACAAAAAGGGAAGTAAAATAAAGCAAATCAATTAAAAATATCTAAGATAATGTCACTATTTCGTGAAAACTTGAATTTGTCCGCCATTTTTTCAATATGGCGCACTTCGCAGCAGGGTGATCGGCAAGAACTTTTGATGTTGTTTTTAATGTTACAAAGAAGCTATGTAACAAATTTTGGCTTGTTATGAATTAGCTCCTTTATTTTCCCTATTTTGAATGCACTAAGAAGGGAGGTTATCTAAGTGTCCCCCTCCGATTTCCATGAAACTTGGCAGGTATATAGAGGGGCCCAAAGGAAGAAATACGTGTTTTTTTGTTTCGGCTAAAAAAACTGTTCTAGGGGGCAACCCCCCCTCAAATGTTAAGATGAGGACAAATTGAAGTGGGGATCTTACCCCTGTGTCCCCCTCCGATTTCCATGAAACTTGGCAGGTGTATAGAGGTGTTCAAAGCAAGAAATACGTGTTTTTTGTTTCAGCTAAAAAACTGTTTTAGGGGGCAAAACCCTCTCAAATGTCAAAATAAGGACAAATTGAAGTGGGCATTTGACCCCTGTGTCCTTTTCATGAAACTTGGCAGGTGTATAGAGGGGCCCAAAGGAAGACATACGTGTTTTTTTGCTTCGACTAAAACCGGTTTTAAGGGTCAAAACCCGCCTCAAATGTCAAGATGAGGACAAATTGACGTGGGGATCTGACCCCTGTGTCCCCCTCCAATTTCCATGAAATGTATAGAGGAACCCTATGCCCCCTGTTTCTTCCTATGCCATATTTACGTGGTTTCGGGGTCAGATCCCCACTTCAATTTCTCCTCATCTTGACATTTGAACGGAAAGGGGGGGGGGGTTGCCCCCTAACACCGTTTTTTAGCTGAAACACAAAAACATGTACTTCTTTCTTTGGGCCTCTCTACACACCTGCCAAATTTCATGGAAATCGGAGGGGGACACAGGGGTCAGATCCCTGTGTCAATTTGTCTTCATCTTGACATTTGATGGGGGTTGCCCCCCTAAAACAGTTTTTTAGCCGAGACAAAAAAACACGTATTTTTTCCTTTGGGTCCCTCTATACACCTGCCAAGTTTTATGGAAATCGGAGGGGGACACTTAGATAACCTCCCTTGTAAGAAAACTTCAGTCATCGCCGTACAGTTCGTGGTATGAAGCGAGTACCTCTCGTTCTAGCCGTCCCATCTTTTATTGACGGTGACTGTACAACCGGTCAAAGATATCGATGCACTAATGAATACACGATGCAGTTTCGTGCGTATAAATCATTGCAGAGCCTTGAGCTCAAGAGGAGATAAGACACAAGAATGCAAGCTCTTATGCAATCGGTTGCAGCGTTCGCATTACATGCGCCATAACCCTTTATCGCCGCTCGCTCCATCTCTCCATTGAAGGGACGGTCCCTAACAAGGCGACGGAAGCGGCTCCAGAGAAGAGGAGAGATAAAGCGGAGTGGTTCGCCCAGGGCCTCGGGCGTTATCGGAAGAATGCTGGTCAGTGTGGAGGGGCATTGGCTCAGAAAGCGTGTGCGGTGGTGTCCCTCACGGGGAAATGGGGACAAGTTAAAAGGGTGAAGGACGGCAAAATGAAAACCGTTTTCAGTAGAGGGATGCATAAAGCAAGGACCAAGGAGAAGTGAAAAATGCTAGAAATGAGAGCCCAACTATTAAAAACATTACCTTAAGGATTTGAACACACATATGTACAACATAACCAAAAATGTTCTTGCCGTTCTAGAGCAGTGATAAACAAAGAGCAATACAGTGGACGGTACGTACCTTTAGGTTTCGAAGTA
This sequence comes from Lepisma saccharinum, assembly GCF_977018435.1. Lineage (NCBI taxonomy): Eukaryota > Metazoa > Arthropoda > Insecta > Zygentoma > Lepismatidae > Lepisma > Lepisma saccharinum. The sequence continues at coordinate 58,145,375 of NC_139252.1, read as the reverse complement.
ATCTCCATCAGCATCCGACACCTTTTGCCAACGTTCCTGCAGCTGCATAATACCCTGGTGATAAAACTCGGCGGGCTTGGATGCAAAGAAGTCCGTGAGTGCGTTCTGCAGGTCTCCCTCATTTGCAAAGGATCCCCCACGGAGGTGGTTCTCGAGGGAATGAAACAGATGGTACTCTGTTGGTGCACGGTCCGGTGAATATGGTGGATGGCACTGAGTCTCCCAGTCAAGTTGCTGAAGGGTCTCCCGCGTCCTCTTTGCCACTTGTGGCTTGGCATTGTCGTCCAGGAACAGCACACCCTTGCGATTCACCAATGCCGGTTCCTTCTGCCGCAATGCACGGCGCACCCTTTGCAACTGCTGAGAGTAGAGGTCAGCAGTGATGGTCTGGCCAGGTGGAAGGAGCTCGTAATGCACCACTTACCGACAATTCCACCATACAGAGAGCATAACCTTTCGTGGGTGCAGAGGTGGTCTTGAGGTGTGAGGAACAGGGTCACGTGGCGACAACCAATGTCTGGTACGCTTGGGAGTGTCATAGAGGACCCACTTTTCGTCACCAGTGAGCAAGCGATCAAATTTGGGTGTGTTCGGGTGCCGAGTGAGCAAGGATAAACAGGCTGTCACTCGTTGTTCCTTGTTGGCTGCCGACAATGTGTGGAGTACCCACTTGCTTAACTTGTATGACTTCCCTATCCCATGCAGGTGCAGTCTGACTGTTTCAGCGGAAACATGGAACCTTTCTGCAAGTTCATCACTTGTTAGACCACTGTCCTCCTCGATGGCTGCTTTCAGAGCCTCGTCATCCAACACTTGTGGTCGTCCACTGTGAGGTTCATCCGAAAGGCTCACATCTCCCGAACGGAATTTCTGGAACCAATGTCTGGCAGTACGTTCGTTCACGGCATTCTCCCCAAATGCCTGTCAAATGTGGCGACTTGATGCGGCAGCCGACAGGCCTTCTTTAAAGTCATACAACAAACACAGGCTAACAAGCTGCTTCGATAACTCCATTTCTCTTCGACACTGGACGAGCCATGACTCTCTCTGTGAGCGCATGATTAATGGGACGTCAAAAACGGCAATTACTTTTTAGTTACCTTGTAGAAATTTCAGAGAAAAAAATGCAGGCTCGACCAGGACTGGAACCCTGGCCTTTGGGATACATTGTCAACTGAGATCGCGCTGGTTTCGTCTGATTTTTCGTTGTTGTTTTACCTGAGTGGAATAATACACAAGGGTTCGATTCCCTGGATGAGGGGTTCCAGATATGTTTTTTTTCCCGTCTGTCTGCATAAGTGAGCTTCAAGCCTCTCATCGTTGTATACCTGGAAGTACTGTGATCCCGAGTGTGGTGCTGCTAACACCACATCCAGTATGTCTGCTATTAAGAAGTAATGCATTTCTATCTCCCAGACAATATCTTCAAGATAAGATATTAATAGGCAATTTGGGGAATTAATGAGGATTGACACGGATTGAGATAAAACATCAAACACAAGCAAGCAAAATATAATTGAAATTGAAGAATATAAGAAAAGTAAGTATTGATGTTGGAGGATGTGAGAAAGCAGAAGACAGAAAAATCAAAACTTTTTTAGAACATGTTTTTATATTATCAGGATTCGAATCCCGGTCTGGGAATGGGCATTCTTTGTGAGAGTCTTTTCATCAATTTCATCATATCAACACTCATCGTCGCGATTAGATAAGTATCGGACAAGCGACGTTAAGTAATAAATGTCAGTCTGTCTATATATTAGTACGAAGAACATTGAAAGTTTTAGCTGTCAGGTATCGAAGCTTTCTGTGGACGTATCAGCACTTGTTAGGCGCATAAAGTGCTTTCCTTAGCGTACATACCACGCCACCAGCACAGGCGTCGTTCGGGTTGCATAACTTTACTATGCTCCTCAAGTGTTGCCAGTCCGTTCTCACTCGCATGCATGGTCCTACATCGAAACGCACGTAGGAAACATAAAGGCACAACGAGAGAAGGTAATATTTCAGTTCTTGAGTTCTGCCAGTGGATTAGACACAGTCGGTAGACATGAAAGGAACTACCGAACTCCTTCCCTACGTCTTCTGCATTCTTAAAGCCGTCGGAGGAGAAATGCAAGCTTTCAAAGGGAGAGCTGAAAAAGTCTCTAGGAAGAGCAAAGTGTTTCTGAAAAATCCACAGCCATCTTTATCCTCGGTTCCTTATGACTCACTGACTCAGGAAGGATTTGGCTAAGCTTCGTTCAAAACTCCAAACAGTCGTTTCTTATTCGTGAGTCATACATCACATTTACCCCGGATTATATTTTCAACGATTTGTTTTCAGCATTTATACAAATTGCTTTGTTTTCACAAAAGAACTACGGGAATAGGAACGGCTAAAAGGACGCTTTCATAGATGTTCAGAAATACTATAGAACTAAGAAAAGACAAGCGAAGTGCTGTGTTTTTTCAGTTACTCATTATGCACAGTCCCGTGAAAAGAGGAACCCACGCTGACGATTTCGCAGGTGATGCAATCAGCACCACCCTCCGACCACCTTTACTCCCTCCCCCGAGCAGCCCTAGAGATGCTCTCTGTCCGGGAATGGAACCAGAGTACCCTATATGGCAGACAGACCTCCATACCACCTGTAACATCGCGGCTCATTAACATAATAAATAATATAATATTTATTATATAATTGGTACAATAATATTCACGAGTACAGAGCTCTTATATTTCAACATTGCTTCAGATGTGTTTCAAATTGAACTGTGAAGGCCTCCCCGATGGCGTAATGGTAACGTCATCGTCTTGTAATAAGGGGTTCCCGAGATCCATACCCAGTGGAGGCACTTTGAACAGCGGTTCGGATCCCAATGTGATTGTAGAGCCAGCCCCGATTAGCCTATCTGTGTATAAAGTGGACTTAAAGAACAATTCAAACACTCCATAAAGTCACAAAAATTACAAGGGTCGTTCAAGGTTGACCGGGACTTTTATTTCTGCAGAGGAAATAGGTAGCAGAAGAAACACCAAACTATGTCAGTTTTTCAAAGTATTCTCCGTGCGCGCCGAGGCACCGTTGCCATCGTTCTGGCAGCTCACGAATTCCTTTGGCGTAGAAAGAACTTGGTTGTTGTCGTAGCCACTGGAGGACATCGCTCCGCAGTGCTTCGTTTGTCGTGAATTTCTTCCCTCCCAGATGGTCTTTAAGGGGTGCAAACAAATTATAATCACAGGGGGCTAAATCCGGACTGTAGGGGGGATGGGGCAGAACTTCCCAGCGCATGTCGGCCAGAGTTGTTGTTGTCACATTGGCCGTGTGAAGGCGGGCATTGTCATGGAGAAGAATGACATTTCCAGACAACATCCCAGGTCTTTTCTTGCGAATGGATTTTCGTACAGCACCACTCAACAATGTGGAGTAATACTGGGCATTAATCGTGCTCCCTTTGTCCAAAAAATCCACATGGATAACGCCCTTCATGTCCCAGAAGACACTTGCCATGATCTTTCCAGCGGACGGCTGCGTTTTGCTTTTCTTGGGGGGCGGGGAACCTTTATGTCGCCACTCCATGCTGCGTCTTTTGGTCTCTGGGGTTGAATTGTGCAACCATGTTTCATCACACGTGATGATGGATTGCAACAATTCATCACCTTCTGCTCGAAACCGATTCAGAAGCTGTTCACAGACCGTCCTGATCGAATGTCAGCTGGCGGGGAACCCACCTTGCACAGATTTTGCGGAAGCGTAAGTGGTCGTGAATGATTGTCTCAACACTCCCGACACTGATATTCACCTCGGCAGCAATATCCCGCACTGTTACTCGCCGGTTCTCAAGAATCATTTGCTCAACACGTGCGATATTCGCTGGTGTGACTGCAGTCGGGCGAATGTGTCGATGCGCTTCATTTGTCGCCAGCTCCCGTCCTTCGCGAAACTGCTCACACCATTCGTACACTCTTGCCCGCGACATCATTTGTTCACAATACTGTGCTTGCAATCGTCTGAAAATCTCAGCTGGTTTCAATTTCTCCTTCACGAGAAATTTGATTACACACCGCTGCTCCACAGCCACAGACACACTGCTTGCCGCCATGTTCGCTGCAACTGCTGCGCATGAGCGAAATACGTCATGCCGGGCGCTAGTTACTCGCGAAGGAATACATTACGTCACCCGCACGTTTCATCATGATCCGGCTATTCATCGATTTTTTACGTACGAAAATCCCGGTCAACCTTGAACGACCCTATATTCTCACCAAAACCGGTACAATGATGTGGTAGGATCATTATTAGAAAACATTAATGACAACCCTTTATACGATTTACAGGGCCGACTTCCAAGATGGAGTGGTTATCACAGCTCCTTCCTTCCTGGTTCGAATCCAGGCGTGAGCGTGGGTGTTCTTTGTGAGCGTCCCTTCACCAGTTTCATCATCATCGTCGCGAGTAGTCAAAAGTAGCAGAAAAACGTCTCTAAATAACAAAAGTTAAAGGTTTTGCAGGGTTTAAATCTCCCAGCTTCACCGTAACATCACCCAAAGCAAAATAACTGAAAATGATGTGGGTTCACATACTTTTGAACGGGACTGTACAAGGGCCGCAGCAAGTTCTGCCCGGTCAATGCTCCACTTCCTTCGACCCGTCCTTCTCATTACCTCGGCGACCTCTCCAGGTAATTTTAAAAAGGTACGGAAGCTCGTGCATGCGTATTGATCCGTGCGTGCACACGCGTACTGGTCCAGGTGAAAGTGCGCGCACGCACTTGGTCTCTTGAGCATCGATACTGTAATTGTAAGCCTCGGATGTTCAACGTATTTACCCCTTCATCCATGCTGGAGAACTGCATGGAAACCGTATCTTCAGGAAGGCATAGAAGGAACGACTGCATGGGTGTAAGCTATGGGTAGCGACATTGATTTTTTGCAAACGTTGTAACATTGAAAAATTTTAATTGTTGCATAGAAGTGTTTACGCATGCTATAAATATATTTTTCATGCATTTGAAATCGCGAAATAACGCGATTTTGGCATCAAGTGTGATTTCTAACCAGGGCTGTTAAAGGACCGGAACCATTTTTCTCGCACAATTTAAATTCGGTCCAAATTGCGTATAGTTTCATTGAAAAAAGGTTCCTGGACCGAATTTAAATTTATCTCGAAAAAAGGTTCCTGGACCGAATTTAAATTTATCTCGAAAAAAGGTTCCTGGACCGAATTTAAACTGATCCGAAAAAATGTTCCTGGACCGAATTTAAATTTATCTCGAAAAAGGTACATGGACCGAATTTAAATTTATCTCGAAAAAGGTTCCTGGACCGAATTTAAATTTATCTCGAAAAAGGTTCCTGGACCGAATTTAAATTTATCTCGAAGAAAAGGTTCCTGGACCGAATTTAAATTTATCTCGAAAAAGGTTCCTGGACCGAAATTAAATTTATCTCGAAAAAATGTTCCTGGACCGAATTTAAATTTATCTCGAAAAAGGTTCCTGGACCGAAATTAAATTTATCTCGAAAAAATGTTCCTGGACCGAATTTAAATTTCTCGAAAAAGGTTCCTGGACCGAATTTAAATTTATCTCGAAGAAAAGGTTCCTGGACCGAATTTAAATTTATCTCGAAAAAGGTTCCTGGACCGAATTTAAATTTATCTCGAAAAAAGGTTCCTGGACCGAATTTAAATTTATCTCGAAAAAATGTTCCTGGACCGAATTTAAATTTATCTCGAAGAAAATGTTCCAGGACCGAATTTAAATTTATCTCGAAGAAAATGTTCCTGGACCGAATTTAAATTTATCTCGAAAAAGGTTCCTGGACCGAATTTAAATTTATCTCGAAAAAGGTTCCTGGACCGAATTTAAATTTATCTCGAAAAAGGTTCCTGGACCGAATTTAAATTTATCTCGAAAAAGGTTCCTGGACCGAATTAAAATTTATCTCGAAGAAAAGGTTCCTGGACCGAATTTAAATTTATCTCGAAGAAAAGGTTCCTGGACCGAATTTAAATTTATCTCGAAAAAGGTTCCTGGACCGAATTTAAATATATCTCGAAAAAATGTTCCTGGACCGAATTTAAATTTATCTCGAAGAAAATGTTCCTGGACCGAATTTAAATTTATCTCGAAAAAGGTTCCTGGACCGAATTTAAATTTATCTCGAAAAAGGTTCCTGGACCGAATTTAAATTTATCTCGAAAAAGGTTCCTGGACCGAATTTAAATTTATCTCGAAAAAGGTTCCTGGACCGAATTTAAATTTATCTCGAAAAAAGGTTCCTGGACCGAATTTAAATTTATCTCGAAGAAAAGGTTCCTGGACCGAATTTAAATTTATCTCGAAAAAAGGTTCCTGGACCGAATTTAAATTTATCTCGAAGAAAAGGTTCCTGGACCGAATTTAAATTTATCTCGAAGAAAAGGTTCCTGGACCGAATTTAAATTTATCTCGAAGAAAAGGTTCCTGGACCGAATTTAAATTTATCTCGAAAAAAGGTTCCTGGACCGAATTTAAATTTATCTCGAAAAAGGTTCCTGGACCGAATTTAAATTTATCTCGAAAAAGGTTCCTGGACCGAATTTAAATTTATCTCGAAAAAAGGTTCCTGGACCGAATTTAAATTTATCTCGAAAAAAGGTTCCTGGACCGAATTTAAATTTATCTCGAAAAAGGTTCCTGGACCGAATTTAAATTTATCTCGAAAAAGGTTCCTGGACCGAATTTAAATTTATCTAGAAAAAAGGTTCCTGGACCGAATTTAAATTTATCTGGAAAAAAAGTTCCTGGACCGAATTTAAATTTATCTCGAAAAAGGTTCCTGGACCGAATTTAAATTTATCTCGAAAAAAGGTTCCTGGACCGAATTTAAATTTATCTCGAAAAAGGTTCCTGGACCGAATTTAAATTTATCTCGAAAAAAGGTTCCTGGACCGAATTTAAATTTATCTCGAAAAAAGGTTCCTGGACCGAATTTAAATTTATCTCGAAAAAAGGTTCCTGGATCGTATTTAAACTGCACCGGAAGAAATGTTCCTGGACCAAATTGAAATAGTTCGCAGATAAAAAGGTTTCTTTACGGTCCAGAACCCATTTACGTTTGCTGATTTTCTCTCCAGGACCGGAATTAAATTTATTTAAAATTCATGGACCTTTAACCTGGACCTGTTTCTAACCTTTCTTCGCGAATTTCATCACATTTCGTCGTTAATAAACGAAAAATACAGCGAAAATTTAACGTTCCTTGTGTTTTAGACTTAAAAAGTAAAATGTACCAAATTTACGTGTGTAATACGCACTTTTCCCAAAATTTTATCTCTCCCAAAAACTATGGTGCGTTTTATACATAGAAAAATTCCGACAGCTGCATGACGCTAGGTGTAAACAGAGGTTCTCCACAATTTTTCACCTTGTATCGGAATGTTTTGCATCACGGAGCAACGTGGAGGAGTTCTGTCGGGTGATCGAGTGCACATCTACCGTCATATGGGCACCGTAACATCGGCATTTGTCGAGCTATAAGTAACGTAAAAATAACTTCCAAAAATCGTTTCCAGCTCATGAAAGTGTCATGAACAGGTGTACGCCATATGACCTACACAATGAAAGTATAATTTTAAGCATAATTCTCAGAAAAGTGTGCTGAAATAAAAACGCGAATTTTGGGCCAAATGACAAGGATAAGTAAGACAAATAACATCGATTTTGGCAAAAAATATTACCTAAATCTCAAGATCACCAGCTATGGGAAATGAATGAAGTGGCATAATGTGGGGTGGAAACACCATAAACAGATTATGAAGGGATACACAGTATGATACGAAGATGATACAGAAAAGAATGGAAATAGCAGATTATGAGTAAGGCTAGGAAATTATGACCAAAATATCATCAAAATATAACAAATATAAACCTAAAACTTGTATAAATATGCCCTAGAACATAAACATTATTTCCTGATTAATAATTGTGTTTTCTTCATGGGGTAGACTCTCTATGTGAAGAAGTAAAGATACTCCTTACATTGCAATATACCGTGACGGCATACGGAGGATATGGAGGTAAGGCCTACATATTCACATTTCTGGAGGTCCCCCACAGTACACACTTATCAGAGAGGCTTTGTGAACCCTCGAGTCACTCTATGCAGCGAGAATGCTGGAAAGATTCAAACCTGATTCCAAACTCTCGCTCTTTTTTTCTCTAAATCTGTCTTTCTCTTTTTCTCCCTCTTGTCTGTTTTCTCTCTTCTCGTCTCCCTCTGACTTTCTCATGTCTTTCTATATATCTTTCTTTCTCTACCTTTTTTGTGTCTGTATATTTTCTCTTCCTTTCTCTCTGCTTCGCTCTTTCTCTTATTTCTGCTTCTCCCTATCTCATTCCCTTTCTCTCTCTCTCTCTCTCTCTCTCTCTCTCTCTCTCTCTCTCTCTGTATCTATTCTCCTTTGTCTCTCTTTCTTACTTTCTTTTCATTCTATAAATCTCCACAATTTCTCTCTCTCTGTCTTTATCTTTTGATCTTTGTCTTCCTTTCTATAATTCTTCTTAATTTCTCTGTCTTTATCTCTTGTCCTTTGTTTTTCTTTCTTTCTATATTTCTCCATATTTTCTCTAACTTTATCTCTTGCCCTTTGTCTTCCTTTCTTTCTATATTTCTCCATATTTTCTCTAACTTTATCTCTTGCCCTTTGTCTTCCTTTCTTTCTATATTTCTCCATATTTTCTCTAACTTTATCTCTAGCCCTTTGTCTTCCTTTCTTTCTATATTTCTCCATATTTTCTCTAACTTTATCTCTTGCCCTTTGTCTTCCTTTCTTTCTAAATTTCTCCATATTTTCTCTAACTTTATCTCTTGCCCTTTGTCTTCCTTTCTTTCTATATTTCTCCATATTTTCTCTAACTTTATCTCTTGCCCTTTGTCTTCCTTTCTTTCTATATTTCTCCATATTTTCTCTAACTTTATCTCTTGCCCTTTGTCTTTCTTTCTTTCTATATTTCTCCATATTTTCTCTAACTTTATCTCTTGCCCTTTGTCTTCCTTTCTTTCTATATTTCTCCATATTTTCTCTAGCTTTATCTCTTGCCCTTTGTCTTCCTTTCTTTCTATATTTCTCCATATTTTCTCTATCTTTATCTCTTGCCCTTTGTCTTCCTTTCTTTCTATATTTCTCCATATTTTCTCTGTCTTTTTCTCTTGTCCTTTGTCTTTCTTTCTTTCTATGAATCTCCATTACTTCTGTCTTTGGGGTGTAAGGGCGCCCAAAAGTCAACCTCACTTCCACGTAGTACACCCTGGACTGCATTTTACAGACGAACGAGGCTCTGGCGACTGGCACTATGGCCAATATAATTTTGTGTGTGTTGTCCTGTTTTTTGTCCTTGTGTGTGCTGAGTGCCCGCTTAAAGCCTCAGCCTTTAACGAGTCAGAATATTTTAATTACAACACGACGTTACAGTTATGTTATTTTAGTTATGGTAAGGGGCTGGACCCCGTATAAAGTGACGGGTGCAAAATAGCCTTTAAGTGCTGACGCACCCAAAAGTTTAAATTCAAATTCAAATCCAATTCTCTGTATTTATCTCTTGTCCTTTGTCTTTCTTTTCTATAAATCTCCATACATTTTGCTTTCTCATTCTTTCTTTCTATATTTCCTCTTTCCTTCCTCTGAGGTTTACTCTCTCGTTCCTTTTCTAGCTTTCTCTCTGTGTATGGTTCTTGCGGAATACTAAATGATACTGAAAACTCCTCCTGTAGGCTATTTCAGTAGGTTAAGGCAATTCCACGATGGGCTACTGCCCCCCTTTACCCACCGATTGCCACACCCCTCTATCAAAACCTAGAGTGGAGCATTCGAGATCGATAATCGTGATTGATCGAGTTATAAATACAACTACATACGATATGTTTAACCCTGGCAGCAGTGACAACTTTTGGATTGACACACTGTTCGATAAGGTCTCTGCGGTCCCTAATCTAATCACGTATCTGGTCATTGTTGACACAACAATCGATACCTCATACTTCGAGAACTGTGGTGTTGCTATCTATAAATTAGGAGAGGATAGTGTATGTACGTGCGCTATTGTTGGCGTTTCTTGTCAACAATCAATTTCAGCTGTTCGGGTAGTAGGTGCCTCATTGATTGCTGGCGTGTTTAGAAGGGGAGTAACGGGGGTCAAGCTCCAGAAATGTTTCATCGTACAATGAGCTGTTACTAGGAGTGCCAATGTAAAGTTTGGAACAAGAATTAAAAATGAAAAGTATGTAGTTTATTAGCAATGTAATTGAGTTAAATGAAGTAATAGACATGCGCTGGTTCTTAATTTGAAAATTCACACAGAAGAGTAAATGAATTATTTGAAACAAACAATTGCATAAACCAAACGTTTAAGTCAGTCAGTGGTTCTCAACCTCTTTCAGTCCGGGACCCACCTTGAAGGATATTCCACTTCATGCGACCCATGAGCATGAGCGCCGGCAGAATTACTTGTAGGGGTGCGCACCCAGTCTATAATCATACGTTGCCGGCCTCCGTGGCGAAGTGGTTAGCACATCGCGCTACGTGTCCAGGGGTCCCGGGTTCGAATCCCGGCATGGGCATGGATGCTTGCGAGTGTCCATTCAACAATTTCATCACATCATCACTCATCCCCATCTTCGCAAATTAGCCAAAAGTGGCAGAAAAGCGAAGTAAAATAAACCAAATCTAATATCCCACCACTCACTGACATAAATGTTCTCCATGAAGGAAGCCCCGGAGGCAAAAAATGCCCGATTCGACGACCGCCCATGAAATTATCCCAAAAGACCGAGAAAATTTAAAAAAATCGCTCAATTGGCCCTTCTTTAAGGGTGAAAACAACCCGTTTCCATGGCGCATTTTCTTGCACACATTGTTTGATTCATTCCTCATTGTCTCACAGACCAATAACAGATTAATCAACTCCTGATAAGAAAAGGTGCCTCAAACAAGGGTGACATCTACACGGTGAGATTCAGTCCAGATACAATTAGATATCGGTATACTTAATGCGAAACTATCTACATCGTTGCTGTATTAATTAAATGTTTCGATGTATAATAACAAACAATTCTTTAGAGTTTGCATTGCTTGTTGTTTACCATGAAAACGGGGATTGCTAGAAAACGCAAAGAAAGTTTATTTTCACCCCGACAACTACGGTAAATGAGTTATGCTAGACTTTTCGTATTTCGAAATATAAGTATCAGAATTTATTACAGAGGAGAGGTAGGAATTGGAGGGGAATGACGGAAAACAATTATTCTTTCAATTTGTGTTTAAAAATGTAAGAATGACAACAGAAATAAATGTTGCTTTTCCAATTTGGTGTTGCTATTGAAATTGTTAATGGAAAACATCTAGCTATTTTGAAACTGACAGTATGTACCCAGCTTATTTATTATTAAGAAAGCAGACAACAATATTTTGATTTTTTGATACCATATTAGAGCCCGTACACACGTAACGTTACGTTCCAAACTTTTCAAACAAGCGAACCACGGCGGACGTGTACACGGTTAGAGTGTGTACATAGGAGAAACGAAAAAGAGGCTGAAAGACAGGTTGAAACAACATAGGGATGATGTACGACTTAAGAGAGAGAGAAATGCGATATTTAAACACATGAGAGAAACAGGATATGACATAGAGTGGGATGAGGCTAAGCAGATAGGAAGGGAGAAGAGAATGCTAGTGAGAAAATGGAAGGAGGTCAAGGAAATAGAGAAGAAAGGTGAAGAAGACACAATGAACTGGGATGGGGGACTGAAGTTAAACAAAGAATGGAAGAAGGTGTTAGAAAGAGTGGAAAGGACAAGAGAGAAACAGGAGAGAAGGAAGAAGAATGAAGGAAAAAGAGCGTGAGATAAAGAGTCCAACCACATTCACTTTCAGGTGAAAGTACAGTTGACAAGGGAAAGCCACCTGCTAGAATGTTCCAGAACAACTTTCTAATAGTCTGGAGGGGAATAATTTTGTGTATATATATCGTCCTGTGTTTGTACCTTGCTTCATTTGTACTTGGTACAGAGTCTGAAGAAGACCTTGCTAGAAGTTTGAAACGTTACGTTTAGTTTATGTTTTATAATAAAATATATTTCTGCCTTGGTCAGCACATTGAGTTTTTCAATAAATAATGTTACAATATGTTGGATAATATTCTGACAAGAGTAATATTTTATTGATACAGTAGTGACAACTGCCATATATACTAGCAACTACATTCCACGTTTCTATTTCACTAATATTTTCCTTTACTAATTTCCAAAATACCGATTTTTATTGAAGGTTAGACATTCGAATATCATTTTAATGTGACAATAATGTGACAGCTCAGAATCTACTATTTCATTTTGATTGTATTAGGCTAAACTACATTTTAACATGGAGCTGATCACTATGTTTACTTAAGTTTCAATTTCACTTCGTCTTTCATTTCACGATCCATATTTGAGGGCCCACTACCACAACAAATGATGGTCATAAGTAACACCATTAAGCCTTGTTTCCATGATATGAAAAACTCAATATGCTGACCAAGGCAGTAATTTATTTTATTATAAAACATAAACTAAACGTAACGTTTCAACCTTCTAGCAAGGTCTTCTTCAGACTCTGCACCAAGAACAAAAGTAACAAGATACAAAAACAGGACGATATATATACACAAACATTACTCCCCTCCAGACTATTAGAAAGTAGTTCTGGAACATTCTAGCAGGTGGCTTTCCCTTGTCAACTGTACTTTCACCTGAAAGGCTAAACATATTTTCTTCCATCTAGAATGTGGTTGGACTCTTTATCTCACGCTCTTTTTCCTTCATTCTTCTTCCTTCTTCTCTCCTCTTTCTCTCTTGTCCTTTCCACTCTTTCTAACATCTTCTTCCATTCTTTGTTTATCTTCAGTTTATATACAGTTTGTGTATATATATATCGTTCTCTTTTGTACCTTGCTACATTTGTTCTTGGTGCAGAGTCTGAAGAAGACCTTGGTAGAAGGTTGAAACGTTACGTTTAGTTTATGTTTTATAATAAAATAAATTTCTGCCTTGGTCAGCATATTGAGTTTTTCATTGTCATAAGTGAACTACTGGGCTTCGAACGTATACCGCTCGTTTTGCCTGTTCGGACGTTACTCGCTCTAGCGATGCAGCTCTCAATTCCGTACGCTATCTAGCGTCGTCCGTGCGAACTATTTGACACCAGAGCGAAATCCTCTCGCTGCAGCATTCTATTGGACGCAAATATCCTAGCTACACCCCTGTCCAAGACATTCTCGTGGTCGCCTTCATAATGATGAAGTAAAAGCCGTGCAAAAGGAGAGTTAGAGACTCCTCTTCCACCTTGGCTATTCGTCTTCATTTTTTTTCAAACGAGACTTCAGAACACTCGCGGCCCCGTCCGCTCAACAAGTGGCTGCAAACCCCGGGCCGTGACGAGTCTGTCTGACCTCCGAAGTCAGAGTAATCGATGCGTTTCTCTCTCTGCTTTCTTTCTCCATGATTTTGGAGCGTTCCCTCCATCCGAAATGAGGATTAGGTCCTGGCCTGATCTCTCCGAGACGAGAACCGAGGATGCTGCTTTGGGAAGAGATGTAATCTCCTGCAACCTGGTCCAGCCCCGAAACAGATGCTCGGGTTGGCACGGGAAGCTGCGAGATGTACGGGATGCAGAAGTTCTCGACAATAGGCCGTGCTGGAGATGCATTCAGTGTTAACCGAAATATTCTATCACCCCGAACTGGACCACACGTAACTGGATTTCCAGCAGGAATGCCCTAATCGGCGCTGGACTGGCTACCTGGCTGGAAATGATGGATGCAATATTGGTTTTGACGACTAGACCGTGTTCTCATTGCAACTGGCTTTCTCTGCTAGATTCTGTGGAACACCCAATCGGAGCGAAATGAATGAATGGAAATGTGTTATATACGTGACATATTTAGTTGAACAAAATGTATTTTTACGAATCTCATGTGTGAATATGCATATCCGAATTCATTAACTTGTTGATTACACCTTAGTTACAATATTTTCTTTCGAGCCAATTTCTAGCCCATATTTTTCTTATAATTCTTTTAATTATTAACAAGTATCGTGCGAGGCGAAAACTAGAAGGTGAGCAAGTAGCACGCAACCAGTCCAACTGGAAAATCCAACAGGAAATCTAGCCTCGTGTGATTCAGGCATTACATTCTGTACAGTCTTCATACTCGGAGAGGCCCAACCGCGGTTGAAATGGTTCTGTTGTTTTTGCATCATCCCAGTCTACGAATAATGCAGGGTGTTACGAGAAGGATTAAGTTCCATCTCGAGTCATACTTGCGGAGAGACTTGCTTTCGTTAGCTCGCTCAAGAGACCCCCGGGACAGAGTATAAGTATCAACAGAGATATTTTTGGAAATTTTTGTACAGTTACTTGCAATAAAAATGGGACACTGGATCCTGAAATGCTCACTTCCCTGCAAGGCGTTATGTGTGTTGCATAACTCTACGGCGATATTAATAGCATATTGGTAAATGGTAACTTTTGCCACCGCCGTATAGAGACGCAACACACACGACACCTTGCAGGGTAGCGAGTGTTTCAGGAACTAGGTGTCCCATTTTTATTGCAGCTGACTGTACATTATTATTACTATAAATAGTATCGCTACGGTTTAAAAGTGATGTCATCGCATGCGCATACAAGTACTTCTCCGTTGAAAGCAAATTGACACGATCCATAACCACATTAATGACTGCGATGTACTTTCGTTCCACCGGAACACAGGTCCGCCCGGCGCTAAACTTCCCGCCCGGAGATTCCGTTGGCAGCCCACAAAAAACAAGGTCACCCATTTATGCCACGTGCCTAAAAACACGGCCTCTTTTTTACCCTGACTTCGTTTCTGTTTAACTTGAAATTTCTCTGTGTAAACAGGGCGCGCGGAGCTCGGGGATACTCAGGAATTGCTTAGAAAGAAAAATAGTCGGGGAAACTCACTTTCCGAGGCTTTGCCAAAACGAACGAGCCTCCACGCTGTGGTTCGTTTTGTTTTTGTTGGTCGCAGTGTTAACAACCCCCTTAGAATTAGTCCCTGCATTCAGACATTTAAGTTTTGGCTGTCAAAGCAAGCCTGGGCAACCTGTCGTATTTGTGAAAGAGCGCTCTCACGTGCACGGGTCGACTGCAGAGCGAGCAACGGCACTGTGGAATTGTATATTTGTTATATTTAGCGTCAATTTTCTTCCACTTTTGACTGTGCGGACCACGAGTATGAGTTATCAATTGGTCTAGTTTATTTTACTTTTTTCTTCCACTTTTATCTAATCGCAAAGAGGAGGATGGATGAAGGGACAATCACAAGCATATAAGGACAACTCGTCTCTGCTTCAATGATACACAAAATATAACGAGTTTGTTTTCCTTGCTCTTAGCTCTGGTTCTATGATACACGAAATATGATTAATTTATTTTTCTTGATCTTATCTCTGCTTCTTTGATGCACGGAATATGACGAGTTTGTTTTGCCTGCTCTTATCTATTCTTCTATGATGCAGGAGATATGACGAGTTTGTTTTTCTTGCTCTTATCTATTCTTCTATGATGCAGGAGATATGACGAGTTTGTTTTTCTTGCTCTCATCTCTGCTTCCGTGTTGCACGGAAAATGACGAGTTTGTTTTTCCTGCTCTCGTCTCTGTTTCTTTGATGCACAGAATATGATGAGTTTGTTTTTCCTGCTCTTATCTTTTCTTCTATGATGCACGGAATATGACGAGTTTGTTTTTCCTGCTCTTATCTTTTCTTCTATGATGCACGGAATATGACGAGTTCGTTTTTCCTGCTCTTATCTTTTCTTCTATGATGCACGAAATATGACGAGTTTGTTTTCCCTGCTCTTATCTCGGGTTCTGTAATTCACGAAATATAACGAGTTTATTTTTCCTGCTCTCATCGCTGTTTCTTTCATGCACAGAATATGACAAGTTTGTTTTTCTTGCTCTATCTTTTCTTCTATGATGCACGAAATATGACGAGTTTGTTTTTCCTGATCTTATCTGTTCTTCTATGATGCACGAAATATAACGAGTTTGTTCTTCCAGCTTCTATCTCTGCTTTTGTGATGCATGAAACATGATGAATATATTTTTCCTGCTATTTTCTCTGCTTCTATAATACTCAAAATATGATTGTCTTTCCTGCTCTCATCTCTGCTTCTATGATGCACGAAATATGACGAGTTTGTCTTCCCTGTTCTTATCTCTGGTTCTATAATGCACGAAATATGACTAGTTTATTTCTCCTGCTCTCATATCTGTTTCTTTGATGCACCGAATATGACGGGTTTCTTTTTCTGCTCTCATCTCTGCCTCTAGGATACATGAAATATAACGAGCTTGTTTTTCCAACTCCTATCTCTGCTTCTGTGATGCACGGAATATGACGAGTCGTCTTTTATTGTGTCTCATCTCTACTTCCATAATACATGCAATGTGATCGGTTTTATATCTGGAGTCCCATTTCTGCATCCACTATTTGGTCGTCCTAAGGCGTAACATTCAGATTGGCGACGAGTTGTTCTCATTAATTGTTTATTGAATGTGCTAATTAATTGACACCATTATGGATCTAGCCAGAGCAACGGCATCTGTGGCTAAACAATTGAAACCGAGCATGTTGCCTCGACCCTGCAATATTGCCTGCCAGCATCCACTAACAAATTGTTCGGTCGCATAAAAAACCCGGATCATCTTTCTCGATAAATGCCGACACGGGTGCGTAATGTATGTTTAATCGATACACTCTGCGCGGTTATTAAATCAATAGGCTTGCCCACCAGCTGCGAGCGCACACGGCGCTATTCAAACAGCCGAGGTACAACGAGAAACCGGGTAGCGGAACTATAGACCGATTTCATTGTCAGGACGGAATGAGCGGTGTTGTAGATTTGTCATATTCTTCCCGACAGCGTTTCACGACCTTCGTCTCCCCTCCGCCAGGAGAAACCACAAACGCATCTTTAGTGTTTATGAACCCTTTGAAATGCCAGCGAGTGGACATTTTCCCCTTATTTCTATACAAGCTTGGAGAAGAGAGGGGATATTGATATCTTGCTTGTACTCTGTTTTTGGAACATGTAAAACAAGGCAGAAAAGAGGAGGAAGCGAGTGGGCAGAGCAAAGCAGTGTGCGCTGCTGCGAAGGGCTGGTAGCTGCAGTCGCGTCCCCCTCGTCCCGACATCTCGAGTCGCAACTTGAGCAGAGGACTTATTTTCTTCCGCATGCTTCATTTTAGAATACTTGGTAATTCGAGCACCAAGTTTAGTTTATATTGTTATAGTCTACAATAGTTAAGCGAATAACATATTCATATTCAGTGCGTCGGCCTTAATGACAGAATTCTTAGCACAGCTCGCATCGATGCCAGGGATCCCGGGTTCGAATCCCGGCCTTTGCATGGGTATTCTCTGTGAGTGTCCCTTCATCAATTTCAGCATATCATCACTCATTCACATTTCCGCGATTAGCCCAAAGTGGCAGACAAGTTAAGTACGAGTATAACCAAATCAATCATATTCAGTGATAGAACACCCAAATTGTGTGGCCTTTTAAAAGGGATGAACCTTTTCTACAACGTTGCTTAGCTGTTCCATGCTTACGGTTAACTTCATGGAAGAAGCCCACGACGTTGAGAAAAAAAATCCTTTGCAATAAAGGCCACGCGTATCCTTACTTGTGCAGCCGCCGTGCACAGCTGTCGCGTGGGCTGCAGATCTCTCAAGGATAATGTAGTGACTTTTTTATGGAAGCAAAGTTCATATCTTCCCCTGGGCGCCCGCGCTGGTGATCAACAGATGTCGCTAGTGTACAGTTCGAGCTTTTGTCTCGACACAAATACTTTTTTTTTACGGTTTACAGCAAGACGTGGCTTCTCAAATTACAGCAATAAAATGCCCGCGGCGTTTGAAGCGTGCCTAGTTCGTGGGAAATTGGAAGTATACGTGGATTTTCGGACGGGTAGGCGATCTCTTTGAGAAATGCGCTTTGGATTAGATTTAATAACCAAGACGGGGTAGGGAAACTGGAAAACGGAGAAGAGGGATGCTACGAAAGAGTGTGCGTTCAAAGCCGGTTCTAGGGAGAGGTACGTTGGACACTCGACCGAGGTCCCGCGCTTCACGGGACCCTGCGCGATTTCACAGGCCAATGTGATTTCCAATTAAGCAACTAATCTAATTTTGCCTGACATCATGGATTGTTTTGACACGTTCAAAAATATCCAAATTCACTGAAATCATATTTTAAACGAATGTACATAGAATCATGTTCAAATATCTCAATCAAAAATAGTTAATAATGCATTATTTGTTCGGTTACAGTATGACGTCATGATGTGAAAATGTTATTTTATATGAAACAATGTAAATTGAGGGGTCTAGTGAGAGAGGGAGCTATGCCACAAATCTTGAAAATTTTATTTTTTGCCATTTTCAGTCTTCTCCTACCATCTGTCATATATCATGTGAACTACAACAATGTGGCATATCTCCCGCTTGTTCTGCAGCAGATTTTCTGAGTTCTTGAATACGTCCTCATCAGCATTTTGAGTGAGAGAAGGAGCTATGCCACTTACTAATGGTGTCTGCAATAGGAGTGGCAGAGGTTGTGTTGCAGTAACCTGTGCTAGATTTAATATCAGCTAAAGATCTCATGGCAATAATGCCTTATATTCCTCCAGTTGTTCATAGTTTACCAAAAACTAAAATCCACAGAAACAATGGACAGTGAAGATCCTCC
Source organism: Lepisma saccharinum (assembly GCF_977018435.1). Lineage (NCBI taxonomy): Eukaryota > Metazoa > Arthropoda > Insecta > Zygentoma > Lepismatidae > Lepisma > Lepisma saccharinum. Next base: position 58,126,589 of record NC_139252.1, on the reverse strand, counting down.
AGAAGACATATGAAGTTGTCTTTATGCAGATCATATGTAACCCTGTGAACATGATTTACACTCAGGCAAAAGTATTTAAGCCTTGTTCAAAGTATTTGCTGGATTGATTTTTTTCACATGGGTATACTACAACAATATACCATACATGTTCATAATAAATGGTATTTATATTGAAATTCATATTTTTCCTGTTGAATAATTTACCTAACAATATGTTCAGAAAAAATATTACCCTTTGTTATACAAATTATGACTCAACGCAATGCTTTAGAAAACTCAATTTATTTCCATTTCTTGTCAAAGTGGCATAGCTCCCTCTCTCACTAGACCCCTGAATTCAATAGATCGTTAAAATTAAAGTAAAAATAAACAAAAGAGAATTATGATAAGGATGTAAGGAGCGACCCTTTCTTAAGAACCCAAATGTCAACCATAACATTCCTCGCCCGGCAAACGAATAAAGACTTGTCAGGACTTGCTCAAGAATATTGTAGAATAATGATTTTACACAGGAAACTGCGAGGACGCTTACCTTTAACAAGGTAAGCGAAGGTCAAGGAAATAGAACAAAACCAGATTAGGAGGTAATCGTTGAGAGGAGCAACAGCTGAAGGTAGAGGTGTTGTTCGTTTGCCGAGCAAGTTAAGTTACTCTTCACCATAACCTGACATTGTCTTTGCTCAGTCAGAAGTGCTAAAATCTAAAACATCAGTTTACATTAATTCCTAAATGCTAAGCTAGGTGCACACACCTGGCCCTTTTAGGGCCGTCTCTACCATCAAGTGCTATATTTAGTGGGGGTGAGCAACACCCCTTGATTTGATCCCCACGTTCCAAAGGCTGGAACGCTACGCAACATCACTTCCACGCAGTACATCTGGACTCTCAGCCAGTACAATTCTCTATGTGTGCTGACTACTTATGTTTGTGCTTGTCTCTTCATCCGTCATCGATCAATGTTCTCACCATTCATCCTCATCTTCGCGATTAGCCAAAAGTGTCAGAAAAGCGAAGTAAAATAAACTAAATCAATCAATCAAAGAATTTTATTGGGTATGATTAAGAATAGCCACTTTGATATTGAACACATCAAGTTTTGTAATTAAATATAATGAACGTCGCACCAGTGGCACATCGTATGTAATAAGAAACAATAATTTAGAAACTTTCATTAAATAATAAATAATAAAATAAAAAACCCGCGACAGCCCTCGAAGGGCCTACGCCGATCTCCCGGCTGCCAGTCTCCCTTCCACAATCCTACCTGGAGTTGTGGAGATCTTCAACCGGTAATGGTGTGACGTGGGGTCAGCACGTCGAACCCTCAGCCGTCATAGGAGATTTCCGAGACCGGGTTGCGTATTTACAAACCCTACAGTACTGCAGAACCTCCAGCGATATTTGGCTTCTGATTGGCTGCCATTCCGGAAGTTGATGCAGCGTTCCTTCAAGTTAACGCTAGATGGCAGGGTTCAAATCAACAGTGTAGATTTCAGATATCCATCCCAACAAGATAAGAAACCCATTTACACTAAGGTTAATATTTTAGCACAATTATTTAAATTAATGTTTTAGAAGACAGAAATCAGAACTCATCTTGAAGTGAATGATTTTTTTATTTAAAGTCCCATCAGTGCAAACATTGTAACTACCAATGAGAATTGAGAAAATTATGTATGTTCAACGTATATAATTTTAAACGTATATTTCTTAACATAATTTCGACAATCTGATTACAAACTTTATTACTATATAATCACGAGTCTTATTTTTACATACAAAGAAACAAGGAACAATGGACACGGAACAAAAACACTTCCGGTGCACGCAGCCAATAAGAAAGCTTTATATACCTCTGGTTCTGCAGCACTATCGGGTTTGTAAATACGCGACCGGGTTACGCTAGTCACTCGTAGCTCCCCAATTTCCTCACGATGGTGGGTTGCCACTTGTCCTATACACAGGCCGAGAACCCAGAGACTGAAGCCAGGCCTTAGACCTCACGGCCACGGAGGAGGACTAGAAGCTTTTATTAGCCTTCCATAATTCTTGGTTTTGCCTTCACCATGCACTGCTTATTGGTTTTAGATAATAATACGAAAATATAAATTAATTGTAATGTTGTTTATATTAAGATTATGTAGGACACCTGTACAGGCACCGCCAATAAAGATGGGACACCTAGATCTTGAAATACCCGTTTCCCTTCAAGGCTTTATATGTGTGTTGCGTAACTCTACGGTGTTGCCGTTGAAAATTTGCTATTAAAATCACATATCGCCGTTGAGTTAGGCAACACACATAACAAGGAAGCGAGTATTTCAGGGTGTAGCTGTCCCATTTGTATTGCCCGTGACTGTACTTCAGACTAACCTTCAAAAAATTTTGGTTATAGGCCCCCGCGTATATTGTATGCCCCAACTACCCTGCTTGCGTTACAAGGAGGAATCAAGTAAGTATACTCATTTCAGATAGAAGATTTTCCCGTGTCGCTTGTCCTCGCCTGTCTTTTCTCTGACGAGGACGAGGCAATAAAGATAATGGCCCGCGTCGCCAGCCAAGTTTCCAGCTACCTTCACAGTGGACGGACGACCCTCGGATATTGATTCCGGCGCTGGTGGCGAGGTTGAGGGAAAACATGCTCACGTACCAACGGCCACCTCGCGCCCTTTTGCTGAGGTCCCTAAGGAAAACAAACGCCCTTTCCTTAGGTGACGAGACATCCAACATTAGCCTGGACAGTCCCCTTTTATATAATCCTTGTCCCGATTTTTTAAAACCTTAAACGGGATGCCAAAATGTCCCTTGTTTGTGTCCTTACTGCAGCAATACGCCATGTCCATCCTCACGGTAACGGTAAACCTGAGCTCCGTAGCTAGATACACACACACACACGCCGCACTACAAGCACACATTTTTAAGTGCGTCCTTCGATATTTTCTTCTTATGCCATCATTTGGGATATTTATATCCTACAAATTTTAAAATTAGGAAACGAATAGAAACTCGTTCGTAGTTTGCATATTTCTGATTCTTTCTTAAGGTTTAGCATATTTAAGGATATTTCAGCAATGTTTTTCTGTCTGAAAAACTTATTAAAAAACTACTACTTTGGGAATCAGAAAATTCCAGCAGTGTCTTACCGCATATTCTGAATTTTTTGTCTTAACTATTCAAGCTTCAGCCCCCTAACTCCTCTCTACGGTCCTGGTTAACCCAGAGGGATAGAAAGGCGACGTAAAAAGCAACAAAAATGCACACCAAAATGGCAAGAAGTGGAAGCATCCACGGTTCAGTCCGGCTGCAGAGAACCACGCACGCACATGCGTATGCAGCAGAACTCCTGGACGTAGCCAGTAAGCACATTAGCCACGCATCCTGCAGCAACAGATGGGAATTTGCTTTGCGAGCGCCGACATGTGCACAGCGAGTTACGAGTTCGCTTCGCGGCACCAGGAGTAATCGGCTACAGGGAAATTGTGTCACGACGGACGGTAAACAACGGGAAACAGGCATTGTTTCCCTCTCCTCCCCACCCGCCCAGCACACACTCACATGAGTTCATTTAGACAAAGCAGGATCGCTCTGCGTTGTGGGTGGTTTCATTGTTTGAATTGTTTTGAGTCCACTTTATCCACAGATAATCAGGACTGAACCTTTAAAGTGGGATCCGAACCACTGTGCAATGTACCTCCAACAGGCATCGAACCCGGGATCCCTTGACTACAAGACAAAGCCATTACTGTCGTATACCGACTGAACATCTGCGCCAGACCTGATCTGTGTCGTTAGTGCGCCAGACCTTGTTACTATATGTTGTTTATTGTCAGTCAGTTTCCATCATGTACGCCGTAAATTCTATGCCGTCCTTCATGACATAGAAAGGACGTCAAATGTCTGTGCCATGATGTAAGTTGTTTGTACGTATTGTGTTAATCTGTTTATGTATTATACCATTTTAATTGTGTCTTAAAGCTGGTCGTATTCTTTCCACCATACTCTGGCACTTCAAAGAACCCAAACTCAACAATTACCATTACGCTATCGGATGGTTTCGCTCGGATACAGTTCAGAGCAAAATTTCATTGTACGCTTCCAAACGACACGTGTCTCTTGTCGCCTGTCGCTTTGGTCTGAAAGCTCCCCCAGTTTTCAGACCGAAGCGACACGAGTTACTTGGAAACGAAACTTCAGAAAGAAATGCAAGGTTTCCACAGAGAAAAGCAAATGCATCATCTGTAACAAAAAAATGCTTGAAGTCTATACCTCAGATCAAATGTTTTTTAAGTGCATCATCGAGAAAGTTGGAGGAAGGTGCATAAAAACGCATCAAGTTATGGTTATGCATTAAAGTGCATCCCGATGAAAGAAATACTCACGTGTATCATATGATGCACTTTCTCGTTACCTTTACGATGTACAGGAATGCATCAAATTGTAAACCTGATTCTTCGCAGAGGGCATAAAACACTCTTCAGTGCGTCAATGGGTGTGTTTCCTATATAACAATAGATTCGATGCATTTATAGTTTTCTGTGTATCGTACTGAAGCGCTGCTAATAAGCTTCTCAGGACTGTTGTTGTGTGTTGCTTGGATTTGGTTTGTTTTGCTTCGCATTTATGCCACTTTAGGCTAATCGCGAAGAGGAGTATGAGTAATGATATGATAGAATTGGTGAAGGAATACTTACATAGAACACACATGCCCAGGCCGTGATTTAACCCGGGACCCCTGGCTTCATGGCGGACTGTGCCAAGCCCTCCGTCAAAGATATTCGCTGGGCCGTTCTCAACGTCATGCATGGTGTTGCCTCGGTATGGTGGTTGCGCATGCGCAGTGAATGCTTTTCTATACAGTCTGGAGCTGTTCGTGTCGCTTGTCGCTTCTGTGTAAAACCCCCGTGTCGGTTGTAACGTGTGACTTGTTTGTTGGTCAGAAAGCTTCCTAAGGGAGATTTCAGACCGAGGCGACAAGCAGCAAGAAGCACGTGTCGCTTGGAATCCAAACATCAGAAATAAATTAAACCGAAGCTACACGACAAAGCTGGACGTGTCGATGAAAAACTAAATATGCTGACCAAGGCAGTAATATATTTTATTAAAAACATAAACTAAACGTAACGTTTCAACCTTCTAGCAAGGTTTTCTTCAGACTCTGTATCAAGTACAAATGTAACAACATACAAAAACAGGGCATTATATATACACAAACATTACTCCCTCCAGACTATTAGAAAGTTGTTCTGGAACATTCTAGCAGGTGGCTTTCCCTTGTCAACTGTACTTTCACCCAAAAGGCTAAACATATTTTCTTCCATCTAGAATGTGGTTGGACTCTTTATCTCACGCTCTTTTTCCTTCATTTTTCTTCCTTCTCCTCTCCTCTTTCTCTCTTGTCCTTTCCACTCTTCTTCTTTGTATCTTGTTACATTTGTAATTGATACAGAGTCTGAAGAAGACCTTGCTAGAAGGTTGAAATGTTACGTTTAGTTTGTTTTTAATAAAATAAATTACTGCCTTGGTCAGCATATTTAGTTTTTCATAATCATGGAAACAAGGCTTAATGGTGTTATAATTGGACGTGTCGCTGTGAATGCGTCGTTTTCTGCATACCGTGCATCGGGTCGGTCTGTTCGCGAATGAGCGGTGAATGTTTTGCCTTATTGTCACTTATCGCTTGCCGCTTTGGCTTGAAATGTCCGTGTCGTGTGCCGCTTCAGTCTGAAAGCTACCAAATATTCTATGAAGATTTCTTACCACTATAATTTTATACTCCAGTACTCAACGGAGAACACCAATAGCGGAAAATCACAGCCGAGCCAAGGCATTGCCAACTTGCGAGCAAGGAAAAGAACCGTTTGTCAACCTCAGAACGAAGATAACATATTAATTTTTGAAAAAACCATTCTCCTTTCACCGCAAGGCTTTTTCATTAGCGGCACCACAAAGCCTCTTCTTTCTCTTCGTTTTTCTGCTCCTCCTTAAAAGCCCCCCTCCCTACAAACCGCGATTAAATTAATGAAATTGAAGTTTCACGAGGGCGATGGCGATGAATAATTTGCCAGTGAATCGATAGGGAGTTCCATAATGCTGGAATCTGGAAGTGAAAGAAATGTTCACATTCTCTGATGATTTGTCGATTGGATGCTCTCAGGCAGAAACTAAAGATTATTACCATTTGAACGGCGAGGATGGGGGAGGGGGGGTACCGTTGTCGAACGGACAATTTCCTTGCAAATACAGCTATTTCTTGGACTACGAGATGCAATCGAGTGTAAGGCGCACCTTAAATGTTACTTTAACTTTTGAGGGAAAAAAATTGCTTCCAATTTTGGGCGCACAGATATATGTTCAGATAAATTGGCACAAATTTCAACTGCCCAATGTTATAAAATGTGCCACTTTATGTGAACAGGAATGTACATAATACCGATACTTTATTTGAATGATACCGTAATTGTGCATTTACATTGTTGTTACTTGTATCTTCATAAACTTTTCTCTTCTCGTATAATCTATTTATATATATAAAAATGGATGTGTGTGTGGGTGTGTATGTGTATGTTTGTTCCGGCATAACTCTCGAACGCCTGGAGCAATTTCAACCAAACTTGGTACACGTATCACTTGCAATCTGGAAATAAATACTGTTGGGGTAAGATACCCATAGGGGTGGGGTGGGAAGGGGTAACATGCAGTGGCGTCTCCTGACCCTGAACTTCAGGCGTTGGCAAAGAAGGAATGTTAACTCCTCCCCCTCTCATTTCTGTGAGCCAATATTACAAATTTTCTCCGTACCTTTTTGGTGTAAATTTATAAATATTTAGAAAAACATTAAATTACATAAATTATTTTAAATGAAGTAAATACTTCATTTAAAGTATTAATATATTTGAAGGGTAAGGAAAAAATTAATATGTTCAATACTTCGCCATACAATTAATTTTTAAAGCACGAGTTTGCAACCAGAGGGGTTGGTGGAACTCCTACCTATCACCCCTAAAAAAACCCGTGGACATAAGAATGACCCGTTCATTGCAAAATCGCTCAAATGCACATTCCCGGTTTTTCCCCTTACCCTTCATTTATCCTTCCAAAAAGTAAATTTTGAAAAATCAACTGCTCATTACTTATAGTTACTTGAATTCCAGCTCTATTGTTCTTTCTTTAGAGAGAAATGCGCTGATCACCGCCTCATAAAATTTGGATTTTTCCCCTTCTCGCAGCTTAGAAAGTAATTCTTTCTGGATGGAGATAAGACTTAAATTCGTCATCCGGTTCTGAGTAGATTAGATCGGCAGAATGTGTGGCTCCCCTTCAGTGATGAGAAAGATCTCTCGACAGATGACATCGTGGAAGGAATTGTTGCCATCAACACTGCTAATTTATATATTTCTGTAAACTCACCCACTAGATTCGTGTCCAGTAGATAATTTACAATCTCAATTGGTGTTTTCTCTGATCCTTCAGTGGAAGCATACCAAACAAAGTTCATTCTTCTGCAGTTTGGTTAAATTAAACACTGCCATAAATTTCCTACAATTTATGTACGAGATGTTGAGGAAAGTTTTCTCTTTTATTCAAGTTTTGTGGGATTTAGTAAATCAAAATATTGCAATTTTTCAAATGATGCAAATCTAATTGTTATCTGGTTGCTGATATTATCAATGATTTCAAAGTAAAGCCTCCGGCAGTGGTCTTTCTGTGATTCGTTGTTCAGTCGCCTCCTTTTCATTTCAACAACCTCTTCCTCTTCTACTGCACCAGTTATAGAATTCCATAGTGTTTCGAAATTCTCCCTTTCCTTTTTCAGCTGTCGTTGAAATTCAGTTATTTTATTACTGCAATACAAAATATCAACATTTTTAGACTGCAATATACTGAATAATACGTCTGAAAAGGCAAGCAAGTTGGATGAAGCCTTTTTTAAAAATATATTTTCGAAATCCTTCAGGAAGCTAGAAAATCCTCTTGGAGTCATCGCAGTCAAATGATCGAAGTCTCCACTTTCACTAACATGTTCAAAAAACATAAGCAGTGCTTCTCTGTTGTCATTGACTGTCCACACTAGCCTAGAGGTAAAATTTCATCTGGTAGGAGCTAATGACGGGAGCTTTCTGGACATGAAAGCAAAAAGTTCGTGTAACCTCTTTGGAGAATGAGATTTAAGTGATTTAAGACCACAAAAGAACACCTTAAGCTCTTTGTTACATTCTAACGATTGTTGCAGCACCAAGTTCATGACATGAACATAACAATGCGTAAAAAAAAGCTTTCGGATAATTTTCCAAAACTTTACTTTGAAGGCCATTCAAATAACCACTCATTACAGAATATCCATCGTATGTCTGGGCAATTAATTTATCCCCACACTTATATTTATCCATTATTTCAGTCACGTGACTAAAAAGAGCTCCTGCAGTTTTATCGGCGCTCATGTCATGAAATCCAAGAAATCTTTCAATGACTTTTTTTTCTGTGAGGCCGAGAAAAAACGTAACACTGTTGACACCTGAGATTTTTTGCTAATGTCTGATGTTTCATCGACCATGATAGCCACAAAGTCTGTGTTTTGAATTTCATTGTAGATTTCATCTCTCAGAACATCCGAAACTGAATTTATTAAATCATTTTGAATGCCTGCCGAAGTACCGCGAAAAACTGTAGAATTTAATAAATGTGCTTTTAATAAGGGATCGAACTCGGCACTTGCAATAAGGAATTCCATGTAATTGCCCTTATTTAGAGATGCTGCATTTTCCTCATGGCCTCGGAATGGCAGTTCTTGCTTTGCTAAACAGCAGACGGCGTTAATCAACCTCTTTAATATTTCCCTGTTCTCTTTTACTTTTTCATTGTGTAGCTCTATTTCAGCTTTTCGTTGAGTATCCAAAAGAACGTCAATTCTAGTAGGGGTGGCAACAAAACTACTAAATTGAAAGAAACTATAAAGATGCAATTCATACTCCCTGTGTTTTCTCACTGCAGTATTGACTCAATACTGCAGTGAGAAAACACAGCGAGTCTGAATTGCATCTTTATAGTTTCTTTCAATTCTATTGAGATGATTCAAATCCGCATACCCTTGATAATTCATAACACCTTTTTTAGTCTAGAAAAATAAACATGTCCAACAGTAAAATTTATTCACCACATCACACCCGCAAAGCCAGTCTGAAATTTCATAGAGTTTTTTTTTTCGAAAATGTCTCTCAAAACCTTTTCCAGCACCACTTTCTCCTTTAACACATGTTGACATCGTGAGATTCGGACATGGTCGACCATTGTCAATCACTTGTTTCTTCTCTGAATACGAAAGCGAAGAAAATGAATTATTTAAATACTTTTTCACAACACTTTCACTATTCTGCATCTTAAAATAATCACATCACTTCACACCACACGTTTAAAAAATAATGCACAACAATCACGAGCAAAACAACGCGGAACGGGGGGCGAATGAAAGCCAAATCGTTGGGAACAAATACAACGCCTTGAGAAGGTAACCATGCTGGTGGGTGGCAGGGTGCGCATGCGCGGTCATCCTATGTTTTGGCAGTGGTAAGACGTTGTATTTCCTCAGCAACGCCCTGGCAGTGCGGGACCGATCTGCCTGCCTGACAATCACTGCGCGCTGCGCCGCGTTCGAAAACTACCGGGCGCTCGAGACTGACAATTGAAGAAAAACGCTCAAAATCGTAATTTATAAAAGTACAGATACTTTCTTCTTTATTTCATTTTGCTTTGGCCGTTGACACACGACTTACACACCCAGAGAAATCGCCACTGGTAACATGTAAAAATAATCGAGAACAACCGATATTATATTCCGCACAAACAGACATCCGTGACTCTATGCAATCCGTCCAACGATAGTGTTTCTCGGGTTGTCTAACATTCAGGCTGTGTTGAAAATGGAATCCATAGTTCTCGTGACACTCCCAATGCTGTTCAACTCCAAGTTCATTTTACACTATAGTTAGAATTCACTATTTTCCTGTCTAATAGAAGATTGGGATAAATAAATACCTTGGCAACGCCGAGTAATCAGCTAGTATCTAATAAACTAAAAGTTAAAATATACAAAACCGTAATTTTGCGTGTAGTATTATATGGATGTGAAACTTGGTCCCTAACATTAAAAGAGGAACATAAATTAAAAGTATTTGAAAATATAATCCTCAGAAATATATTTGGACCTAAAAGGGACAAGGGACAGGCGAGTGGAGAAGGTTACATAATTTAGAACATCCGTCCTCCGTTTCGGAGTGGTTAGCACATCGCGCTACGACGCCAGGGGTCCCGGGTTCGAATCCCGGCCTGAGCATGGATATTTCTGAGTGTCCATTCTTCAATTTCATCATATCATCACTCATCCCCATCTTCGCAAATTAGCCAAAAGTGGCACAAAAGCGAATCTATCAATCAATCAAATAATAATTTAGAACTGCATAATTTGTATTCATCTCCAGATATTATTAGAATAATTATATCAAAAAGACTTAGATGGGAAGGCCATGTGGCACGGATGGGAGAGGAAAGAAGAGTTTACAGGACTCTTGTTGGGAAACCTGATGGTAAGAGACCTGTAGTAAGGCCAAGACGAAGATGAACCTAAAGGAAATCGGTAAGGATAGAAGCGATTGGATTGATCTTGCCCAGGATAGGGACAGATGGATGGCTTGTGTTGCTGCAGCCATAAACCTTCGGGTTTTAGAAAGCTAGAGAGTTATTTAGTCATTGTTGTTACATTTGCCGTTCACAGGAATTTCGTAAAGAATTAGAGGTCCACGTGGAGGCCATCCGTGTGTGTCTACAGATCAAAGCGAGGAGCCAGACATTCACTTCGGTCGTCTCGTTCCCATTCATGAAAATTTGTTGGTTTCCCGTCTGCCCAAATGCGATAATTATGTCAATTAACTTTTCCACTTGTGTGGAAGGTAGCTTCATCACAGAATAATATTTTTTTTATGAAATCGGCACTTCCACGTTCATCGTCAGTGATACGAATCTGAAATGGAAAATATAACAATTACACAAAATTTGACACTTATTTGCACTAAAGGTACATATCTATATGCCAGCATAGCATTAAAAAGAAAAGTTCTATGGTTTATCCCAGAATATGTGGAGCAAGTTTGCGCATAACGACAGAGAAGGGGAGAAAAGCGAGTGGGCGGAGCAAAGCAGTGCAATTTCCCTCTCAAGCGTTCATTGGTCGAGCCCTCGCGAACACTACTTGCACAGAGGACTTGTTTTCTCTCGCTTGATGCAAAGACTCCCGGGACGGACTCTAATGTGACAGAAATAGTGACTTTTAATACACCCTCTAAATCATAACACAGAGCATTCCCTGACATTCGCTACGAGACTCGGCGGCAAGCGGTCCGGCATCAGCGCTTGTCTTTCCTGGTGAACGGGTCCGCGACAGTCGCTAGAGTCGGCTATTAAAATTACAGTTTTCATATTGTGTACTAAGCTTGACTACAGAAGGTGTTGAAAATGATGTCCCTCTGCTGCAACACATTCCTGGCATCTCCCAAGGAAATTGGCATTTACACGTGCAAGTTCGTCTACTGTAATTCTCCCGATTTCTCGTACAATACTCTCTTTTAACTCATGGATGGTGTGCGAATTGTCTTTGTATACTTTATCTTTTAGATTTCCCCATTTTTCTTTCCACTTTTATTCAGAACTGACCCTGTTACTCTAAACTTTTTTACGAGGTTTAATATAGTGGTCCTATGTGGAACGGGAACACCAGGAAATTTCGTTGCAAAACGTCGTCGCACTTCTCCACAATTCCTCTTTCCGAAGTAACACTCGACAAGATGAAACCTTTGTTGTAATGTAAGCATTTGTGGTGCCATATTAAGCACAATCTTCAACACACGGACACGACACAACACACCTTCCGAGGGAAGATTATACTTGCGTCAGTCTGCAACGTCAACAGATAGGGAAAGAGAGCGAAGGTAGGGAGAGCGAGAAAACAGACTGTAGCGTGCGACTGTCGCGGACCCGTTCACCGGGAAAGACAAGCACTGATGCCGGGCCCCCTGCCGCCGAGTCTCGTAGCGAATGTAAGGGAATGCTCTGTAGATATTACATTATGTATTACATTAAAACAATATATGATGTAAATATTTGAACAGAGTGTGAAATGCAGGAAAGCCATGCGAATATGAAGTCTGGCAACTCTACTTAGGGCTATTCTAGATAAGAGAATAATTCTCTGGCGTGTAATAGGGCTAATAGAGTTTGTGAGTAGTGTATAATAGGTTTCTATATACTTCTTAGTTTGTATTTTATTTGCAACCAAATTGAATCTAGTTTTCCTTTTAGCAAATGATTGGTATTGCTTCATCACGGTGAAAGACAGGTATACGGTTAATGCAAAATAATTTATTTTTTTTCTACTTGAAATTCAGGCTCCTTTTTATTAATTCCCTCCGAGTACAAGAGACCTGAAAGCACAAGCTTGTTTCGTTTTCGTCCATCTTTTAAGTTGTCCCCCCCAGAAATATGAAGGGGAACTCAGGGTTTACCTTCCTTTTTGAAAAGAACACGCGGATTTTTCCTTCGCTCTTGTGTTCTTTTATTCATTGAGGGAAAGTTTTAGCTGTGTTTCATTTGCTTTCTCCCTGGGGGAGACGAAGGAAGGTTTCTTCTTATTTTTCATGGAAGGGGGGGAGAAGTTCTGGAGGAGACTGCATCAATAGTAAGTTCTTTACTTTGCTTTTAGCTCTGCAAACATTTGCATCCGGAGCGGCGTCTCCTTGCGTTCAGATCTAAGCACCCCCAGAATGACCATCTTGCTAATAGCTAAGGGGAGGATTCTTCTCTTTTTGTACCCATATTTTACTCGGTTCTTTGGTGACATTTATTTCGGGTTGTTCCTGTAGTATCTGGAGAATTGCGGCCTCGGACAATTGCGATCACGGACAATCGGGGTCCAGGATAATTGCGGCCACAGGTAATTGCGATCACGGACAATTGAAGCTACGGATAATGGCTATTGTGGACAATTGCGGTTCACGACAATTCTGTTTGTGGAAAATTGCGATCGCGGATAATTTCCTCCACAGATAATTGCGATCGCGGACAATTACTGTCCCGGATGATGCCTATTGTGGACAATTACGGCTGAGGATAATTGCGATCGCGGACAATTGCTAAAAAGGTAAAAAAGAAAGGTAAAGTACTCCCCTGTGCATAGCACCACGCCATGAAGGCGTGTAGGGGGTGTGGGGCTAACGCCCCATACTTTCTTGATCCGGTCGTGAGTGAGGGTGATGTGATCAGCATCACGCCCCTGACCGCCTTTACCCCCCAGGGTTTCCCCCAGGTACCCATGTTATTCGACGCTGGGTGGGCCGCTTCCATCGTTAGAAAAGTTCTCGGATTTGAACCGGTCGGGGATCGAAACCGGAACCTTTAGCATGGTAGTCAGACGCGTTACCGACTGAGCCACCGCGGCCACTTGCTGTTCCATAAATGGCGATAGTGAATAATTGCAATTGTGGTCACCGACAATCGCGACCCAGGATAATTGCGTTGTGGAAAATTGAGATCGCGGATAATTGCGGCCCCAGATAATTGCGATCGCGGACAATTTCTGTCCAGGATAATGGATGTTGTGAACAATTTCAATGCAAAATAATTACCTTTGTAGAAGATTGCAGTCCGGGATAATTGCGTTTGTGGAAGATTGCGGTCGCGAACAATTGCTGTCCTGTAAATGGCGATTGTCGACAATTGCGGTCCTGGATAATTGCGTTTATGGAATACTGTGATCGCAAACAATTGCGATGGTGGACAATTGATACCAAGCAATTTAAAGTGAAAGGCCCCACGGACAATTGGATATTGGGCAGGGGATCTGAGGGGCTGAACTGGGGGATATGGGGTGGCGTAACCCCCAGAAGCATATATTGTTTATAATATTGTTCAAAGACCTTCCAATGGGTTGGTAAAAGTCAAAGAATGAAATTTATTTTTCTGAAGTGGTGCTAATTGACGCAATCGTTATGAAAGTCACTTGTATTTATATAATAGAGTAGGGGCTTAGAATCATCTCTTTAGTTAATTTATCTCATAATAATATGGCACGAGATAGATAGCAGGGAGGGGTGTAAGGTATATGGAACAGTATATATGTATGAAGTCAAGACTGTTTCCACGCTGTTCCGCTCCTTAAGGCTAGTCGCGACGATGACTGTGATCAAATTGAAGATGAGACAACAGCACCGGGACTCGGACCCGGAAACTTCCGTGGTCGGACATCGAGGCGACAGGGCTTCCGGCAGTGAAGACTCACTCAGAAGGTCCGTCAGGGATCTCATCAACATCGCAGCCTTTTATGAAGGAGATTCCGCGGTCGCGTCTCGCATATGCAGTAGCCTCTTCGGAAGGTTTAAATAATTCATGAAGTTATAAATCAGGCAGGCAGCTCTTTTGTGTGTTGTGTTTCCTGGATGTCAGGACTGGAGGCTCCAGGGACTGGAGAATGGTGTGAGGATTCTTTTGCATACTCAGTTCCAGACGAGCCTCTCTAGTTGGTCAGTCCAGTGGCTATTCAAAGATACCAGAAACTGAATGTGGGTAGAAATGAGTGCATTTGCATGCACGTATACATACTGAAGTACATAGTATATTCCAGGGTGAGAAATCTTTGAAGACTGTGGAGAAGAGGGAGGAATATCTTCATCTACACACACAGTATTCTACACATATAAGGCAGCAGCGTATATTCTAGACTAACTAGACTATCTGCGAAGCCTGAAGCCTAAATAGTAAAATACAGAAGAAACATCGAATAGAAACTGTGAATAAATTTACTCATTTCAATAAGAAAATATTGACGATACTGAAGTTGGCAACCTGAATTCCGTGAGTTGGCAACCTGAATTCTTCGAAGTTGGCAGCCTGAATTCTTCGAAGTTGACAATCTGCATTCTTCGAAGTTGGCAACCTGGATTCTTCGAAGTTGGCAACCTGGATTCTTCGAAGTTGGCACCCTGGATTCATCGAAGTTGGC
The DNA here is from genome assembly GCF_977018435.1 of Lepisma saccharinum. Classification (NCBI taxonomy): domain Eukaryota; kingdom Metazoa; phylum Arthropoda; class Insecta; order Zygentoma; family Lepismatidae; genus Lepisma; species Lepisma saccharinum. The sequence continues at coordinate 58,111,549 of NC_139252.1, read as the reverse complement.
AACCTGAATTCATCGAAGTTGGCAACCTGGATTCATCGAAGTTGGCAACCTGAATTCTTCGAAGTTGGCAGCCTGAATTCTTCGAAGTTGACAATCTGGATTCTTCGAAGTTGGCAACCTGAATTCTTCGAAGTTGGCAACCTGGATTCTTCGAAGTTGGCAACCTGGATTCTTCGAAGTTGGCAACCTGGATTCATCGAAGTTGGCAACTTGGATTCATCGAAGTTGGCAACTTGGATTCATCGAAGTTGGCAACCTGGATTCATCGAAGTTGGCACCCTGAATTCATCGAAGTTGGCACCCTGAATTCATCGAAGTTGGCAACCTGAATTCATCGAAGTTGGCAACCCGAATTCTTCGAAGTTGGCAACCCGAATTCTTCGAAGTTGGTAACCCGAATTCTCCGAAGTTGGCAACCCGAATTCTCCGAAATTGGCAACCCGAATTCTTCGAAGTTGGCAACCCGAATTCTTCGAAGTTGGCACCCTGGATTCTTCGAAGTTGGCACCCTGGATTCTTCGAAGTTGGCACCCTGGATTCTTCGAAGTTGGCACCCTGGATTCTTCGAAGTTGGCACCCTGGATTCTTCGAAGTTGGCACCCTGGATTCATCGAAGTTGGCACCCTGGATTCATCGAAGTTGGCACCCTGGATTCATCGAAGTTGGCACCCTGGATTCATCGAAGTTGGCAACCCGGATTCTTCGAAGTTGGCAACCTGAATTCTTCGAAGTTGGCAACCTGAATTCTTCGAAGTTGGCAACACGAATTCTTCGAAGTTGGCAACACGAATTCTTCGAAGTTTGCAACCTGACTACTGTTGAGATGGCAACGAGGAAGTTAACCACTTATACCGGGGATTAACGGGAGCCTCTTCTCTCTCTAGGACCACGTGTCACAGTGAAATAGTCGTGATCTTGGACTCAACATATGCCACTGATATAAGGGGCAGTCCATTATCATGGGTGGGACGTCCAGGCTACATTTTTTGCGTTGAAGTACCAGTAACTATTCTGCGAACAGTAAAACGTGCAACATTTCCTGTTCCTGTTTTCCATAGCCGACCAATAGCAACTGAAAACATTCAATGTAGGAACCGCTGTTCTGTTTCTATTGTGTAACACGCAAACATCAGCTATCGGCATATTTTTAACGTGTGTACTTTGGTATCGCGATTACGTACAAAAAGATGCGTGTCATATTCTCAAAAACTGCTGCAAATATTTCTGCTCTGATTTCATGACGCCTCTCCTTGCCTTCTCTGGGACACCGCCGTCTCGCAACTCGATTCATTGATTGTTTGATTTGGTGTTTTAAGTCTACTTTATGCACAGGCTAATCGGGACTGGACCTACAGTTTAAAGTGGAATCCGAACCACCGTGTGCCTCCACCGGGTATCGAACCCAGAACACCTTGATTACAATGCAACGACGCTAGCACTGCGCTTCTCGCAACTCGAGACCTTACCACCACCATGCTCGCCTTATCCTGGTTCCTATTTGTGTTTTTGTAATGATAAGAATGTATACTTTTGTGACATTGTTGTTGCTTGGTTACGTACAAATCAACTGTATTTTTTTAAAATTAGTACGTGTAACAGCGAATTACGTATATCTGCATTACGTAAAAATAACGTTTAATTAACACGTTTTTATATTATATTTTTGTAATTTGTAATTTACGTATAAAACAGAATTACGCAGAACTGAGTTACGTATAGCAGTCTCAAGTGTAAATCAGTTCACTGCTGAATTCCGATCATTTGTGTTTGTGACTGTACAACTTGCTTTCCTAACGGCGTAATGAACCAATATTTGCATCGTCTATGATCTGACTCAAATCTAATGGCGTCCCTGAAAAATGAACGAAATATTCAACACCGCACACCTTGTCACCCCGGTCACACTGCTCTCAAGTTGTCTATAGCATATAATTAAGGGCCTTATTCCGTCGTAATTAAGATGTTACCAACAGATGGCTCTGGTGTGCAGTGCTTTTTCTTTTTTCCCTCACGATATTGCCTCGTCTCTCAATGAAGGGGCAATTAAGCCCTGATGAAGCAGTGACCGTGCAGAATCCCTTGGCCACCTGCCAGAGATTCGACGATGCTTTGGTCTTGTGACGTCATTAGGGAAGCTAAGCGGAACAATGAAGTTATTTAACTCCCATTCACAAATGCCTTGTTTTCTTTCGCTGTCGGTAGGTGGCAGGGCAAGAGTCACATTAGATATTTTTACTGACGGACCAAAATCAGCGAATGTGTCTTGGTACTACTCCTCCTACGAAGTAGTACTAATACTTTTTATGCATATAAATAACATTCCAGCTACGTAACACTTGCTTGTGGAATAAGTTTTTTAGTATGCGGTGGAATGGCTCGGAAGCAATTTTGTTAATGCTATTCATTAGGTAACAGTAGTATAAGCCGGAGACGGATTTCTTAAAATTTGCAGGACAAAAGACGAGAAAGTACTTACGGAATTGTGTTCTTGAGGACTTTCTGAAGCCGGGAATATTGTTTTTTAGAATCGTGCTACGTATTTTGCCTGTAAATAAGGTATTTTTCGTCAATCATGCATCTCCGTTGTGCGATAGCTCGTGCCGCCATTACCGTTGACTACGTGAATCAAATGTTCCGTGCGTTTGGTTATGTAACCCCCTCACAGTGTAGCAACCACGCGGTAGTTTTACAAGGTGACGTGTGAGCGGGTTTTTTTCCAATTTAAGGTAAGACTCTAGTTTACGTCCTTTTCCTAAGGAATACGTGTCATATATCGTTGGAAAGCTTATTTTATAAGGAATTCAACAACGTAAATCCCAAAGCGAGGAAAAATTTCCTGAAGGAGTGAATCGAGAAAAACTGATTTTGTCCGGATATGCGTAATTGAACGTACTGAGGATTTTTTTAGATGATGAAGCACATATTTAGGGATGAAATGAGTGCTAATGGAACCTAACCTAACAGGCCTAACCTAACCTCGTAGGCATACCTCGACCCCGTGAATGGATAGTGGGGCTATCGTGAACAGAAAGTGTAAAAAGAAAAAGGTACTTACCCGAAGAGATGCCGGGTGCCGCACCACCATCGCGCACCGCGAAAGCAAAGAAGCAATCACCATGCAGATAAGGACGTAAAGTAGAGTCTAGCCTCAATTTTCGCTTAAAAACCTTTTGTGAATAGTTTGTGCGGCATTTATCGGTTCATAAGTTTGGAAACACTGCACATCAGCTGACGATACTGCATATCAGCTGACGATAGACAACGTGAGTCAAAATTTGCGCGCCGAATTAGCAACGACCAATAAATGATAATAATGTTAAAAATAACGCTTTTTCATAGGAAAAAAAGTGATCCCCAGCTTGAATAATCTTCCGCTATGCATATGAGGTAAGTAGCAATGATTTTTATTTGATAACAAACGAGTTTAATGTGTCTCCGGCTTATACTACTGGTACCATTCATTATATGCTGTCTTGGTTTCCACGTTTGTGTAGAGTGCAGCTGATACGAGATGCTTAATCTCATCTTTAACCTTACCTAATTTCTTTTCCTTCTGTAAAATAAAGTTTTTGGACTTAATGACCCTCCCCGCCCGTGACATACTGTATTTCACCGAAAAATCGTCGCACCTTGTATGTTCAGTTCAAAAATTAGTTTAAAACCTTTCTTCGTGTAACAGTCGGTGGGTCAGATATTTGATTGATTTGGTTTCTATTGCTCCTCTTTTCTGTCACTTTTGGCTAATCGCGAAGATGTGGATGGATATGATGAAATTGAAGAAGGGACACTCACAAAGATGCCTAGGCGATTTTTAAGAACTTTCTCGAAAGATATAATAAATCCGTGTCGGTACAAGGACACTTCCAACATCTCTGACAACACTGCGTGATTACCTTACTTGTAGGTGTGAGATATTTTAATTAAAACAAATGTATGCGCTGGAGTTGAAGGATTGCGAACGTCCAGTTTCGCCGGCAGTCGGTGTGATTCCGGCCGCTACACGGGCACACGTTCAAGCGGCACAGTGCCCACATGATGGTACTGTTTAAATACAAGGTGGTGCATATATGTCGATTCATACAAATGGGGAAATAATTTTTATATAACATTCTATGACTTGTAACTTACCACCACTGATACCAGAAGCGTCTACGGAATAATCTCGACAATATCCACTGTTATCCTTCCTACTTTCAGATATTTCGCATAGAATTCCTTTCGCACACACTTACAAACATCTGTGATTATCCTTATCCCTTCTACAAGGTTACACTTTCCCGGAAACTTGCAACCTTGATGGCTTCCGGGAAAATCCCTCCTCTGGGATTCAAACTTAAAAGGATGTGCATGTCCTGGTTCGCAACCTGCGAGATTTTTCATCCCTTCCTCCCCAAACACACACCCACACCCTGTGATGTTCCCAGCAGGGAATTTTCCCAAGAGGGGGATATTTTGGAGCCAAAAATTGCAGGAAAGGGGAAAAAGGGAGAAATTGCCAAAAATGTGCAAAAGAACAGGGAAGTTTAGACATCGTGAATTAATGCACTTATTTCTGACTCAAGGTTGCTTCTGTGTTTCCTCTTCTAGTGGAGTATAAGCGCCTGAAATGTCAAATTTCGTTTCAATCTGAACTCAGCTGATTAATTGTAATGCATGTTGTAATAACTTTAGAGTTATAAGATTAATTAATAGTGAAAACTGAAGGTAAAGCGGGCATTACATTGTCACAGGTGGGACGCACATACTACATGTTTAACATTAAAATAACTACAGTAGAACCTTCATAACTCGAACTTGAGGGGAGAGAGAAAAAAATCGAGGTATCAAGGATTTCGACTTACCAAGGTTCGAGTTCTTGAGGGCCAAAATCGCCGACTTCGAGTTATAGAGGTTACATATGTATCAACACTTCTACAACGCACACTAAGAACATTAACAATGATGATTACATACACGGCAGGGTGGGGAAGTTCAAGTCCCGACACAATTGTTGATCACCTGACATTGTACGTACTCACCCTACACTTCGACTTATTGAGGTCCGTGCGACTAAAACTTAGTTATAGAGGTGATTAGAATTTAACTGCGACTCATAGAGGTTTTTCATAGTCTACCTTCGAACTATTGAGCTCTAACATTCCATAAACTGTACAAAAATTCGTCTTATCAAGGTTTTATTCGAGTTGTTGAGGTAAAATTAGTATTAAGTGTTATGGACAATTCAAGGGGATTACAAAATATTCGACGTATCAAGGAATTGGAGATGTTGATGTTCCAATTATCAAGGTTCCACTGTATTCTACTGATAGTTGAGCGACATTGTTATTAGTTTCTGTGCAATGGATTATGAACCAAAACACTGTTCATTAAACACAACTATCCATAGAACACTTTCCCAGATTTATATCTACAGGTAAACAATTTTTTATCATGGGCGGGACAGATAAAATACCGCGCCTCTACTAAATAAGACATTTATTTTAATTTCTGTGAATTTTCAAATTATGAAAAATAAATTAATCAAGACAGAGAGAAAATAATTTGGATAAGGGTGCGAAATCTCCCCACCAACAATATTGGCCTCAGAAATCCCACCCCACCAAAAATTTTCGGGAGGGAGAGTTTTTGTTAAACAAACAAAAGATAAGCAATTACTTTTAATTTCAAATATACTTTAATAAGAATAATATCGAAACACACACAAATTAGTGTAGTTTTGAGTATTGAATGCTTCCTCTCTGAAGAGATTATTAACAATTCTACATCAACATGCACAGTAAAAGTAAAACAAGAATGCAAAACAATAATAACAATGAAATCTAATTGATTTATATTAACATAAAGCACAAACTAAACAAAAACTTACACATAATAAAACCACTTCAACTATTTCATAATTTATTAACATCTTTAACCACTTTATAAAGGAATTAGCTGATTTCCAATATCTGATATGTTCAAAAGTAGCAAATTAATTTCCTTTATGTAAATAATAATAATAATACATTTTTAATTGAGTAATTCATTTTTACTTATAACATTACAAATATGTATATCGTATAATTTACACATATGCTTGTGGGGAGGAGTGTTTGTAGATTAAGAACTATTTCTCCCCCCCCCCAACACTTTTCAATGATTTCGCACCCTGGCGTTGCAGTAGAAATGTAATAGTTAAAGGGGAAATTATTGGTTTTTGATGTCACGAGTGAGATATAACAGAGAACAAAAGTAAATTAAAAAATAAGCCAACAACATAAAAAAGATCATTTACCTTCTAACTTAGTTATGTATAATAATTGAATTTTTATCCAAATGACAAGTCCAGATTGTTGACTCACAATATAGAATAAAGTTACAGAATTTCATTTAATTTTAAAAGTTGAGAGCCACTTTGATATGGAATGCCCCAAAGCAAATTTTGCAAATTTAATGTATAATAATACGGAAATAAATTACGTACAGAGTACAAGTACAAGCTTTATCCCCCGCCAATTAACATACCAATCAACGTTTCTGTGACATGCACCCATAAAAGTGTTCGCAAAAGCCTAATTTGAGGCTACATTTGCCTCCAAACCCCCTAAAATCGTTCGCTCACCCTCCTCGATGAAATCTCTGGATAGACCCTCAATACTGCCCGTTTGCACCAACGTCGATGTACTCGCGAGTAAGAGAAAGCTCACAGTTAACCCACAAGTCGGTTGAATATCTGTTACACCAACAGAAACCGTACCTTTCAGATTGGTGCAATGGAAAATGATCCTAACTCGAGAGTTATCCTGACCCGTGGATTTCCAAACTCGCGAGTTGGTGCAAACGGATATGGGTGTTTCATTTTCTTGTTTGTGGAAAAGGGAATTTTTAAGGTGGAAAAGGGAATTTTTAGAACCCAACAGAGAAATTTCCCTCTCCTCCTTCCTTTCCTTACATTTCGTAAGATCCAGAGGGATCCTATTTCCCTCGTGCTAAGAACCAAGCGTGTCGAAACCTGCTTCCGCCTTTCTTAACTTGGCTTCTCGAAATCTTTCCTGCGTGTCAATATTCGAAGAGTACTTTGCGACGGTGAACTCCCCGTAGGAAAGTGGATCAAAGTTCGCTGAAGCTTGAATGTGGGTAAAAAAAGAAAGTAAAACCTGGAGAAGAAACCAAAGAGACGGCAAACGAAACTAAAGACAACACCGAAAGAATAAAACGGAAACTACAAAGCGAGAAAATATCTTAAAATTCAAAGAACTAAGAAGAACTTTACTGACGGGAACCCTGAATGTTTTCAGCGAAATGGAAAGAAACCTGTGCGGAAAGCGATAAGAGAATAATAAATATCAAAACAATTAGCCACCCGTAAAACATAGAGGAAATTAATTTTATTTTCAAGAAAGCCAAAGAAAAATTAATCAAGTTAGGAAACAAGTATTAGTGAAATATCAACTTTAATATTTTCGTATATAAAAGACAACTACATCAGTGGCGAAGTTTTCTTTTTAGTTTTTTTATAAAGTCCACTTTGTGCACAGAAAGGCTAATCGGGACTGGACCTACAGTTTAAGGTGGGATTCGAACCACTGTGCAATGTGCCTCCAACGAGTATCGAACTCCTTGATTACAAGGCGAAACGTTTCCTCTGCGCCATCATGGAGGCCCAAAAATGAACTTGAAATGAAGTAGTATTAGTTATACTGTATTAGGCAATAGGGGATAGGCACGGTGGTATATGTCGGTGAAAACACAAGAACATCCAGCAGACAGACAGATACCATGTGTTGTTGCATTCCAAGGCTGTTCCTATCACCTAATGCCTAATATAACAATATTCGAAGCTTTCTATGAGGAGTGTATATATAAATACACACACACACGTTCTGAGAGAGAGAACCAATTTTTTCAGTACATTGACACAATGCGAAGTTAAATTTTCGTTGATGTTATTAGAATATAATTTTCATTACCTGTTTGATATGGGGAAAACACCTTTCACTCGTTCATTTCGTCTTCTTTGACATTGGTACTTACCTATTATGCATTGCCAAACATTCTTTAAGGTGGGATTTTGCTTCTCGCACGAAAATAATTTCAATTTTTCACATTACGAGTATTTATTGTTTCTTCCTTTTTTCGCTTTCGTAAGGCACAATATGGCGGGCACAGGTTGGCGCGTCGTGGATGATCAGTGGGTGTGCAGTGTTTCCAACCTTCTTAACCGAAAAATACCCCACAAACCATTCACGGATAGCCCCATTCACGCATAGCCCCAGAAACCATCCACGGAAGGTAAGGTCGTATTTGTTTTTTTCATCTTCTTGTAAAACAACGGCGTGGTTGGAAACACTGACAGGGGGTTACGTCATCAAACGTACGCAACAGAAGCAGCAACGGCAATTGTGCGTCGGAGATATATTTATCTTCAAAAATACATGAATTCCCGGTCCAATAGATTCAACGATGAAAGAAAATACCTGCACGGACTTTGAAAATGCAACAGAAACTCATTTCCGAAATAAAATTGAAGAAATGCGTTTTCCCCATATCAAACAGTTACCTAAGTTTCATCTGAAAATACCTTGGAAAATGTCTGTATACTGTGGACTATTTTTAATTCTAACTCCAAGGTGACACGAAAAAAGTTCGAATTAACCAAAATACGAATTAACGGAAACATCACGTCATTAAAGATTGTTTCAATGGGAATAAACTTCTGTTCGAATTATCAAAGCTCGAATTTTTGTAACTCGTATATACAGTGACGAAATGGCGTGAGGAGACTACAAATAACGGTTGTTTAGTCTCCAAGTGTGACCAGCTTCCAATTTGTTTGTATCCCGGATCAGTTTCACCGGTTTTTAAACATAATATGGACACATAAAGCCAATCAACACGTGGGAATTCTAACAGCATTGAACCTATCATTCATAACGTAACAAGAACATAAAATTACTATCAGCAACGACATCATGACGCGGTGAGCAGTACCGCATAAAACCGTCAATTACTTCGCTATAACACATCTCCGCGAGCTAAAAACAACAGCGAACGTTCATATTAAACACAATGTTCATTAACAGTGCATATTGTTCACTTTCTGTCGGGTACACTGAAATGTCTCCTCAAATTACATGCACGTGAAATAGATCTATCAAGCTCGTTTCTGCTAGTTAATGGTTCCCAAATACACCGTGTTAACATTACAAATGGCTATATTTTACGTCCGCGTCACAAAAAAATTGATTCGTATGTTAATTGGCGGTGGATAAATCTTGTGCTTGCAATATATATGTACGGTATTTTCTTTTTGTTAGACATTAAAATTACAAAACTTGCTTTACCTTCAGTTTTCATTATTAATTAAACTTATAACTTGAAAGTTCTTTTACACTTTGCATTACAATTAATCTGCTGAGTTTATATTGAAATGAAATACTATATTTCAAATGCTTACACTCCACTAGAAGAGGAAATACAGAAGCAACCGTGAATCAGATATAAGCAATTGTGTAGTGCATTCTAAATTAGTATGGATCTCTCTATATTTAGTGGCTTTAATAAAAATTATGACTATTCCCAGTCCAATAAAGATGATCTAAATCATTTTTATGAATAGGGTCACCAAGAATGTTTTTTCGTGTAATTTCTTACTCTTTTCGTGCTATGAAAAATACCCTAGTAAGGTCCTATTTCTCAAATATCATAATACCAAGCTTCACGAATTCTGAGCTTTCATGGAATCCAGCTTTCTTTTCTTGTGAATGAATGAATGAAGTTTTCTGGTTTTGTTGTCTTTGAAGTGCCGTTGCCTTGACTTCTATTTGTAGTGCAGTCAATATAGGAAAAATAAAGGAACTAATTCATAACAAGCTGAAATTTGGTATGTAGCGTCTTTATAGCATTAATAATAACATACCAAAAGTACCCGACGATCACCCGTACGCTAAGGCCGCCATATTGAAAATTGGCGGATAAATTCAAGTTTTCAGTAAATAAGGAACTAATTGACAATAGCTTGCTGTTGGATATATATCTTTCTTATAACACTAGTAACATCAATTACAACATGTTAAGTTTTGTGCAGATCATTGACACGGTAGATAACGGCGCCATGTTGGAAGCACGGCGGATAATTTCAATATTTCGCATGAGAATGGAATTGACTTGTAACAGAATGTTACTAAGATGTTATATACCAAATTTCTGCTTGTTATGAATTATAGTTCTCTTATTTCGTGAAAACTTTAATTTTCAATATGGCGGACTTAGCGTACGGCTGATCGCCGGGGGACTTTTGGTATGTTATTATTAATGCTATAAAGACGCTTCATACCAAATTTCAGCTTGTTATGAATTAGTTCCTTTATTTCGAAAAACAATCCGTCTAAAGTGACTGCACTATTGGTCTTTCTCCCTTTTCCGTTGGCGTTGTGGCAAAAACCTCCGGCATAAATATGTGTGAAAACATACCTGTAAATATGGGCACTTAAAATGTGATCATCTTATTGCATATTTTAGTAAACGTATATGCTCTTAAAGTGCACATGTTTATTGACATTTGTTATTATCTTATTCTCTATTTATTTACTAACATTTACGTTCTTTCTTTACAGGTAAGGGGAATATTTTTGATATCAAGTGGAGAAGAGTGACATCTGTGAGTATTTTTTTGAATGATGGTACATGGCATATCTTTATCCTTATAAATGTTGTTAGGTAGTTCAGAATGAAGCTACAAACGAAAGTGCCACTTGAAAATAGCCAATCGGCTGCAGGCTTATGCAGCATGAAACGTTACTGTTGATCGACTCGTTCTGAAGTGACGCGTGTCGCTTTAGCTCCCTTAAGAGGCTCGTAAAGATTCTCGAGTCGTGCTTGCAAATTCTTGGTTTCCTTGACGGGTGTGTTCGCAGATTTGTCATAATGTGAAGCTATTGTATGGGATATAGGTTACATCTTTAGTCCGAGTATGTGGCAATAGGAGAAGGCAGTGTTTCCATACCTGCGAATGCAATTTTAAACCCGAATTCTTGTGTGTATGTTGATTAGTACAATCCGTAAAACCGAGGACTAAATCTATTTACACACCAACAATCTGAGGACATTTCTTGCCAAGCTTAGATTAGAGGATTTTTTTAACCGTCCTAACAGTTTGTGCGCATACAAATATACTGTCATTATCACACAGATACATTATCAAATTAAAGATGAGCACTAGTTTACCGATGATGAAAGCTGTCACTAAGCTCCAGCAGAAAATATAGCTTAGACTTGTTTTATAAGTAAATTTTCCACATAGTGTTCGCCTTAAGGAGTCGATTGCGTTCAATTTAATGAAATTTTGAAAAGCACCATGTAATTTTGAAAGCCGTAATCTGCCTTGTCTTTCTGTGCGACTTAAACGTAATCACACATTAGCCCTCTGGTGGATAAAAATCGAACTATTTTTGCCTCTCTTTTCGTCCGAACACCGCTTACATTAAAAAAAAAAGAAAAAAAGAATCTCTATCTGCTTGTAGGGGAATATCTGCCTAGAAAATTCATTATAGAAGGCCGTGCCTTTTTCAATAACACCTGAGGCTCTATCTATCTATCGATCGAATTCATAGATAGAAAGGGAGAAGAGAATTCGAGGGGGGAGAAAACAGTGAGGCTTGAAATGAACTCAGTCGCTGCTGAGGGGAAAACACACGTGGACTTTCTTTGATATGCAAAAGTACACAGGGAATCACTAAAAATAGCAATTTGCAAAGAAATCAAATGACGGAATTACAATTTTCAATGAGCTTTTCAATGATCCCATAGCTCGAAAATGAAGTATTAATGTGGGATTTTCTCCTTGTTGGAATGAGTTGGACATATGTTTCCGGCACCGTGTATGGAATTAATTCGTTGGTGGTAGTGGTTCTCCTGGTACAGTGGGATGCATAAGTATAACCTAGCAAATTGTCCATCACCATGTTTATTCTGTTCGTTTTACGCAACAAGAGTTTCAAGAATGGAAACAAACCGCCAGACAAACTGCTGACAACATTTGCACCAGCATACGTAAAAATCCTGTCCTCAAAAACACTCAGATTGCAAGAGAAGAATTAATGAAAATAGTCATGGAGAATTTGCTGAGCAATATTTATGAATATTTATTTATGTACACTCACCTCATTAATAGTGTCTCGGGGCCTCCCAGACGGCGCAGTGGTAGCGTCATTGCCTTGTAATCAGTGATGTGCGTCTACGCGAAACAACGTTAGTCTACATTCTACACGTAGACTATTTTATACACGTAGATGACGTAATCTATGTAAACAACATGGCGAAAGGTGATAACTTAGCAAAGGGCGCCGTGGAATTAAAATAAAATTATACTGCGTATCAGTTGCTGATGTGTGAGGAGAACTTTTCATACTATTTCTTCCAAATTCGAACAATTTCTCACCTAGGAAGAAACCTAATATAGGAAATATTCTAGTGTTTTATGGGGAAAAGACCACTCTTGCCTCACGACTGCCATCTGTTGTTGTTTTTTGCATACTATTTATCTTCTTCCATAGTTGATAATAGAAGATAAGAGAAATTTTGTTGTAAATAGGATTCTTTTCATTTCGTTAGGAACCAATATAGTTGAAAATGTCACTTTTCATTCATGAAACCCTTGAAAATTAATTTTAGTGCACTTTAGATTGTCTACGTAGTCTATGTAAACTACAACCCAATGTAATCTACGCGTAGATTACGTGTAGACAACGCATGTAGACGTAAACTTATAGTCTACGGCACATCACTGCTTGTAATCAAGGTGTCCCGGGTTCAAACCCAGTGGAGGAACATAGTGATTCGGATCCCACTTTAAAAACTGTAGGTCCAGTCCCGATTAGCCTTATTGTGCATAAAGTGGACTTAAAACAACAAATCAATCAATCAATCAATTAATAGTGTCGCATTTTACTTCTATACACAAAAGAATATCGGAATTTTAAATTTGTGTAATTTCTCTTATCTGCGGCATGCAATAATAAGCCATACATGATATGGAAGAGTAAGTCTACAAGTTTATACATCTACTAAACGCACTACAAGTGCTCAATATGGGCATGTTTCGATTTCTGCTGAGGAGTCGGCATCTTGAACACTGGCGCTGTCACGCGGCAGGGTAAGGAAGCAGTTTTTCATTATTGCGAGACAAAATTTCTGCAACTGCTCTTTTATTGTATTTATACTAGAATTACATACGTTGGCTTGCATAGCCATAACATAACTATGAGTACGGATGAGATCATCAAGACGCATCTCATTTTCTGGTGTGACAGCTGTGCATGGCCGTCCAGAACGTGATCTGTCTTTCACTTCACTTTCCCCACTGCTGAAACGTGCCATCCACCGCCTCACTGTGCTAACATCCACTGTCTGGGGCGCGTCAAGTATCTGAGCGCTCAGCGAGCAACGTGATCGCTCAGCTACTTGACGGACAAAAAGGCTTTGCCCCGCGAACGCTGCTCACTTGATCGCTCAGCGAACTTGAACCTTGCTCGCCACAGGTTTGAGCGTTTTTGTGTTTCGATCTCGTGAGGCAAAGGGAAGAGGAGGAAAACTGTATTTGGATGGCGGGGTGACGAGCCGCGAGTGGCGACCAATGAGGAGATGTTTATGATGAACTGAACGGCTTGCGATATATAGCGAGAGGAAGTTCAAGTAACAGAAGGTGATGTAATATTCCAGTTTTTGTAATTGTATTAAAATGAAAGTGTTGTTTATTCCAAATAATAAATATTAAATATACACCGTAGTCTTGGAAAGTTGTGCAAGGGTGTGAAAATGAAAATTTCGACAGTTTTATTCACATCAACTATTCTATTCCCATGATTAACAGCTTCTCAAACACCGAAATCTTGTCCACTCGACGCAGCCACATTCATCACAGATTATTCAAAGGCACTGATATTTTGATCAATGAACAAGCTGCAAGTAAATGATCTGTCTGCTCAACGAGCGAAAATCTTGCTCAGTGAGCGTCGCTCAGATACTTGACGCGCCCCTGGTCTCCATAAAACTGCAGAAAGCGTCCATGGATTTCATTTGGTGCAACTTTCTCCACGTGAAGGAATTCAATCACACATCGTTGCTTCAAACAGACATCCGAGTCAGACCTCAAATCTGCGGGCTGCCTCTCTGCCGCCATCTGTCACACAGCAACGAACTACCAAGTATATATTATCAGGATGATTCAGCCTCCAATCTGTATCACCAACGACCACCTACACTGTCGCCTCCAATGAGAAACAAATTGGAGGCATTACTTTCGGAGCAACCTTCGTACTTACTTGTAACTCCGATATTCTTATGTGTACACCCTATGTACACATTCCTGATGAATGTGCAGTTCGACCTACATCATTCGATTGTTTTTAAGTAGAATTTTCTATTACTTCGTGCAATTAGTGTTCAATTTATTTTCCTTTCTATCTCTTGTTTATTTTAATTTTCTCTTACTTCTTTCTTTTCTCTCGTATTTATTTTTATTTTCTGTCTTATTTCTCGTATTTTTGCTTCTCTCTCTCTCTTGATTCATTATTTTCATTTTGTCCTACCTCTTTTCTTTTCTCAATCTTGTTTTATTATTTTCCTTTTCTTCTCGCTTGTCTTTTCTCTCTTTATTCCGTTTACAGTCTCTTTCTCTCTTGGTTCTTTATATCCTATTTCTCACTTCTTTGTATTTACCACTATCTTTCTTGTTTAAATTTCCCTTTCTCTGTCTTTTATTTATTTCTCTTTTTCTGTCCCAGTGCTTTTTCTCTTCCTTTCTCCCTCTCCCTCTCTCTGTTTTTCTCCATTACTCTCTCCCCCAGTAGTATTTTTTTTATTTCCGTCTCTCCCTCTGTTCGATTTTCTAGTTTCTTAACTATTCTTTTTTAAATTCTTTCCATTCTGTCTCCCTTAAAACGCCTAACGCCTAGTTCATCTGACACGAACATGACGTCAATATTTCCCACGTAAGAACAGAGTCTTTCGATTTTGACTACCCTGGATATTCTTCTTCTGGTACCCACCCACTTTTCCTATACCTTTTTTTTCGTTGCTATCTCCCCAGAGGGCCTCCTCGATGGCGCAGTGGTAGCGTCGTCGCCTTGTAATCAATGGGTCCCGATGGATGCACATAGTAGTTCGGATCCCACTTTAAACTGTAGGTTCAGTCCCGATTAGCCTTACTGTGCATAAGGTGGACTTAAAACACCAACTCAATCAATCAATCAATTTATCGCCCGAGACTCCGATCACACGCTGAATTCATTTTGTCCTACCTCTCTTCTTTTCTCAATCTTGTTTTGTTATTTTCCTTTTCTTCTCGCTTGTCTTTTCTCTCTTTATTCCGTTTACAGTCTCTTTCTCTCTTGGTTCTTTATATCCTATTTCTCACTTCTTTGTATTTACCACTATCTTTCTTGTTTAAATTTCCCTTTCTCTGTCTTTTATTTATTTCTCTTTTTCTGTCCCAGTGCTTTTTCTCTTCCTTTCTCCCTCTCCCTCTCTCTGTTTTTCTCCATTACTCTCTCCCCCAGTAGTATTTTTTTATTTCCGTCTCTCCCTCTGTTCGATTTTCTAGTTTCTTAACTATTCTTTTTTAAATTCTTTCCATTCTGTCTCCCTTAAAACGCCTAACGCCTAGTTCATCTGACACGAACATGACGTCAATATTTCCCACGTAAGAACAGAGTCTTTCGATTTTGACTACCCTGGATATTCTTCTTCTGGTACCCACCCACTTTTCCTATACCTTTTTTTTCGTTGCTATCTCCCCAGAGGGCCTCCTCGATGGCGCAGTGGTAGCGTCGTCGCCTTGTAATCAATGGGTCCCGATGGATGCACATAGTAGTTCGGATCCCACTTTAAACTGTAGGTTCAGTCCCGATTAGCCTTACTGTGCATAAGGTGGACTTAAAACACCAACTCAATCAATCAATCAATTTATCGCCCGAGACTCCGATCACACGCTGAATTCATTATGGTCTAGTAGGGGGTCGCATTGCCCTGTGTCGATCGAGAAGCACAATTGAATTGGTGAGCAAAATATACCAGTTCTCGCTTGAGGTTGCCGTGTCGAATAACCCTATCAGATCCTCGGAAATGATTTCTCAGGTAATAAAAGTCGAGCTCCCGTTGAGATTCTAAAATCTTTCTCTCCTGCTTTGTCACCCTCAGACAGAGATGAATCTGGGGGAAGCGTCACGTGACGTCGCTAACGAAATCGCCCCCTCCCCCTGGAGATTCTCTATTGATGGGCGTTGGCTCCGTACGAGGATGAAATTCATATCTGGAATTCCTGTCGCGACAGGTAAGAGGCGGAAGGCATCTCAGAGATTCCCACCTGCTGCGAGCTGATTGGCTGGGCGTCGTGTCTCCCTTCGCAGCTGTTTGTAGTCGTTTTCCTTTCGGCGTCTCTTTCAGTGCTGGTGCGATGTCGGGTGTTGATTTGTGGATAAAGGTAAAAAGGAGAAAATTAAAAAGCGGAAGAGAAGACAGACAGAAAACACACACAGATAAAGTGAGAGAGAGAGGATAGGGAGGAAGGATGCATAAGGAAGTGACGCTATATGTGGGTGTGTGAGAGAGAGGGAGGGGAAAGCAAATAATGGAAGCAGCTGAACAAGATAGAAAGGTATACAGGAAAATGAGGAACCGAGAGAGATGAAAGAGAAGTCAGACAGAGAGGGTGGAAGGAGAGAAGGCAAGCAGAGCAAGAGAGAGAGAGAGGGAGAGTGCCAGACACAACATAAAGAGAGGGGAAAGAATACAAGCAGAGATAGGAGTAGAGAAAGAACAGAGAGAGAGAGAGAGAGAGAGAGAGAGAGAAAGAGAGAGAGAGTAAAAACAGGGAAATGTGGAAAAGACAAACAGGGAGAGAGAGAGAGATGGGGGGGCAGAGAAAACAGAGATGTGGAAAAGACAAATAGGGAGAGGGAGAGAGAGAGAGAGGGCAGATAAATGAGATAAATGTGGAAAAGGCAAACAAGGAGAAAGATGAGCAGATAAAACAGAGAAATGTGGAAAAGACAAACGGGAGAGAGAGAGGGGGGAGAGCAGAGAAAACAGAGAAATGTGGGAAAGACAAACAGAAATAGGATAAGGGAAAGAAAACAGATAGGTGCAAAAGACAAGCAGGGAGAGAGCGAACAGAGAGATGGGAAAGAAGACAAGTAGATAGAGAACAAAGAGAGGTGGGAAATAAAAACAGCAAGAGACATGAAACTGAGAAAGGAGGAAAGGAGACAAGCTGAAGAGTAACCATAGAGAGGGGACAAAGTAGGAGGGGGAAGAAGATAAGTAGAGATAAATGGAGAAGAGGAAGCAGAGACACAAAGAACATAGGGAGGGAGAGAGAAGATAGAGAAAAAGACAGAAACAGTTGTGTATCCGAGATAAATGAGGCAGCGTGATATTAGAGAGGGGGGAGGAAGAGTCAATGAAAAGGCAACGGAGAGCTGTAGAAATATTTATCGTGGCCTTCCCACTCTCTCGTTCTCCTTCTCTCACATTTTATTTATTTCCTTTAACTTTCACTGCCCATGTTCTTTCCTCCTCTTTATCTCCTCTCAGTTTTGTGTGTGTGAGTGGAGATACAATTGTTTGAATACAATTTCTTAGTCTTAGCGTGTTGGAGTCGTTTACTCACGATATTGTCATTGAAGTCAGGGGTTCTTCCTGTCTGACCCGACACTCATTTCATCAAATCATCATTCTCGCCCATGGTCACAACTTAAGTTACACGTCCAGTTCATGCCAGTGTATAGCCACACTGAAAGTTAGAGCAAGTCTCAAGAGTGTGGTGTCGCATCGTCATGCAGTAACCCAAACGTTTGCGGCCAGGTGGCGGATATTGCAAAACGACGACTGACTGTAAGGTTGAAGCGTTTAGCGTCTTCGAGTCTCATCGTTGCCGTTGTCAAGTCGCTCTTTCGAAATTTGGGAAGGATTCCACGCCCGCAAGTGGTGTGGCCAGTTTGGGTAAAATTACGGTACATGGCATTCACCCACACTACGGCCTTGTAACACATCGCCTGATACGGTCGATCCTGCCGCTTAAACCCACTTGCCATCAGGTCGCTCTCTGAGTGCATATGTGTCAAGAGCTTTTAAGGGACCCTTCCACCTAACGCCTGTTAATAATCTCGTCACTGGATGCCGCCACTTGCACAAGACGTCCGTGCAGTGTTGCCACGGCGTAACTAAAAATCGGGACAAACCAGAATATTTTCTCTATTGTGAAAAGCTGAATTCGATACGTTAATTCTTTGTTACACGAATCGCTGATTGCAACTTTATGTCGCTCACCATGTAATTTGTACAATTTTCGATGATTTTCTGAGTTCATTATTCTACTCACTACCTAAGCTTTTTATTATACAGAGTGTCCAAAAAGTCACGCAACCGAAATATTGAACTACGTAACTTTTGTACAAAGAGCGATAGAGACATGAAACTTAAATTGGGTATTACCTTTGTCTGTATGGATATTTTTTTAAACATTAAACAAGAAAGTCGTGCTATACATGAACGTTCAGTATGCGGAAAAAGTTTACTAAGATGTAAAAGCTTTTGTACTAATTAAAAACAAACATGGATAAATGGCAGCTATGGAGTGACTTGCAATAATTTTGGATGCGTATCCATTGTCTCTGTGAGTATTTATCGAAATGATAACAGAACGATACATTTCTACGCATTTTATACATTACAGACGATCTTAGGGGGTTAAATATGCCATATTCATAAAAAGTATGTTTTGTCGGAATTGCGAAGTGTACTGGCAACGTTGGTCGTGTCACAGGGTAGTACATGTTTGACATCTGGCTATGATATTCAATCAATGCTCAGATGAAATAATGGAGTTTAAATTGATCGTACAGCAAGATGGATAGGTTAAGTTTTTGAAGTGGTTTCCCAGTTATTAGAGACAAATTGTTGATTTCCAGAAAGATAAGCTGTACGTTTATCAGAAAGATATCTGCCTTTTGCGCCATTTCCGAAACAAAATGTTACATACAACACCTGGTAAAAATGTAAAATTTAAGTCCACTTTATGCACAGATAGGATTATTGGGACTGGACCTACAATTTACATAGGTCCCCAACCGGAAATCGAACCTGGTACCCCTTGATTACGAGGCAGACAAGATATCCTGTATTGCAGAGGATATGTGTCCTCAGAGATGGCAACCTCCTCGATAGAATAGTGGTAACGTCGTCGCCTTGTTATCAAGGGGTTCCGGGATCCCACTTTAAACTGTAGGTCCAGTCACGATTAGCCTTACTGTGCATAAAGTGGACTCAAAACGCCAACTCCAGCTCGGAGATGGCAACACTGCGCCCGTCTCTCTGTCGTCACTAATCTTCCTATCTCCCGCCATTCCGGTTCCGAACTAACAGTCACGGGAGCGAGTTTACTCCACGTAATGGATCCTCCCAATCTAGCTAGTGCATGAGAAGGCAATTTGGAAAACAGCGTCTCGCGAAAGTAGATTCTCTGGGTGGCCCCGAGTGTCCGCTATGAGGGAAGAGTGCATTTTTATAGGCGACGCTTTATGCTTTCATTGGAGCCCGCTGCCAAGATGGCCGTCATTGAATCTGTCATGTCTGCCTGACTGTCTCTTGCACCTCAGAAAATAGATTAGCTAGGATCTTCTAGCAGTTAACGTTCACGCTGAGATGCAAGGGCTTTAATCGCTGTCGAAACTGATCGTCATATATGAAATAGTAGGAACAGTCAAGGTCGAGATCTTATCGTGTCGGATTTTGCCTACTAGCGAGTCAATCCTTTTAAAATAATAAGGTCTCTGATGCAAATGGTATGTTGGGCAGGCCCGTAGCCAGGATTTTTATTCAGGGGGTCTCTTTCCTTACGAGGGTCACTATTTATATTTTGAGCCTAACAATGAAAAAACAGGAATTTGGCATTGAAAACTGCTTTATTGTTTTTCGAAGTATTCTCCTTTATGGTCATTACACTTTTGCATTCATTCGAACCATTTGTCAAAGCAGTTTTTCCAATCTTCTTGAGACACCTCCATAATATGGTTTTTGAACGCATCAACGGCGTCTTCCGCCGACGAAAATCGTTGTCCACGCAATTTATTCTTGACATTCGGGAACAAGAAGAAGTCATTGGGTGCCAAATCAGGACTGTACGGTGGATGACCCATCAATTCGATTTTTTGACTGTTCATAAAGTCGGTTGTTAGACGAGATGTGTGACAACTGGCATTGTCTTGATGAAGAATGATCCGACGGCGTTTGTTTGTTTTCCGTATTTGACCGAAGACTTCTGGCAAACAAATTATTGTGTACCATTCAGAGTTGACCGTTCTACGTTCCTCTAAAGGCACAGTTGCCACATGACCAGTTTTCCCGAAAAAACAGGCGACCATTTGTTATCTTATATACGTCTTTTGAAGCACCACGATTGTATTTATTGAGCATTTGTTTGCACCAATTGACGCGAGCGTCATTTTGAGTTTTTGTCAAATTGTGTGGGATCCAACGAGAACATACCTTTCTCACAGCTAAATGATCATGTAATATTTTATATATGCTGGTGGAACTAATGCCTATGGTTGCCTGACTCTCACAGTATGTCACATGACGATCTTGCAGTATTCGGTTTTGCACGGCATCAATGTTTTCTTGAACAACAACTGATTTTGGACGACCTTCGCGAATCTCGTCGGTTAGCGAATGGCGGCCACGATTAAATTCGTTATACCAGCGTTTCACAGTGGCAAAGGATGGTGCTTCATCGCCAAATGTGGAAGTAAGTTGATCGATGCACTGTTGTCTTGATAATCCACGTCGAAAATCGTAAAAAAATCATCGCACGAAAATGTTCACGAGTTAATTCCATTTTATTGTTGTCGCGCAATCTCCAAGGCAACATAAACAACACAAATGAAGCTATTGACAAAACATTTGAAGTACGTTATGGTCAATAATGCCAGACGATTCCGTGCAAACGTCAAATCGCGCCTAACTTCAATCAGTGTTGCCAAGGCTCAAAATTTAAATAGTGACCCTCGTATCAGTACAGGCGTCGCCAGAAATTTTTGTAAAGGGGCCAGGCCACTGGAAAAAATTGATTAGTAGAAATAATAATCACAATAATAATTATTACCACGGTTATAATTGCCATTTAACAATAAAAACTATTATAATTTATTAAAACTAAAACAATTTTAATCCACATTCATTGTTATTATTATTATTAAGGCTAGGATTTTTATGACTTAGCATATTTTTTTTTAGTAAGGGTGATGTGTTCCCTAAATATAACAGTTGCGCTGAAAAGTTTGTAGGCTAACATAGTAAAAAATATTTTTTTGACAAAATTCGATTTTATTATTCAATATAGTTGCATTTGAGGGCGATACAACGATTATAGCGGTCATACAATTTTTCGATGCCATTTTTATAGTACGATTTCTCTTTAGCCTCAAAATAGGCCTCAGTTTCGGCGATTACCTCTTCATCAGTGCTAAATTTCTTTCCAGCGAGCATTCTTTTAAGGTCTGCAAACAGGAAAAAGTCACTGGGGGCCAGATCTGGAGAATATGGTGGATGGGGAAGCAATTTCATTACGGTTGAATATCGCTAAACATTGCTCCGCATCATCAAAACGTTGTTGCTTTTGATCGATTGTGAGCACGCGCGGCACCCATTTTGCACACAGCTTTCGCATGTTCAAATATTCATGCACAATATGTCCAACACGTTCCTTTGATATTTTTAAAGTCTCAGCTATCTCGATCAACTTCAATTTACGATCATTTAAAATTATTTTGTGGACTTTTTTGATGTTTTCGTCGGTAACAGCCTCTTTGGGGCGTCCACTGCGTGCATCGTCTTCGATGCCCATTTCGCCTCGTTTAAATTTAGCAAACCACTTCTCAACGGTTGATTTTCCTGGTGCAGAGTCCGAATAATGTTTATCAAGCCAAGCCTTGGCTTCAACAGTATTTTTTTTTCGCCAAAAAGCAATGCTTTATTAACACACGAGATTCTTTTTTATCCATTTTTTCACAATGACAAAAGCTGCTTCACTCACAATGCTATATCTCACGAACTAATTATCCGGCAGCTGTGAAATTTATACACGTATCTTTTGAAGGTTAGTACTAAGTAAAAATCACATGGATTTAATTCTAGTAACGCCATCTATGAGTCAGCCTACGAACGTTTCAGCCCAACTGTTATATAGAAATTCATATTATGAAGTAACTAATTGAATGAAGGTGCTTCTTATGGGGATATTTTGGTATATTTGGCCATTTCTACGTGATAAAGCATATTTTCATGGATTTTCGGACATACATATTTTCTGTATTTCAAGAAATATACAGTGATTTTCCAAGTGGATTCGTTCTTACGCCCATGTTCACTCGAGATTTTTTTTCTTTGGACTGCGGCAAAATATTTTTCATTTTTAATTGAAAATGTACAGAAAGTATTCATTGTGCATTTCAACTCATCATGGACCATAAAGTGAACTAAAAATGTATATGAAAATATTTCAGCGTAAGTTACATATTGATGTTTGAAACAGTCTAGTTATAAGGACATATTTTTCACATTATAGTGCATATTTTGTAAAATTTTAGGTCATAAGAGCATATTTTATTTTGCATATTTTGGTGATTTTTTAGGTCATAAAAATACTAGCCGTAATTATTATTACAAAACAAAACTATTGTCCATTATTTTTCTTACATTTTGTACAGTTACGTCGGGACGCGCTAGCAAGCGGCGTGGAACCACCCACTCTGGTAGCGACGCGCTGTTGCCGGATTTACCTACTTCAGGATTTTCGCGAGCCCACAGAAACACGTGTAGGATTAAACATCTGGTTAAACAGTCAACAACGGGACACTTCCATTGTTCTCATTCTGACTCTGTTCATATTTGAAGGAACAACGTTAACTTCTGTGCGTGAGCGGGCGTTCGTGTGTGTGTTTGTAAGTAAGAGTGGTTTGGATAAATTGTACTGCAATGTCGGAAGGAAGAAAGAAAGAAAGAAAGTTATTGGTACACAGGGAAGAGAAATGATTTTGAACGTACGGGAGTATTTTGAAAGGGAACGTGAAAACAATGGACCTCTATTAACTGTTGCACAGGTTGTTAAAAGAACAGCAAATGCTACCGGGGTTAATGAGTGCACTGTTTCTAGGATAACATCAGAGAAGTTTGGGAAGTCTGGCAAGGAGGAAAATGAACTTCGAACTCCAGGAAAACACCGAGAAAGGCCGAAACCAGTGACAAATCTAGACACGTTTGACTTTGACGCAATTCGTGCACACATTTACCAGTACTACGCTCGCGGTGAAATCCCAAATAGGAAAAAGTTAGTGAATTCGTTAAAAGAAGCAGGATTTTTCAGTGGAGAGAAGACATCGCTTTCAATGTTCTTCGCGCACTTAATTTTAAGTATAAAATATTTAATGGGAGGAAAATACTGATGGAGCGACAAGACATTGTTATTTGGCGCTGCCGGTTTCTTCGTAAAATGCTTAATGTCGACTTAGCAATGTCATTTTTACAGATGAAACCTGGGTGAACGCGAATCATGGTATTTCACGAATATGGACTGATGGCAGTGCTTCGTCTTCCGTGAAACAACCTCTCGGTAAAGGGGGCCTTATTATTGTGTGTCATGCTGGCTCGGTTCACGGGTTTGTGGAAGGAGCTTTGTGGGCGTTTCAATCCAGAAAAAGCGGTGACTACCACGAAGAAATGGACGCTGAGGGTTACATTTCTTGGTTTGTAGACAAACTGCTGCCAAATATTCCTCCCGGTCAGACAATAATCATTGACAATGCGCCATGCCATTCAACACAAGTCCACAAGCCCCCCAGGATGTCATCCCGCAAAGCTGGAACGCCATAACGTAGCATGCGATATGAGCATGAGGAAGGCTGAACTACTGCAGCTCCTTATGTTACGCAAACCCCAGTTCCCCATATATCGAATAGACAAGCTTGCAGAAGAAGCGGGACATACGGTGGTCAGTCTCCCGCCTTATCATTGTTTGTACAATGCAATCGAACTTATTTGGGCACAGGTCAAAGGGCAGGTAGCACAGAGGAACACTTTGCCACCTTTTACACCGTCTAAAGTTTTGCAATTGACAGAACAGGCTATCGGGGATGTGACAGAAGATAGGTGGCGTTCGGCTATAGAACACGCAAGGAAGATTATTTCCGAAGCATGGGAAAAGGAGGGAGTTGAAGAGCAGCAAATGGAGGATTTTGTAATTTCACTTGGGCGGGAAGACAGCAGTGACAGTAGTAGCTCAGATGAAGATGTTCCTTTACCAACCAACAATGAAGATGATCTTGAGATCATCTTTAACTACTACTTATGTTCTTTCATTCATTTTTTATGTTTTTACATACAGGTAGATGGAAGCATTAATTACACATGTACCAAATGTATCATTAATGTTAAGGAAATCGAGCAATTGCCAAGCGTTTCGTTGTAATTTATTGAACTCTGTATTGCCAGAGCCTGTATTATCATATAGCTTCCCAAATTATCTCACTTCACACACCCACATGTGCCTCCCCGATGGCACAGTGGTAGGGTAAGTGTTGTCGCCTTGTAATCAAGTAGTCCTGGTATTGATACCCTGTCGAGGTACATAGTGGTTCGGATCCCACTTCCAGCTGTAGTTCCATTCCAGATTAGCCGTAGTGTGCATAAAGTGGACTTTAAAACACCAACTCAATCAATCAGTTCACACACAATTGATTTGTTCTTGATAAATTCTTCTCCGTAATACAGTAACTCAGTTCTGTAAAATTCTGTTTTAGAGGTGAATTTTTGTAGGTTCCTCAAAATATAATTTAAAAACGTGTTAACGAAACGAAGTTGTACGTAATTTGTTTATACGTTATTTGCCCTAATTGTCAAGAAATATATTTCATTTGTACGTTCTGAAGCTTCAACAATCGCGGCGTGACAAAGAAGGCAGAGAGAGGCGGCATGAAATCAAAGGAGAACGATTTGCCACAGTGTTGTTCATAACACAAGACGCATTTTCTTTTGTTGGTAATTGTGATACGATACAACATAAGTAAAAAGATGCCGGTAGCTGATGCTTGCAATGTACCATAATAAAAACACAACAAAGGTTCTTGCAGTGAAGGTTTTCGGTTGCTGTGTAGAGCAGGAAGATAAAATGTTTCATGCTTGCCAGAATGTAAAATTCACACGGGAAGTTAACGTCAACCTACAAGAAACTTCAGATTCAAACTTCTAGATTCGTTAAATTATCACTTTACGACGTAAATAACATATATTAGCATACTGATACGTACGTCCTTAATTTCGCGTGACGTTTTATTTTTTCCCGAGCTTGCGAACAGCTGACTAGCCTGTCCGTGTATTTGTGCAAACGTGGCAACGTAGAAACCCCCCAGCCACATGGCAGCCAACGAGGAGACAGAATTTGGTCACGTTCTGCGTTCTGATTGCACGCCGCTTCTTATCGCGTCCGTACAGTAGTGTACTGAAATTCATAGTTATTGTATTTTGTACATTCCGTTTAAGAGAAAGACTTTATAAGTTAGGGCCAAATTTTACTCATAAAGTTTATATTGTGTGACCTCTTACAAAGAAAACAATACATTTTGAGAGCTGTGGATCCATTTCTTTGGATTGAATTGTAGAATATAAGACTGCAACCTGGTTCCTATATTATATAATACACTAAACTTTTTTCGATCTAATGTTTAATCCTGCTAAGGAAGTAAAATTAATTACCACTATACACTATTTAAGTTAGATATTTGTAGGATTTCGGGAAGGCTTATGCCCCCTTATCCCTCCCCCTGGCTACGTGCATGGTGCTGGGTTAAATTATTCGCATCTCTAGATGTGCTTCCCACAACTATCTCAGTAATGGACTATTTTTTATCATTCTTGGCTAGAGTCTGTGGTTTCACATGGGAAGATTCAAAGTATATTCATTTATTTATTTATTTATTTATTTCGTCTTCTTTTACATGGCGAAGTTAAGGCTGTGGAGCCTTTTCTTCCACTTGACCATGTTTACAAAAAAATTGAATATGAAATAATTAAAATTTTGAAAAAAAAGGAAGAAAAAAAAATATATAAAAAATTACAGAGAAATAAAAAATACAAAGAGAAATTACATATAAGAAAGGTAATCTAACCTATAGATACGGACACACACACTCACACACACACATACATATCTTTGCCCTTACACACGTACAAGCAAATACATAACACTACACTTACTTAAGCACAGTCCAATATTACACATACTTAAAACACAGTCCAATACGGTATACTTTGATGATAATTCATCTTAACTATTACTCTAATTCATTTTAGTGCCTTACGTCCTTCTATCATTCTCTGCACCCGCCATATTAATAGGGAAATCAAACATTTAATTTTCATTGTATAATATGTGTAACTTTAACAATTTTTTGAACGTCACAATTGAGGAAGAGACATGAATTTCAGGTGGCAACTTGTTCCAAAGGCCTGCTGAGGTAACAGTAAAAGAATTTGCATAAAAGTTGGATTTGTGGAGTGGAATGGACAGCAGAGACCTTTCGCGCGATCTGGTGTTGTGGCTGTGAAAGTCGGAAAGATGTTGAAATCGGTTATAGAGATATTGCGGGTCTTTTATTTGAAGGATTTTGTACAGTAAAATTAACTTATGAAAATTACGTTTATCTCTTAATTTAAGCCACTCGACCTTCGCAAAGTACGATGTCAAATGGTCTGAATATTTTAGGTCGAAAACGAAACGAATGCAGGCATTTTGAATTCGCTGCAGTCGTTTAGCTTGCTCGTGATTGACATCCAAGAAAGCAATGTCGCAATAGTCAACAATGGGAAATACAAGAGACTGGACCAGTTTAATTTTTATGCGTTCAGGGAGGAAGTTTTTGAGCCGATAGAGTGAATGCAATGCACCGAAAGCTCTTCTAGATACAGAGTTAACATGCTCTGCCCAGGTGAGATGTTGGTTGAGTATCACACCCAGATTCTTAACAGTAGTGGAGAAGGGCAGATGAATGTCATTTATGTTGAGTCTAGGGAGGCTCATTGTTTCTATGTTCGTTCTTTCCGGGGGATTCATTTCTTTCTTTTAGAATATCTTCATAAGGAGAGACTGCGTTGACGGCAGTGATGACTATTACAACAGCATACAGTGACGAAATAATGTTGCGTCGACTACGACGACTAGGCAATCCTACAAGCAAGGAAGCTTGAATACATGACGTCTGGAGCAGAGGCGCAACCACATTTTTTTATCTGGGGGGTAGGGGGCAAGTAGTAGGATAAACGTACCAATAATAATAATAATTATAATGCATATAATAATAATAATTATTATTTTAAATAATAATGCTAATAATGTTATTATTATACTGTATTGTTATTATTGATTTGCTTTATTTTACTTCGCTTATTGTCTACTTTTGGCAAATTTGGAAATGAGTGATGATATGATGAAACATCCATGCCTAAGCCGGGATTCGAACCCAGGACCAATATTATTATTATTAGTAGTAGTAGTAGTATAAGTAGTAGTAGTATCAAAGACGTTATTACCCTCGTAAATTATGCAAAAAGAGGTAGAAGTTGGCTCTAAAGCATTTGAGTTCGAACAAACTATTTGAATTATTTTTTGAACATGTTCAATTTCACATTAATAATGGAAAAACTAGCACACAAACTATTTTTGAAAGACAGAAAATGCTTGATAAATCATTGCAAATATAATTATTTTTTACATTAACATGTATAACGTTCATGCACGATATATGTTTGACATATATGCAACATGGAGCGATGTGGACACTAAATTGTGTGCATATTCAAAGTTTCATTGATACATAACATATATTATTTAAATACATTTCACAATCAATTCATCTATCTCACAATAAACCAACAGCAAAAATTACATAAATTGTCTCTCAAATCTGCACGCTCTCTTTCCTCGAAACAATTGTTCATGCATTTAAAACAAAATCAATGAAGACAAGTAATATTTCCCTGTCTGGTGATTCCCAATGCATTACAGATAACAAAGATATATTGTGAGCGAAACGAGCAAGAAAATTTTTGGATCCAATTTTTTTCCAGGCTGTGATCATTATTGATTTAATAGGGCGCAAATAATTTCACGGGACGCCAATGCATTCTCCCTTTTACAACTTTTGTGCCTCCCCGATGGTGTAGTGGTAACATCGTCGCCTTGTGATCAAGGGGTGCCGGTTTCAATACCCGGTGGAGGCACATGGCACAGTGGTTCGGATCCCACTTTAAACTGTAGGTCCAGTCCCGATTATCCTTTCTGTGCGTAAAGTGGACTTAAAATCACAAATCAATGAATCAATTTTACAGCTTATTTTCATTTAGATCGTTCGGCGCCCAGCAACGGGTGTGAACTTGATAAGATGAAGGAAAGGAGGTGTTGGGGGAAAAGCCAGGAAGAAAATTTTACGAAAAGTGTTGTTTTTTATGCATAAAATGTGATGTTGTGGTCGGTGATTGTCCCCTGCAGGTACACTTGGCTGTCAATGTTTGCCCCCCTTGCCCACCTAGAACTCATTTCCGATCAAGATTGAGGGCAATGCTGCCCCCTGTGGTTGCGCCACTAGACTGAAGTTGACTTTTCCAATCATGTTGGTCGTTGGGTTTGGATGGTGCGGTTGCGCTGCCCAGAACTTCATTCTTGCTCTCACCATGAAATCATATAGAGTCTCCTGATCTTGGACATCTCGTATCATCCCATTTGATATGTATCTGTCTGCTTCTGCTATTATCAGTAGTACTTTTGTACTGACAGAAGTCTGACTAGATGAGTTGGAGCACTATGCATCCAGACCATGCATTCGTAGGTCAAGGCACAGTGATATGAAACTATACTGATATAGGCGATCCCAACTTAGAGCATTTGCACACGTACCGGTGTTTTATCGGAAGCATTATCGGCGACGACAACTATACGAATTTTGCACACGCACCGAAAAAATCGGAGGTGTCGCCGATACCTTGTTGGGGATGCAAGAAGTTGTGAACAAAGTAGGAGAGCGGAGAAGGCACCTTCCTAGAATAAAAGGTTCCATCTTTTGTGTTTGTACAAGTATCATGTTAGATGTAAATACCACCGCGATAGAAATAAAAAAAAAACACATTAATGGGTGCATCGTGCATCCAATAATCGCAGCAAGATTTCTGGAAGGTAATGGTAAAGTTCCCCCTCGTACACATTGCAGCGTGCCATGTAGGTGCATATAGGGGATGTTGGGGAGTAGGGCGGTGATGTGATCAGTTAGCTACAGTCTCAGAGAGCGACGCGTGAAATCCGCGGTATAGGGCCGCACGTAACGGTAGAGAAGGGGAGAAAAAGAGGAGCAACGCAGCGCGCACTGCTGCGAACTGTTGGTAGATGCAGCCGCGTTCTCCTCTCCACGCACCCACTTTCCCTCTCGCGTCCATTGGTTGACCCCTCTCGCGTAACAACTAGCGCAGAGACTGGTTTTCGTTCTCTCGCTCCAGAAATTACAAGATTTGCAACCTTACTTTTTGATCGCACCTCGTATATTCTTTCGCTAGCGGCCGATGAGACCTGAGAGGAACCTATCTCAAAAACCCGAGAGGAATATCTCGTCTCGAGATCCTTTGTATCCTTACCCGCTCGACTTTTATTCTCATCCTAAAAACAAATGAATCCTCCTGCGAATTCTCAGCTCTCCTGGGAATACACACGCTCTCCCATGCTCTTGTTTACCTAGTTCTGGGTGCCAGAACCCGGGAAATACAGGAGCAGGTGCGCAGTTTCCCAAGCCCCCTTCCTCAACCCCATCCTAATAAAGAAAACAGCGGATCATACGAGGCAGAGGAGAGAGCGTGGGTGTTTTCTCCGGGAGATGTGTATCCCCGAGATGTTTAAGTTGCCGTCTACTTCAACATGTTGTATTTGTTTTCCAGGGATTTGTCAATAAACCCAAGCAATCGTCGGAAATTGGATGTGGTCGCGCGTTATCGTGCAGAAGGAAAAATACGGGATGTCTGTACGGATACTTTTATTTCTAGACGGAACGCAGAGCTAATTCCGCCGAAAATGAAAACACAGTAGCGCTTCTGATCAGAAAACTACAAAAAATACCTATTAGATATAAAGCGTGTGTATATTTATGTATGTGTACACACACCAACAATATATAAGGTATTTTGCGAACTAAAACAGGGTGTCTATCAGTCAAGGATGTCAACCAAGTCAAGAAAAGTCAGAAAATTATGCTTTTGGTCAAGAAAGTTTAGCTATTTTTTACACTATAGTGAACTTACATTTTATATACCTGTACTGGGATCTGATAAAATTGAATATTTGGAAATCTAAAATTGTGTTGAGTTGTGGTTAAGATTTGATCACTTTGTTCCTTAAGAATTACATTCTTGTATGCGTGAAGTTTTGTGAAAGTATTAAATAAAATATTGTCGCCATTCGCCATCCAGGATGAAGTCTGAAGCCTTAATTTATACATGCATTAATAATTAAAGCAAGTCTAAATCTCTTGTTAAGGTACAACCAGTGGCGAAGCGTCCTAAGAGGCCCTTGTCGTAGCACGCTGTATAACCAATCCGCCGCGGAGGTCAGCATTAAAAAGAAATAAGTACTAAGTGACGATCAAGTTATCCATTTCTTTAATGCGAGAAACATTTACAATACTGTTATTGTAGTAGAAAATAATTTTAACAAGCAGCTTTAATATACTGCTGGACAACAAAACCGGACACCTTAATATTTAACATCTGAATTGCAATGATATATTACAGAATGTTTGGCAGATCATGTAGTACCATATGCACCATTCATAGGCCCGGACTTTCTTTATGCATTCGTACTTAATTCAGTTTCTGCAGCATTTAGTTAACCTTCGAATCAGAATTTATGCGTTATCTCAAAAATGCAAGTGTCCGGTGCAACGATGTTGTAGCAAAAGATTCATTGTTTATTTATTTAATTTATGTACATCTTCGTTTTACCCAATGTTATTTGTTCATTGTCAAAGAAGATTTCAAGTGTTATCACACGTATAGGATGGCCTGTGTGGTCATATGATAATTTTCTGTGCGAGGTTGGCAACTCCGCAAAAATAAACGAGTTGGTAACGATGGGAAAAGTTAGAGATTTTCTGTCTTTCTGGCGTTTTGGTTAAAAAACACAAAGGAAAGATGATTTTAATGTAAGTGTAAATTTGTGATTTTTCAAGGCATTATGTGAGTAATCTTGTGGCTATTTCTTGTTTCTAATCTGCTGCAAATAGCAGAGTTGAAATTTAGGTGAAAGATTTGCCTCTGCAAGGCTTTTCTAAAGTAGATATCTCAGTGGAAGTGTCTTTTGAATGTGTAGAGTCACGTGTGTTAACTAAAGTGTAAATCACCAACCCTGAGACCTTCTGTAAACAAACGGTCTCACCGATCCGATGTATCACTCCGCGTCAGCTGATTCATGACCGCAATCATCTGCTGTTACACTCATAGTTCGCCGCACCTATTCATTTTATATAAGAGCCTCTGAACGTGAGAACCCGTTCTCAAAACATCAGACGAATATGCAGCCGCATACAATGTTACTCTCCCGGTCATTCTCTCTTTCATAACCCTTAAAACTGCAGACACTGACACACCACTGCACTGGGATACGAACTTAACCACTTCATTTACTGGTTTCTCAGGATACCACTGACAGAACGTTACATAAATATTGAGTAGAATCTGTTTCTCACCCCTTTTCAAAGGCTGTCCTTGCTGGTGTTTTGAAAACAAGCTCAGAGAACACGGAGACCTTCCCGCACGCATAGAACTCGGCATGTTATTTTTCTAAGGACAAGTCAGGCAATATTACTAAGTGGCACTACTTCCTTGCTGTTCACATGATTATTTTTAGAAAATAACCAATGTTATAAAATATCATTATGTACACAAATCTCTAAGCTCATTGAAAGTTACAATGCATATTACTACAAAAGGTTCACACTTATCTTGCCTTGCCATGTCACCAAGTTATTTTACGAAGTGCACTATATTTGGAGAACAAAAATCGTTATTAGGATGCTTGTCAAAGTTTCCAACCGCAATAAATTTACGAACTTTCTTTGTCTTGTTTTGATCATCATCAATATATTTATTGGACTTACAGCAATGCATATGGCTGTTTATGCCCATTATATATTTTTATTTACATAAGATACAATTTACATAAAATCTACAAACAAATTTCAAATACACTCCTATCTATATCATCCTTATAAATATACATTACTATGTTATACCATTTTGTCTAAAAAAAATGCAAGTAAAATATATTCAATTCACATGCAAGAAAGAAGCCAATTTTATGGGAAATGATTACTGGTGCAAAGAGTTAACCATAAAGGTGAAGCAATAAGTAAAAGAAGAAAGAGCATTGGGTTTAAAGTGAGACGTCATTTGCGGCAGCGTATCCCATACTACAAATTGGCCATTGTTTTACCTTACGTAATGAATCCTGTAACAACGCTGGATTTTCGTGTGGATTATTTTACTTCTATGAGTTTGCAATGCTTTCTGCGTGCAGGTGGTTTTGTTTACAGAAGATCTCAGGCTTTGTGATTTGAACGTTAGTTTCTTGTTAAATCAAATTTCAGTAAATTTCTCGTATCGGTCAAACGGCTGAAATTTGCTAGTTCATTTAATTTGAATATTCGTAGTTACGTATTCTGCATTGAGAAACGTTGCTGAAGGTGGCATTTCGCTTATTTCACTGAAATAAGCTGTGTTTGCGACATATCAAGTAAGTTTTCTTCGTTTCTTTTTGCCTTCGATAACACGCAAAATGGCGGTCACAATTTCACTACCGTACTCGGCATGCAGTGTTTCCACCCCAATGCACCCAAAAATACCTACGTTTCCCCACGAACCATTCATATATAGTCCCACGAACCATTTCCGGTAAGGTTAGGTTAGGTGGGGTCACGTATAGGTTACAATAGTTAAAAATTGATTTCGAAAAAAATATGCGTAGCTCCACACACCATTCTCGCATAGCCCCACAAACCATTGACACATAGCCAGCCCCACGAACCATTTACATATTGCCCCACAAACCATTTGCGGAAACGTACCTTCTTCAGTTACAAAAACACGTGTTTGGAAACACTGACCGGGATTACAGCCTACATCCATCTGGAAGTAAATGGATGCAAGAGCTTTCGTGCATCGGTCACACATTTATATCGAAAAATAGATGATTTACCCGCAAAATTTAATGAACAATGCGAGAAAACACTTCCCCGAACTTCCACAAGTATAAAGAAACTGCATTCGTTAAGTAATTTCTCCTGTAAATTTGAAGAAATCCGTTTGTCCGATACGAGAAATTTACCAAAGAGTTTTCGTACTCCTAGCCGGGGACGACACGTAACTTGGGTCGTTGCATCGGTTTATCTTTTTCCAGCAGTGTATAACAAATGTGAGAGGGCTAGGGTCTGACAGAACGGCTTTTTCATTGGGAGACGCGTGGTCAAAACATCGAGTCCCATCGTCACTGTTTTTTGACCTTCGAGACAGAAGCGCCGTTATTCTCGGATATCTAATCGAGACTAGATTAAAGTAGAATCCTCGAGGGGGAATCGAACCGTCTACTTCTTGATTATAAGGCGAGAGCGTTAATCACTACATTATCCTTTTCAATCCCTATCCAGACTTTTTCGAACAGCAGTATATGAGATTCAGGCAATATGTTATCTTTTATTTTCTAGGAGCTATATTTTAACACACTAATTTTTAAAAAATTCACAGCTCCCCCTCCCAATCCCTACTCCGTCCTCTGCCTACCCTTCCAGAGACAGCACGCTTCACCACTGGGTACAACTTCTGTTTTTATCTTAACCAGCTTTGTGGTAGGGGTTTTTAATTATAAAGGAATTTATTTATTTATTTATTTATTCCAAGTTTCAGATACAGCACTTTTAAGGCCATTTTACACTGAAAACTCTAACAAATAACAAGAAGTCAAATGATTTCGGTAAAAACAAGAAAGATTAAATATAAACATAAGACATACACAAGGAAACAAACAAAGATTTACATATTAATTTTAGAGAAGATCGGAAAATACTTTCAGGGGCAAAAATGTCTGTTTGTGGGTAGTTTATTCTAGAACTGGGGCAGCCTGTGGAACAGAGCGCGCTGTATAAGGGAAAGCCTAGCGGTAGAGTTGTGGAACAATTCAGTGTTTAGGGTCGATCGAGAGGGAACTCTGAAGTTGAATTTTGTAAGCAGAAATGCAGATCTTAATTTTCCATTGATGATTTTATAGAAAAATTTCATATCGGCCATATCGCGTCGGGTCTGCAGTAACTGGATGTTCAAAGCAGTCAGGATGTCAGGTTTCTGAAGATGCCGCAGAGAAGGCATTCCATGACGAACAATGGCGGTAAAGAAGCTGAGGACGGAATCCATGCTAGAATGATTTGTATTGGAAGCCATGGCCCAGACTGGAGAACAGTACTCGAGAATCGGAGAAATGAATGACTTGAAAAATAGGCTAAGAGAAGTTGGAGTATCAATTTCAGTGAATCTGTAGAGGAGGCCTAAGAGGCGCATTGCACTTGTAGCTGCGATGTGTTCCTTAAAGTTCGGTTTTTTTATCTATGATAACACCTAGATCTTTTTGGGTCGCAACTGTAGTAATATAATTGTTTTCAAGAACATAATGAGAATGTATTTTTTTCTTTTTTAAAGAGACTGTGAGGGAGGAACATTTCTGTGGGTTAAGTTGTAGATTCCACTGCTTACACCATGTGACAAGTTCGGAAAGAGCATTCTTGAGAATAACAGCATCTTGTGTGGTTGAGATTTCTTTGACAAGTTCCCAACTACAACCTAAACAGGGGAGCGATTAAGTAAATGTTAAGAAAAAGGGAGGGAGGTCAAGAAGAAGTCAAGGATTTTGGATAAGTTATTTTGGTCAAACACCCTGTAAAAACAAATTCGAATTTTGCCAATCCAAAAATGTAAACCTCGTAACGCCGGTAGTTCAGGACAATATACATTTGCACGAGTGATCCTCGAATTCAAAATACATAAAGGGATATCATAAACAATTGCCCTTGCATCAGGATGATCCCTCGCGGGGGGAAAAATGTTTACCCTTTGCGAACGTCAAAAAATAAAAGCATTGCATATTTGTGAATACCTGTTGCTGACATTTTCACCTCCCACCATCTCCCCCCCCCCCCATCTCTCCGTGTCTCTCTACCATGAGCTTTAATTTTCACGATGACAAATTAAGTTTGCGGGCGAAACAAAATAGACTCGAATTCCGATCGCCAGATGGCGCTGACGGGCTGGGAATGATACGGATTAACGTTGCCAACCCCGCTCACTTTTCACCATGTTTTGTTGGGGGAAATCGCCCTTATCTTTTCTCGTCCCTCCTCTTTCTCTCCAAGTTGTCTTATTCTGAATTAAGTAAACAAAAACATGCCCATCCAATTAGCGGAGGAGATTATAAAGGGACAACAAAGGAGTCTCCTTAATAAATCAATTAGCTTCTCCAATGGTAATCTTCCTGCCGCCCCACTCCACTCTCGTTCTGCACGACCAAGTTCGGCAGCATCATTATCTCCTGTCTCCATAGTAACGAAGTTTAAGTTGAGCCGAATTCCGCGTCTTCTCGTGACGACTCTTAACAGGCCACTTCCCATCTTGTTTCGCCTCAAACCTCTGGTTCTCGTGAATAGATCCCTAACATTGCACAACCTCTGTTGACATTCACAATCGACATGCTTTGTAAAGTATGCGATATCGAGCGGTTTGGGCACTTATTTCTCTATACAGAAGGTGGACAGAAGCGAGAACGCATGACGATATTCATCAATATTAGACGTTAGAAGCTGTATGGACCCAAATTGATTTATTTTGATTTTATAAGCACATTAGCACATAGGCTATTTTTGTCCGTTACACAATACGGCCCAAGGTTTACCTACAGACTGCCGGCCTTATCCCACATGTCTCGGCAGAGGTTACGCTACTCACTCGTAGCTCCCCAATTTCGTCACGATGGTGGGTGGCCTCCGGTCCCATGCACAGCCCGAAACCTTAAGAGAGAAATTGTTACGCTTCTCTCAGGAGACTCGAGCCAGCGCGCGTTCCGTAGCCCGAGCCCAAAACCTGACTCCTTAGACCGCACTGTCACGGTGCGGGACATTGTTTATATAGGTGCAGTTATATAATTATCAAAATCATCATCAATGTTTTCTGTCTATGACTGGGTCGGCATAGGAAGTCAAGCCTCTCCATTTTCTTCTGGTATTCCACCATTCCTCTCTTTCCACGGTGTTCCAATCTTGTTCTCTTCTCCTAGCATTCTCCACTCTCTCATCTTTCCGGTCTCCCCCTTGACCTTATTCCCACTCCTTGTGCATTGTAAGCTCTTACTGGTAGTCTTTCTGCATCCATCCTCTTCATGTGTCCGAACCATCTCATCTGTGCCTGATCTGTCCTGTCCTGAAGCTTCACCACACCCACTGTCTGTCGGATCTCCTCATTCCTTATTCTATCCCTTCTAGTCTTCCCCAATATACTCCTTAAAAATTTCATCTCCACTGCCTGAAATCTTTCTTCTGTCTCTCTCTGTCATTGTCCAAGTCTCTGCTCCATACATAATTATTGGCACATAGTATGTGTTGTATATTACCATCTTGCATTTCATAGCTGCATCCCTGTTCCATATTAATCTTCAAACGCTTTTAATAATAATGAAAAGAATTACAAAAATTACCATCATCAATGAAAAACAATAGCCGATTATTGCATGATTCTCACACACATATTTTAACATTCGTTAATCCTAAATAAACAATTTTTATGTTGGATCAATGTTTTTGTTTACATAGGTCCAATTATATGGTCATTTTAATAATTACAAAAATTACAATCATTACACTGTCACTGGTGGCTGGCTTACAGGGGCGCCGCGAAATGTACCAATATTTTCACTGAAATGACACCTACTTGTTAGTCAATGATATGATTGTTCCAAATATGTGCTTACTTAGTACTTTTTTACACAAAATGTTTCTGAATTTGAAATGTGTGTTTATTTTTTA
This sequence comes from Lepisma saccharinum, assembly GCF_977018435.1. Classification (NCBI taxonomy): domain Eukaryota; kingdom Metazoa; phylum Arthropoda; class Insecta; order Zygentoma; family Lepismatidae; genus Lepisma; species Lepisma saccharinum. Next base: position 58,074,374 of record NC_139252.1, on the reverse strand, counting down.
ACTTAATACAAGCAACCTAACCACACTAACTGAGCGTTTCAAGTGTTAGATAAGCCTACACTCTGTCCCACCTGTCTCTGGAGCAGGCGAACGAAAACAAGTCTCTGCACAAGTAGTGACTCGAGACGGCTCCACCAATGAACACGTGAGAGGGAACGGGGTTGCGTGGAGGGGGAAATATTGCAGTTACCAGCCTTCCCAGCAGCGTATCCTGCTTTGCTCTGCTCACTCGATTTCCCCCTTCTCTGCCGCTTTGCGCGACCTTGCTCCACAGATACTGGGACAGGGTATTTATTATGACTTGAGCGCCGCGTAACTTGTTTGTAATTTTTTATAAAAATGTTCACAGTTGAACAAAGGGTGGGCCTGTTAGCCCCTCTCTATACTGAACGGAACTCCAACTGGCGGCTGGGAAACAGTGAATTTTCTTCGACTGAGATCGGGTATCTTCGAGTCACAAGGTACCGAACGTTGTTCGCGGGACGAAACAAATGAGCGTTGGGTACACCATATGTTGCCAAACGTACTGTAGAGTGAGAAAGAGTCTTGTCGGGCAAGCGCCAGAAATCAGCGAGGGTTAATGGTACAACTGCATATGCGGTCCTGAACGATGAAGTTTCCGGAAAGACCACCCACAGGTCGGAATGCAGGCGGACGCACGGTCATATAAAGACAAGTGGCAAACACAGAAGTACGCATGGCAACGTTGCTTCGGGAGAACGATGTGATATCTTCAGCTTTTACTTCGCAACCGAGTTTGTTGACACCCACGAGACCACACGCCCCGAAAATGATTGGCTGACAGAACACGCCAGAAATAGCCATCTTGGTCAACCGCCAGTTCGAGTTGCATTCAGTATAGTGAGTGAGCTAGGGTTTAGATTTGAGCAATGTTCAACGATTCTTTATTTACAACAGACAAAATGGTGGTTCGACTTTGATGCCTTCTTTTCCAGAGTGATTTTGGTCTAGTCCCGGTATTTTATGCTGGAGGTACGCTGGACGTCCCCTCGTTATTGCGCCCAAGGGAAGAGTCGAAGGACTCAATGGCCGCCTCCTCTTCCAAGGTGTTTTGCATCTTAACTAGCCCCGACTCCAAGAACTTTCGCCAGCACTTTACCTAAGCTCCCCGTAAGACTTCTCCAAGCTTCCATATTCATAAAACCCCGGAAATCTTCGATGCACTTCGGGGGATTGATTCTTGTCATCGACCTTGAAATTCCTCCTGCACGCCTCAGCGACCAGAACTGGCGATGTGCCAGTTCGCATTGTCCTGAGTTTCCTCAAGAATCCATGAGCAGTGATAGCTGTTCCATGAGTCATCGTGCACGAATGAAAATATACTTTTATCCTAGCTGCATACTACCCGCCTTGCGAGGGACCTCAGCTGGTTACCTATCTATCAACGGGCACGGTGCAGTTCTCGTGATGTTTAAGTATTTGGGTAGTTACCGCTGTGTGCTATCAGGGAGGAATTACTAACAATCTAACAATACCTAACGTACATTTTCGCGTAGGTCTAATAATTCATGTGTGGTTAGGTTAGGAGGGCCTGGTTTAGAGCTCTTAGCAGTTTTGTTTTGCTAAAATATACAAAACAGTTATTTTGCCTATAGTATTATATATGTGAAACCTGGTCCCTTACATTAAAAGAGGAATATAAATTAAGAGTCTTTGAAAATAAAATCCTTAGAAAAATATTTGGATCTAAAATGAATGAAGAGACAGATGAGTGGATAAGATTACACAATTTAGAACTACCTAATTTGTATTCCTGTCCAGGTATTATTATATAATTAAATCAACAAGACAGATAGGCAGGCCATGTGTCACGAATGGGAGATGAAAGAAGAGTTTACAGGATTCTTGTTGGGAAACCTGATGGCAAGAGACCTGTAGGAAGGCCAAGACGAAGATCGAGATGGACCTAAAGGAAATAGAGATTGGATTGATCTTGCCCAGGATAGGGACAGATGGAAGGCTTGTGTTTCTGCAGCCATAAACCTTCTGGTTTAAGAAGACTAGAGAGTTAGTTAGTAAGTTAGCATTTAGTTTTATCGTTTGTCGCAAGCCGGTTGTGCCCCGCACCAGACCCATGTTTGATTTTGATATGAGTTCAATTCTTGTTAGATACCGTCGCATTTCCGCCAATTTTGGCTAGTTCCGATGATGAGCTTGGGTGATGTTGTGATGACAATGACGAAGGGACACTCACAAAGAACAGCCATGACCTGGCCGTGATTCCAACCCTGGACCCTTGACGTTCTAGCGCGCTGTGGTAACCACTATGCCACGCAGGTCTTCTAATATGCACAATATAACTGTACATGTTTCTCCAACAACCTAAAATAAACAATGCAATTATTCCAATGCAACGTGCAACCTTGGAAACTTTTGAATATTACATGCATTCGGCACGCCCAACTGGAAAATCACATTCAAGTCTGATGTTACTCAGCAGGAAACATAAAACGTCGGTGCATATGAGGCGGGATTGACGTCACAGCCCGTCCAGGGCGTGTTCTCAGTTGCGCTTATCCTGTGCATAATAAGCTCCCGGGTTGCCTTCGGGAGATTTCTGCTAAACAACCCCGATCACGTGACGTTAATGAAGGACCGTTCAACATGCTCGCTAATTTGCCTTATTAAGGGAGTTACCTGGGATCCGAATGTAAATGTTCTCGAGTCTCATGTTACCACAGTTTCCTGCAATCCTCTGCTTCTTCTTCACCCCTCCCTTGTGGTGTCAGTCAATCTATCCAGATTCTATACCAGATACTCTTGGCCACCCTTTCTCCTCCTTCTCTCTGTTTTTTGGTTCAAAGGCTTTTTCTGTTCAAACGCTTCGTCATCCTTTCTCCCTATTCTTTCGAGTTTTTTGAACAAACTTTCATCTCTCAGGTTTCTGTTTCAATTTCTTCGCTAAACTTCTCAGGTTTTTGCTATAAACTTTTGCCCACCTTTCATTCTTCTCCCTGTTTTTTTTTTGTTCAAACTCTTTCGAATATTCTCCTCCTTTTCTCCTCAGTTTTTTTTGTTCATACTCTTTATCACCCTTTCTTCTTCTCTAAGGTGTTTTCAAACACATCGTCACTCATTCTCCTTAGTGGTTCAAACTCTTTGGTACCCTTTCTATGTGTGTGTATCTTTTCGTTCAAACCCTCTGTAATGATTTCTCCTCTCATATTCTTAGTTCAAACCCTGGGTCATCTTTTGTCTATTCAAAGGATTTTGGTTCAAACACTTTGTCTCCATCACTTTGTCCTTTGAACATTTTCTAATAAAATACATAACTTAAAAATTATCTAGACTTTGTAATGAAATACATATGTTAAAAATCTAGACTTTCTAATGAAATGCATATATTAAAAATTATCTAGATATTACTGAATAATGATATTATCTCCTCAAAAATTCTTCTTATTGTTTCTTCGAGTAGAAAACTTAAATAAGCTCCATGGAGAAAAAGGAGGTAAATGAGAGCGAGAGAAGATAAGAAAGAAAGAGTAGGAAAAGAAAGAAAGAGAGAGAGACAGTTGGAAAACAAAGAAAGGGAGTAGGAAAAAGAAAGAAAAATACACTATGAAAAACAAAGAGAGAGAGAGAATAGGAAAATAATGAAAGAGAGAGATAATAGACGAAAAAGATAATATGAAAAAGAGAGAGAATAGGAAAAGAGAGACTATGAAAAACAGAGAGAGAATAGGATAATAAAGAGAGATATAGAAGAAAAAGGGTATATAAAAAGATAGAATAGGAAAAAGATAAAGAGTAGGAAGAAGAAAGATAGACTATGAAAAACAAAGAGAGGGAGAATAGAAGAATAAAGAAAGAGAGATATGTATGAAAAAGAAAGAGAGAATAGGAAAAGAGAGTACGAAAAAGAGAGAGATTATGAAAAACAAAGAGAGAGAGAGAGAATAGGATAATAAACAGATAATAGAAGAAAAAGAGAGTAAAAAAGAGAATAGGAAAAAGATAAAGAGAGTAATACTAGGAAAGAGAGACTATGAAAAACAAAGAGAATAGGATAATAAAGAAAGAGAGAGCTAATAGAAGAAAAAGAGAGTATGAGAAAGAAAGAGAATAGGAAAAGAGAGTACGAAAAAGAAAGAGAATAGGAAAATAAGGAAAGAGAGATAATAGAAGAAAAAGAGTATGGAACAGAAAGAAAGAGAATAGGAAAAAGAGAGAGTACTAAAAAGAAATACTATGAAAATTAAAGAGAGAGGGATTAGGAAATAAAGAAAGAGATAATAGGAGAAGAAAGAAACAGAGTATGATAAATAAAGAAAGACAGAATAGTAACAAGAAAAACAGAGATAATAGGAGAAAGAGAGAGAGTAGGAAAAAGAAAGAGTAGGAAAATCTAGAAAGGGAGAGATCATGGTAGCCAAATCTCTTGAGTGACAATGACAAGTTCACTTCCCAGCCTAGAGATTTCCAAACTTTGACTCCATACGTTCCGAGCTGAAGTAATATGCTCCATGAAGGAACCATCTTGCTGTCATATCCCGACGGCCAGAAAGCCACCGTATTGTTATGCAGCCACGCGAGACGCCTGGCCGAGGCACTGCAAGTCAAGTGGTTTCGAAGGAGGGGATTCGTGGGCAGGAGGGAGGGGGGTTCCTTGAATGCTTTGCCCACTGGCCGTACCCTCGCAGGCACAAAGAGAATCCCGCCTTAAGTTCAAGAACAATGCGCGGAAGGGTCCCGCGAAACTCGACGTATCCTTATGAATTATGCAACCTTGCGTTGCAGCTGAGAAGTGTTGGGTTGCATATCGTTGAAATGCGTTTGAGGTTTTCGTGACTTCAGTCATCATTTATGGCTTTCGGAGCGAAATGTGCGGGTAGGTTGTCTCGTAAGGGAATCGTTTGTGCGGTTCAGTACAGGGTGATTAAGAAAAATTGGTCCTAGGTTGAATGTTGAATGCGTCTCAGAATTGAGTTTTTCGGAACGGTGGCTACAAAACTAACGTATTCAGGACAATCAAGGTGTGAATTTCGTTTATAGGTACTGCGTGTTCCGCTTAGGAGTATAATAAAATAAAAATTCATAAAATTGTGACAAATAGTTGGAATGATGGATAGTTGGCAACACTGTGAAGAGTAAATGAAAAAGTTTTAAATGTAAAGTGCTGTGGCAGATCGCGCATGCGCAGAAGCTATAGGCTCGTTCAAACTGCCGCGAAGGCATCTTTCGCTATTTGGACGCACAACAGAAGGTGTTTTGTGTTTTTGCACTTGCAGGATTTAAATCTGTGAAAAGTGTGCAGCGAAGTTTTCGCACTCATTATAACGTTGGTGCAGCGGGTGATGTCCCAACGTACGTGTCGATTATGAAATAGGACAAGCAGCTGAGAGAAACAGGATCTTTGTTGCCGATGACTGGGAAGCATGCGAAGTGGAAAGTTTCTTAAGAAAACGTTGAAAGGAATCGACAAGCCCTAGAAAATCAATCCGGCAAGCAAGTATGCAGCTTCAAATCCTACCAACTACAGTACATAGGGTACTCCATAGAAGGTTGCGTTTGCATGCATACAAAATCCAAATTCATCAGCATTTAAGACCAAGTGATAAGATAGCAAGAAGAATTCGCGGTAACAATGCTGGCCAAAATTGATGAAGACGGTGAATTCCTGGATAAGGTGTGTTTTCTCCTATGAGGCGACATTCCACGTGTCTGGGTGTGTAAACAGACATAACTGTAGGATCTTGGCGTCGGAAAATCCACATGTTGTGCACGATGTAGAACAGGATACTCCAAAATGTAATGTGTGGTGTGGAGTCATGAAGGATAAAATCATCGGTCCTTTCTTTGTCTTGGAGCGCACTGTAAATGCAGCAATTTACATGGACATGCTACGGAAATACGCTGTGCCTCAACTTCCAGAAGAAACTATTTTCCAGCAAGACGGAGCACCATGCCACTTTGCCAAAGAACTCGTCGTTTCTTAGATGCACAATGGATTGGTAGAGGATCGCGGTTCATAACGTGGCCACCACGGTCACCGGACCTTACTGTGCTCGACTTTTTCTTGAGGGGTTTTGTAAAAGACCAGGTGTATGCTACAAAGGTTCTACATTTACGAGACTTACAGGAAAGCGTGCTGCAATCAACAATGTGACGCCACAAATGCTAGAAAACGTATAGGCTGAGGTGGAATACCAATTAGACATTTCCCGCGCAACCAATGGTGCGAATGTTGAGGTGTACTAGACTTGAAATAAAATCTTTTTGAGTTTATGCATGAATGTAAAACGTTTTTGACGTAAATAAGAATAATTAAAGATAATATGGTATTTTCTTTTATTATACTCCTAAGCGGAACATCCGGTACATTTTACTGTCAGCTGTAATGTTTCTGGACAGATTTTTTTCTCATTCGGCTTTTTTTATACTTGCTGCTGAGATTTCTCACCTGCGTAAAACACGTAATTTATTTCTTGATATTTCTATACGACACAATTTTAACTTTATAGGAATGCATTTCTCTGCTGACGTGTTGGCTGCAACATCAGCTATGACGACGGATAACATACATGCCTTCACTCCCCCCTTTATACACACGCACGCCAACGTATATATCTCAAACCGTCCTCCGTAGTGAAGTGGTTTTCATACACACCTTTTTCTTGCTTAAGGTTGAAAATTCAACAACAGCTCCGGGGTTTCCCCGATGGCGCAGTGGTAGCGTCGCTGCCTTGTAATCAAGGGGTCCCGGGTTCGATACCCGGTGGAGGCACAAGTGGTTCGGATCCCACTTTAAACTGTAGGTCCAGTCCCGATTAGCCTTACTGTGTGGACTTAAAACACCAAATCAATCAATCAACAACAGCTCCAGAAGGTTCCTGTTAAGGCGAAGAGGGACAATTACGCACCAGGCATGCATTTATTCCAATATCGTCGGAATGAGAAATGCTACTAAAAAGGTCTCCGCCAGAAATGAAGAGAGTGAATTTCTCCCCATGTGGCAATTGGAAGCGGTTTCCTAAGTTGATTATTAAGCCTTATACGATTTTTGAAAAATATGATGAATTAGTATTTACCGAATCCCATGTATTCCTTATGGGACATCAACTTCAACTTCAAGTTACGGCTCATCAAATGGGAGTTTCGACTTTTCCTACTGCTATGATATAGTTCTACGTGTCCTTTTTCCGTCCATGTACTTTTCTACGTCGTCGGATGTTTGATATTCCCGAGAGAACGAATAAAATAATGGTCCCATAAGCCTAGTGCATTTCTCCTTGCCTCCTACGGCCATCCTGGCAGTGTTGCCAAACCTGATGTGCATAATAGAGCTAAATTTCACCATTAATATAGCTAAAGAGGACTTTCAAGGAGCTAGATTAACGAAGGCTGCATAAAGTGCCTACTAGGGAAATTTTAGTTGTCAGAGGGGTGGGAGTGCTGCTATTACCGTTAGCTTTAAAGTGATGGCAATTTATTCTTTCTTAGTTTTCACCGCCTAGATTTGGCGGCATCACCCATCTCAATAATCCAATTATGTTAATATAAAATCGAAAATAAAGGGTTCCCGGATAACAAAATTGTCATCTTCATCTTAGCCACAGCGCTATATATAAAAATACATGGGGAGGAAAGAAGAGGTGGGTGACGCAGCCTATAGCTATACGAATATCACGTCACGTGCAAAATGTACACTCATGGCATAAGTTGGTATTTTTGGGCCGGAGCCAGTGGTGGCATCATAGTGGGGCAGAGGGCGGGTGCCACAGTTCACAGTCAAACGAGTGCACGAAAGAGCCAGATTTGGCTCCAAAAGAGCGAGTTGGCAACAGTGATCAGCAGCTGCCCCAGCGAGAAAGACCAAGGGGAAATTGTCCCTCCTCGCCTTAATGTTTAGGTAAATCCAAACGAATTCTATATACGCAAACAGAAATCCTGAAACATAGGGAACCCAATTGACTTTATTGTGTGTTGGGTTGCATAAAACCTAGGCGTAATCATGCTTCCAATGTAAAGCCCCAACTTCACCACTCACTGAAATGAATGTTCTCCATGAAGGAAGCCACAGAAGAAAAAAATGCCCCATTACGATCCCCCACGAAATTGTCTTAAAAGACCAAAATTATTTTTAAAAATATCACTCATTTACCCCTTTTTAAATAAAATAGAATGTAAATATTCTAGAAGTCTTCACATTCTAATTATTATGCAACTAAATATAAATTGATACAATCAACCCTGCTGAAAATGCCTCTTTTTGATGTCCCTAGAAACGTCTGTTTCCAGAAGTTAAATATCATACTTTATCCTGGAGATCAACAACAACGCAGAGATTAAATTCCTAGACAGAAAACATGCATGAAACACGAGTGAGATCTACATAAGAAGATTCAGTCCAGACATTAAGACAGTTGACAACTTAGTCGAAAATAGCTACATCGTGGTTGTTGTTAATGAAATGTTTGGAGGTGTTATACTGTAGTGCTTGTCATATTTGTTGCTGATCATGGAAACGGACGTTGCTAGGGAACTTAAAGAAAGGTTATTATCACCCCGAAAACTACGGTAAGTAAGTGATACTTGACTTTTCGTATTTAAAAATATGAGTATCATAATTTATTACAGAGGCAAGGTAGGAATATGCGGGGAATGACGCAAAACCGTTATTTTTCAATTATTTAAAAAAATGTAAAGCTGACATAGAAATTAATATTACTTATCAACTTTGGTGTGTCTATATAATTCTTATATATATAACATCTAACTAGTTTGAAACAGACAGGCATTACCCCTTTATTATTAAGAAAATTGACAATATTATTTTGAGTATTTGTACAATATTAGAGCACGTGACGTTACGTTCTAAACTTTGCAAATAAGCGAACGTCCTTACTCTTTTTCCTTCCTCCAATAATACGTGCTAACATTCTCAGACACATCAAGAGCATTTAGAAACCCAAAATGTGGGCGAAGGTCACACCGGGAAGCGCACAAAACTCGAAAGCGCGCGAGGTCATTCAATATGCTAGCTAGATATAACACAACCGGAAATAAACAGTAAAATATAAATTACCGAACTCGTTACAAATACAGGGTGATTCTTATAGAACCGGCATGATGAATAGGGATGTGCCGAAGCCGATTACAGATGTATGAAAATCGGCCGAAATTGACACATCGGCATCGGTATCGGAATCGGAAAAAATCCGATATTTAAACCGGAACAGATTATACTAGAGTTTTTACCTTCTAATAAGTTTTATATTCTAGTTTTGTAAGATTTATTGAAAATTTGGTTATGATTCGTCATTATTGTAGAGTTTTTGTAATAAAATTATTGCAAACACTCATTCAGACGATCAACCTAACTATAAATCAGAAATAAAACAGTACATAGCTGAACCAGGATCTGCTGTTGTATTGGAAATTCAAAAATGAGTATTCAAACCTGAAGCAAGTGCTGAGAAAATACTTGAGCATACCTGCTGCATCAGTATTCAGTGATTGATTGTTCAGTGTTGCTGAACAGATGTGCGATAAGGGAAGAAGTAGGTTACTTCCTGAAGTGCTTCCAAATCTCGTATTTCTGAAGTTGAATCTGGCAGAACAGGAATTCATTTTGGGCAAATCCATTTCAATTCAGGCAGATTTGAGAAAATCTGTCAGGGTGATGCCACAGATATCCATGAAACTGAAATATATTATTCTAGATACAAAATTATGAGACACATATTTTTTTGTTTCGCAATACAAAAAATTTTGGCCGTCTTAGGCTGCTTCAAAGTTTGGGGCCAAATTTTCACAAGTTTTGGTGCCAAAAAATGTAAACGGCTGTTTCTCAGGAACTATTAAAGATATTTGGATTCTGTTTTTTTTATCTGAAAGTTTATTGAAAGCCTTTTCAAATGCATATGCAACGAACTTTATATGCAGCTTTTGGGGTGTGCTATGAATGAAATTTTAAAAAATTAGCCCCCTTTTGGACCCCCCAAAATCTCGAAAAAGCCACCCTAAAAAATTTTCAAAATTTCAGGGCAATTAACAGCAATACCTCAAGTTGAACATATATAAATTTCACGGGGTGTATATGCCTGGTTGTAGTTTTACACAATATTTTAATAAGCACATTGACAAGCTGGAAACTTAAACACAATCGTAATATTGAAGGAGACAAACCTTATTTCATCAGGCTATTATTGGTAAACAATATACAAATCATAAGAGTCCATAACCAAATAATTCATGTAATTGGTATATATATCATGCTATTGCTGATCATATTCAACATTTCTTATTTATAGAACATACTAGAAGTCATTTGTTTTTCATGTTCACATGTTCATTTGTTTCTTTTCGTTTGAGACAAATTGCTGTTAATTCCTTCTGAGCTTGAGTTTTGAGTCATTAGGAAGATGTTTACAAGTGGAAAAGCAGTGTTTTCTGAGAAAAGAATAAAGTGACCTGGTTTGAGAACAGGCATAAAAAATGTGTATATCAAAGCAAGAGTTGGAAGTTCAGACAACTTGAACATATGTTCACGCAGGGTCGTTACACAGTTAAGCACCTTGCTACACGGCACAATTTATCAGCAAAGCATATTAAGTGCATTCAGACTGCAGAAGAATTTCAGACTGTTGTTCAGACATATACATCAGGTGTTACACTGATTTACATTCCATCTGCAGAGATTCAAACATTCCGTGATGAGAAACACAAAGAGTGGGTACATGTGCAGGCAGTGCGAATGATTCAAAAAAGCCATGTGTGGCATGCAGAGGGAACCGGAAATGATATTGTTTCCATTGCAAGAACTGCCCAGAATGAGAAACAAGAAGTGAATGTTACTATTGGAAACAGCTCACATGTTATGCAGTATTGTAAAATTCACGACATCAAAGTGGGAACGTTTTTGGCTGTTATATATGATGACTGTTGGTGGGTTGCAGAAGCAACTAAAGTGTACTTCGAGATACAGGAAGTGCATGTAAATTTCATGCTGCCACATGGACCTGCAAAGGGTTATAATTTTCCTGATAGAATTAGGCAACACTAACATCAGTACGTGATACCTTTGCAAAATATTCTGCAAGTTCTTTCTCCACCACATCCCCTTGGACAATCTGGAAGACTGCATGCCATCTCTGATACTGAAACTGCCTGTGTAGAAAAAGCTTTCATGAACAGAACAAACGTATGAAATACCGGTACTGGGAGTTCACATCGCATAGCTTGCATAAAAAATGTCTTACGTTTAAGTTTCCAGCTTGTCAATGTGCTTATTAAAATATTGTGTAAAACTACAACCAGGCATATACACCCCGTGAAATTTATATATGTTCAACTTGAGGTATTGCTGTTAATTGCCCTGAAATTTTGAAAATTTTTTAGGGTGGCTTTTTCGAGATTTTGGGGGGTCCAAAAGGGGGCTAATTTTTTAAAATTTCATTCATAGCACACCCCAAAAGCTGCATATAAAGTTCGTTGTATATGCATTTGAAAAGGCTTTCGATAAACTTTCAGATAAAAAAAAACAGAATCCAAATATCTTTAATAGTTCCTGAGAAACAGCCGTTTACATTTTTTGGCACCAAAACTTGTGAAAATTTGGCCCCAAACTTTGAAGCAGCCTAAGACGGCCAAAATTTTTTTTATTGCGAAACAAAAAAATATGTCTCATAATTTTGTATCTAGAATAATATATTTCAGTTTCATGGATATCTGTGACATCACCCTGACACCCCCTGCCTGTCTGCATTTGGAATAGGCCTTTGCATTTCAAAGAACTGCTTGTGTACTAATGTTAAACCTCTAGGTTCACATAACCTTTTGTAGATGCAAATGTACATTCGCATCTCTTGAGAATATGTATGTATATACATATGATATGCAATAGAAATGTACATAGCAAATTTTTTTTGTCATGCTGAAAATAGCATCCCATTTCTGTTTAATAATCTTATGTATCGGAATCGGTTAAATATCGGCATCGGTATCGGTTCCAAAAATTATCGGTGAGTTCATCGGCATCAGTAAATTTTCAGCTTCGTCACATCCCTTGCTTCAGGTGATGCATATAATCACTCACAATTACGACATAATAATCCGTGGGCCGTGCTGAGTCGAATGATGTGTGGATGGTCTGACAGGTGGCAGCACTTTTGCTGCAAGCTTCAAGGACCCATAGCGGTGCACGTAGGAACGTGTTTGCAGTGTCCAGGCGTCAGGCCCCCAAGATCCCCCGACCTTAACAGCCCTGATTTTTTTCCTGTGGGGTTTACTGAAGGACAGGGTGTACGCAAACAAACCGCGTACGTTACAAGCTTTAAAGGACAACATTTCGGCTGAAATCGGGAACATCACCGGTGAAACACTGCGGCGAGTCAAGGCGAATATGCGAACATGGGTGGAGGCGTGCCTTCTTGAAAACGGCGGACACTTTCAACAAATGCTCTGATCACAATCAACGGCACATTATTCAAGTACGTCATGTATAAATTACGTTAATATCTATATGTATAACACCATTAAGCCTTGTTTCCATGATATGAAAAACTCAATATGCTGACCAAGGCAGAAATTTATTTCATTATAAAGCATAAATTAAAACAACATAGGGGTGATGTACGACTTAAGAGAGAGAGAGAAATGCGATATTTAAACACACGAGAGAAACAGGACATGACATAGAGTGGGATGAGGTTAAGCAGATGGGAAGGGAGAAGAGAATACTAGTGAGAAAATGGAAGGAGGCCACGGAAATAGAGAAGAAAGGTGAAGAAGACACAATGAACTGGAATGGGGGACTGAAGATAAACAAAGGATGGAAGAAGGTGTTACAAAGAGTGGAAAGGACAAGAGAGAAAGAGGAGAGAAGAAGGAAGAAGAATGAATGAAAGATAAAGAGTCCAACCACATTCACTTTCAGGTGAAAGCACAGTTGACAAGGGAAAGCCACCTGCTAGAATGTTCCAGAACAACTTTCTAATAGTCTGGAGGGGAGTAATTTTGTGTATATATATCGTCCTGTTCTTGTACCTTGTTACATTTGTACTTGGTGCAGAGTCTGAAGAAGACCTTGCTAGGTTGAAACGTTACGTTTAGTTTATGTTTTATAATAAAATAAATTTCTGCTTTGGTCAGCATATTGAGTTCTTTAATATCTATATGTTATATTTTTTGTCGTGCCGGTTCTATAAGAATCACCCTATATATTAATGTTAAGATTACTAACCTCAGACTTATTGTTACATCAGTTGCACACAAGTCTTTAAAAGTACGACATAGAGAAGTAGCACGAGAAGAAACAAGCAGGACACATATTATGTAGTAAATAATGCATTTGAAAAAAAATGTTTACATAAACCCAACTAACCGTCTGTTGCATCAGATCTTCGAGGGCGGACCTGCCAATCGACTTTTTCATTGGGTGATGCGTGGTCAGGGCATCCAGTCCCGTCGCCGCTGTTTTCTTGCTTTCGAAGCCGGAGCCCGTCACTTTTCAAGTAGCTCCCAATTTTTCTTACATGGAAATTATGGGAAATCGAACCCGGGATCGCTCGCACCAAGGGCAATAGCGCTAACCATATGGCTACACTCGAACCCTTGATGTTTACACGCTGGTTCAAATTGTACGCCTAGCTCAAATCGCTCGTAAGCAGTTTTTTTTTAAAAATTGAAACATGCGATTTTGCCCCCCCTCAAACGTATCCGCAACTGGACACGGCCCGCTGATCCTAACCCTAAATCTGGCCCTGTACGAGGGTCACTATTTATATTTTGAGCCAGCAATGAAAAAACAGGAATTTGGCATTGAAAACTGATTTCTTGTTTTTCGAAGTATTCTCCTTTATGGCCAATACACTTTTGCATTCGTTCGAACCATTTGTCAAAGCAGTTTTTCCAATCTTCTTGAGACACCTCCATAATATGGTTTTTGAACGAATCAACGGCGTCTTCCGCCGACGAAAATCGTTGTCCACGCAATTTATTCTTGACATTCGGGAACAAGAAGAAGTAATTGGGTGCCAAATCAGGACTGTACGGCGGATGACACATCAATTCGATTTTTTGACTGTTCATAAAGTCGGTTGTTAGACGAGATGTGTGACAGCTGGCATTGTCTTGATGAAGAATGATCCGACGGCGTTTGTTTGTTTTCCGTATTTGACCGAAGACCTCTGGCAAACAAATTGTTGTGTACCATTCAAAGTTGACCGTTCTACGTTCCTTTAAAGGCACGGTTGCCACATGACCAGTTTTCCCGAAAAAACAGGCGACCATTCGTTTCGATGTGCTTCGAGCGCGAACAACTTTTGTTGGATTGGGTTCATCTTGAAACACCCATACAGTCGACTGCTGTTTACGTTCCGGCTCATATGCATATATCCATGATTCGTCACCTATTACAATCTTATATACGTCTTTTCAAGCACCACGATTGTATTTATTGAGCATTTGTTTGCATCAATTGACGCGAGCGAGCGTCTTTTTGAGTTTTTGTCAAATTGTGTGGGATCCAACGAGAACATACCTTTCTCACAGCTAAATGATCATGTAATATTTTATATATGCTGGTGGAACTAATGCCTATGGTTGCCTCAATCTCACAGTATGTCACATGACGATCTTGCAGTATTCGGTTTTGCACAGCATCAATGTTTTCTTGAACAACAACTGATTTTGGACGACCTTCGCGAATCTCGTCGGTTAGCGAATGGCGGCCACGATTAAATTCGTTATACCAGTGTTTCACAGTGGCAAAGGATCGCCAAATGTGGAAGTAAGTTGATCGATGCACTCTTGTCTTGATAATCCACGTCGAAAATCTTAAAAAATCATCGCACGAAAATGTTCACGAGTTAATTCCATTTTATTGTTGTCGCGCAATCTCCAAGGCAACATAAACAACACAAATGAAGCTATTGACAAAACATTTGAAGTACGTTATGGTCAATAATGCCAGACAATTCCGTGCAAACGTCAAATCGCGCCTAACTTCAATCAGTGTTGCCAAGGCTCAAAATATAAATAGTGACCCTCGTATATGCCCCATCGTCGCGATAAACCTAACGAGATAGAAAGGTACAAAATGTAAAGTAAACGGACGCAAAGTGTTCTGAAAGTTTGTCGCGCGAGCTGCATTCGTTTTTACCACATAAACTGTTTACTGCCGTGCGAAGCTGTGTGCGATCTCGCACCGTCCTGCTGGAAGTTTAAGAGCGTTGATTTACGTTTCAGGTGAGCAGATTTATGATCTCGAGCGACGTATAAAAGTAGAAAGGAGCAGCGGAGATAAGAACGAACGTCGATGCGTGGAAATGCACGCTCCATTTAATCTTTCGCCTTTGACGCACGCGACAGCATGTATTGCGTGTCACGACCTGCATAGTATAAGTAAGCGAGGGGGAGGGGAGTCGACCGCAGTGTCCTTACGAAGTCGTTTGGTTTGGATTTTTGCATTGACCTGCATGCCTTGTCCTTCGGGACAAGTTTCTGCATGCGACTGGCCGAGGTTTGCCTGAAAACTTTTGAAGTTAAAGTTTCAATCATGTTTTCTGCAAGATGAATTGCGGTCTAAATTGGTCTGGCGCTTGCAATACCAGGGTGACCTCTAGTTTTGCATAGTTCTAGAGTATGAGCGCTAGATATT
This sequence comes from Lepisma saccharinum, assembly GCF_977018435.1. NCBI lineage: Eukaryota > Metazoa > Arthropoda > Insecta > Zygentoma > Lepismatidae > Lepisma > Lepisma saccharinum. Next base: position 58,058,749 of record NC_139252.1, on the reverse strand, counting down.
GTTGTTTTCAAGTCTGTGATGGAGTGGTTAGCGTAGATCCTTGCGGCGCCAGCAGTTCGACTTCGGAATCTTATAGACAAGAAAGTTGAACCAAGTGCAATTGCCGCCACAGTGATGTAAGGGCACCCAAGATAAGACACCAAAATGTCATCTTCCACTAGTACACCCTGGACTGCAGCTAGCAAGGCTCTGGCGTTTGGACTCATAGCCTGTGGGGCTCATGTTGTAGTACCTATATGCTTATGATTATCCCTTCATCGATCTCATACAGCATTCATCCTCATCTTTGCGATTTTCCTAAAAGTGGCAAAGAAGCGAAGTAAAATTAATCACATCAGCAGTAAATCATCAGTTGCCTTCGCCGATAAGGGGATGACAGGATCTTCAGAGAGCTTTCGAGTAGTTTGCCTCCTGTGGCGGTCGACTATATTGATCTGACGACCTTGCGATTGTACGAACGCGTGAGAATCCGTGAAAGAAATCGGCCACGGAACGATCTCCACTCGCATGCGATTTCCACTCAGACCTGCTCTTCTAGTCGATGCCTCGTTGTTTAGGGAGCCAAGCGTTGGGCGCTGAATGAAAAACGTCATCTGCATATTTAAGTGCAATGGCTTTGCGTGCAAGGATATAAAGACCGACAAATTATGTTCGAAGTTCCAATATGTAATGAAATACTGACACCATGTGATATTGAGGCCATCATTCATGTCGGAGTGCTTACCACAGCACGCTACGACGCAAGGTTTCCTGGGTTCGAATCCCGGCCTGGGCATGGATATTCTTTGTGAGTGTCCCTTCATCAATTTCATCAAAGTAGACTTCGCGCTTCCTTTTATAACATATAGCTCAATAATAAAACGACATATATTGTCATTGCCTAATCATTTAAATTCACCGTAAATTTGATTAAAGCTGTGTTTGTATTATATTATTTTTATCGATACTATGTATTTAAAGTCATGCCTTATTTACTCTCATATGGATTTGATATTTGTACAAATTGTGTAATTAATCTTAGTGTTCATCGACTATTGTGCGATGTATAATATGTTTGTATCTGAAAGTATTTAGCAGTACTCTGTTGTGATTGTACTATAATGTGTTTGTAATTTGTTCTGTTGCTTTGTGTAACATACCTACTGCCATTTTTATAATTTTATCTTTCTTTTTATCTTTAGCTTTGTATTCTGTAATATTGTAATTCTGTAGTTTTGTAGTTTTGTATTATTGTAATTTTTAAATTGTATATTTAATCTTTATTATAAATGTTTTTAATATGATCCTTTGTAATTGGAACTATTGGTTCTGTTAAGGATCTTTTCCTAAATAAATAAATATCATCACTCATACTCATCGTCGCGATTAACCAAAGTAGCAGAAGGGCAAAAGAAAAAGGAATCAATCAAAACCACTTAAAGTTTTAATAAAATACTACGTTATTTCGGGTTAGGTTAGGAAATTACAAGGTATGATTATATAAATCTTCTATTCTTAAACCTTATTTCATATATTTAATCAGTACCCTTGCTGCACTTACAATCTGTCACCCAATGATATTTAAACTAATTAATATAAAACTCCTTTTCATCCACAGCTATCCACCTGACATAATAAAATAAAATTTGTTCTGAACCAACCCAGCATTCCCTTCACGGACATTACCTCCACTCGTATGAAGAATTGGGGAGGAGGTTTAAGAAGAAGGCGATCACTTTAAAACTTCTTTTTTTATTTTTTATTTGCTTGAAGCGAAATCTGCCATTGTTCAGCAATTGAAGGCTGCCGGGGAGCGTCATTTGCGTAAATGACTTTTCCAATACGCGCTCGGTAACACATTCCCAACCAAGAAGAACTGGTGTTCAATTTCCTGCAACCAAACGACGCTCTCTGGTGGCGCTCGTGGCAACTACCGGTTCCAGACCCTTCTTTTCTGCGATAAGGCTATCGACTGCACGGTTCTGCAGAAGATATCAGAAAACTTCATTGTAATGCCCTGTCAGGGGCCTCAGTCCAGCCTAACCTACTCCAACTGTTCGGGTAAAAATTACTTCCTGTTGCGATGTGCTTAAGTGGGTAGGTTAGGCAGATTAGGTTTGGTATTGTCAGGGTCTCTATTTTGTCATATGCTTCGTCGACGGACCGTTGGCGTCGCCACTGGGTTGGAGGTGGGATCTAGCCGCTCTTCGAAATAGGAATATTCCCAATCTCAGCTCATTCAAGGAGCCTACAGGTGGATACAGAGAGAGAGACTGAGAAATAGATAGAAAGAAAGAGAAGATGAAAAAGAAAGATATTCAGTGGAAAAATCATAAGATAGCAGAAATAATGAAAACAGAACTAGGAGAGAACGAAAGAAAGAAGAAAGTGAAAACAGGAAAAGAGAGAAAGGAAGAGATAGAAAATTCGAATAAAGACATCCACATAGAAGGAAATACAGGGAAACAGAGGACGAAAGATAGAACACGGAGACTAAAAAGAGAAACATAGTTAGAAAATGAAACAAAGATGGAATGAGAGAGAGAGAGATGGGCAGAGGAAGATAGAGAGAGAATTAGAGAAAGAGGGATGAACAGTGGAAGATGGAGATTGTTAGAGAAAGAGAGATGCACAGAGAAAGATAGAGAAAATTAGAGAAAAATATAGGAAGACAGAGATAGCTAGAGAAATAGAGATGAACAGAGGAAGATAGAGAGAAATAGAGAAAGAGAGATTCACAGAGGAAGATATAGAGAATTAGAGAAAGAGAGATGCACAGAGGAAGATAGAAATAATTAGAGAAAGAGAGATGAACAGAGGAAGATAGAGAGAATTAGAAAAAAGAGAGGAATATAGAGAGAATTAGAGAAAGAGGGATGAGCAAAGGAAGATAGAGAGAATTAGAGAAAGAGATATGAATAGAGTAAGATAGAGAGAATTAGAGGAAGAAAGAGTAGAAATAGAGGGAGGAAGATAGTATGAGGAAGTTAGATAGAATAAAGGGACAGGAAGAGAGGAATGATAGGAAGAGTATGAAAAGAATAAAGGGAGAGATGGAAAAGAACAGAAGAAAACAACACGTTGAACAACATATTGAGATAAAATGGTAAAATCTAAAAAAAAATACCTTTACAGTTCTTCCTTTATTTCCCCCCTTCTTTCACGGATAGAATATCTGAGTCAAACATCGTTGACCACTGTAGATCTGTTGGAGAGAATACCAACTGCGATAGTGAAACCAAATAAAGCAGCAGAATTGTGTTTGTTTTGCTGAAATTGTTAGGAGATACCTTTCAAAAAATGCGCTCACATTAAACGAATCCTAATCTAATAATCTAGGAAAATGAAATTGAAATCAGAGGAACACGAAGAAAAAGTTATGTAACAAGCGAAGGAAAAAATGAAATTCGATACGTAAATCTCCCAAATCCAATTTGATGGTAAATTTAACACCGGAAATGTTTCTCCTAGCTCTGTATACATCGGTATTGATTTTTCTTTTTTTAAAAAAAGACAGTGAAAAAACAGCCATTGGGAACAAAATGTAACCACAGATCTGTGACGTAACAGCACTTTGCAAACATATGACAATAAAGGCAACTCCCCTACTATTGATTTTCGACTACGCATTGCGATTAATTCTCGTCCAGTCCACATGTCATTTTCTCTATATAGTATATCTGTCCTTTCTACTTTTCTTTCTCTATCTTTTTCTCAATTTTCATATTTCTACTTTTACTTGCTCTATCTTTCTATCTTCCCATCTCTTTCTCTTTTTTTCTTTCTACTTTTCTTTCCTTATCTTTCTTTCTCTTTTTCTCTTTCCTTCCTTCTAATTTTATTTTCCTATCCTTTTGTCTCCTTGTTTCTACTTTACTTTTCCTATCTTTCTCTCTCTCCTTGTTTCTACTTTTCTTTTCCTATCTTTCTAATTTTCCTTGTTTCTGCTTCTCTTTTTCTATCTTTCTCTCTCCCCTTCTTTCTGCTTTTCTTTTCCTATCTTTCTCTATTTCCTTCTTTCTACTTTTCTTTTCCAATCTTTCTATCTTTCCTTCTTTCTTTCTCTTTTCCCTTCTTTCTACTTTCATTTTCCTATCTTTTTCTCTTTCCTTGTTTCTTCTTTTCTTTTCCTATCTTTCTCTCCTTCCTTGTGTCTACTTTTCTTTTCCTATATTTCTCTTTTCCCTCCTTTCTACTTTTCTTTCCATACCCTTCCATCTCTCTCTCTCTCTCTTTCCACCTCACACATCATTTACTTAACTAACTAACTCTCTAGCCTTCTTAAACCCGAAGGTTCATGGCTGCAGCAACACAGGCCTTCCATCTGTCCCTATCTTGAGCAAGATCTATATACTCTTTTCCATCCCTACCGATTTCCTTTAGGTCCATCTCAACGTTGTCCCTCCATCTTCGTCTTGGCCTTCCTACAGGTCTCTTCCCATCAGGTTTCCCAACAAGAATCCTGTGAACTCATCTTTCCTCTCCCATTCGTGCCACATGGCCTGCCCACCTAAGTCTTCTTGATTTAATTATTCTAATAATATCTGGACATGAATACAAATTATGTAATTCTAAATTATGTAACCTTCTCCACTCACCTGTCTCCTCATCCCTTTTAGGTCCAAATATTTTCCTAAGGATCTTATTTTCAAATACTCTCAATTTATGTTCCTCTTTCAATGTAAGGGACCAAGTTTCACACCCATATAATACTGCAGGCAATATTACTGTTTTGTATATTTTAACTTTTAGTTTCTTAGATATTAAACGAGAAGACAAAAGTTTATGAAGAGAGAAGTAACATGCATTTCCTGAATTAAGCCTACTTTTTATTTCCTCTTTAATATAATTTTCGCCATGTAAAGAAAGTCGTAAATAAATAAATAAATAAATAAATAATTTTCATTTGTTAATATTACTCCTAAGTATTTGAATTTGGAAACTAGTTCAAACGAGTTGTTATCAATAATTAGATTTTGATTATTACATAACACTTGGTTTCGGCCTGTAAGCATATATTTAGTTTTCTCTTTGTTAACTTCCAAACCTATCTCTTTAGCAGTTTTGAAAAATATTTTAGCATTATTCTTAATTGTATTTATATCATCCCCTAATAAGTCTACATCATCTGCATATGCTAACAACTGAGTCATACCATTTAATTTTAGCCCTTCTTTAGTTTCTTTTACCTTCCTAACAGCATATTCTAAGGCAAAATTAAAGAGCAATGGAGATAATGTATCTCCTTGTTTTAACCCATCATGAATTGTAAATTTGTCAGACATTTTAATACCCACACGAATTTTACTTTCTGTTTCACTGGTGCATAATTTTATCATACTAACAAGCTTCTTAGGTATTCCAAACTCGACTAATATATTATATAATTTATCTTTTTTGACCGAATCATATGCTTTTTTGAAATCAATGAATAGCTGATGGACATTTTGATTATATTCCCACTTTTTTTCCAAGTGTCTGTCTGATGTGAAAAATTTGATCTGTAGTTGATCTGTTACGTTTAAATCCACATTGATAATCACCTATAATTTCATTAGCATATGGGGTTAGTCTTGTTAAAAGAATATTAGATAATATTTTATATGTTGTTGAGAGTAGAGAAATTCCACGGTAATTATTGCAGTTCATTTATCACCTTTTTCAAACACAGGAACAATTATGGATTCTTTCCACTGTTGAGGGATTTCTTCTTTATTCCATATTAAACAAATTAATTTATGAATTTGACATATTAACGAATTTCCACCATATTTAATTAACTCAGCTGGTATTAAATCAATGCCAGGTGCTTTGTTATTCTTTAGCCTTTTAATAGCATCTTTAACTTCAGTCAAGTTAGGTTCTGGAACTAAAGGTTCTGCTGTGTGGACTTCATTTACTTCTGATTTATCTCCTACATGGACATTTAAAAGATCATTAAAGTAGTTCTTCCATCTATTTAGAATATCGCTTGGGTCAGCTAGAAAATTACCGTCTTTATCTTTTATCAAGTTTACTTTAGGTTGCCCCCCCTTTCTAAACTCATTTACACCTTTATATAAATCTCTGATATTTTTATTTTTTCTGTTTGTTTCAATTTCGTTAATCTTTTTCAAGTAATCTCTTTTTTTACTTTTAAACATGCGGTTAACTTCTCGCTTTATTCTATTATAATTGCTTAGATTTGTATCATCAGAGTTATTTAACCACCTAAGTCTAGCCTGATTCCTTATTTCTATTAGATTATGACATTCATTATCAAACCATGGCTTACTTTTTCTTGGTTTATGGTATCCTATACTTTCTTTAGCTGCTGATTCTATTGCATTACGTATGTGCTCCCAATTCTTATTTACATCTGTTTATTTATATTTTCATCATCATTTAAATCCTGCAAAACATTAAATCTATTTGACAGTTTAATTTGGTAATCTTTCTTAATTCTTTCATCAGCAAATTTTCCTGTATCAAATTTTATAACTTTTAGATTTTGTTGCTTATGAATTATCACTGCGAGTCTTTCTCTTAATTTAGCAATTACTAAATAATGGTCACTGGCACAGTCAGCACCTCTATGTGTACGAACGTCAATTATACTAGTATGCCTTCTCTTATCAATGAGAATATGATCTATCTGATTATGAGTTTTACCATCTGGAGAAGACCAGGTATATTTATGGATATCTTTATGTTTAAAAGTGGTACTTTTCACAATTAAATTCTTTGAGGTTACAAAAGTAATCAATCTTATACCATTATCATTACTTAATTCATGAAGACTTTCTTTACCAATCGTGGGTTTAAATGTCTCTTCTTTGCCAATATTTGCATTTCAGTCACCTAAACAGAATTATCATATACTGAGAAAATTTATCAAAGACCTGTTCTAACTCTGTATAAAAATCATCTTTAGTATTATCATCTTTATCTTCCGTTGGTGCATGTATGTTTATTAAAATAATTTTACACCACCTACCCTGTAAAACTGCATATGATATCCTATCATTAATAAATTCTACTCTTTTAAGAGCCGAGGTAATTCTATTATTTATGAAAAAGCCTGTTCCAAAATTATGATTTTCAGTACCACCATAGAAAAAAGTATAATTTTTAGTTTTACAATTCCCTTCTCCTGGCCACCTAACTCTTTTAGTTTTTCTGTCCCTGCACTTTATCTCTCCATCTATCTGTCTCCGTGTATGTTTGTTCCACTTTCATCTCTTTCTTCTTCATATTTTTTAAAATTCTATCTGCCATTCTCATCCTTTTTAACCATATGTATCTGTCACTCTGTATTTCTTGATTACCGTTCCTCGCTTTCTCTCCATCGTCTTCCCATTGTTGGTCTCTTTGTTTTCCTAACTTTATATTGTCTCTATCTCAGTCACCGTTATTCTTTGTGTTTCTCTCTCTGAGTGCGTGCTTTTTTCTCTGCTTCCTCTTTTTCTTTCTCTCATTATTTTATTTCCCCCTTCTCTCTGTTTTCCCCACCTTCGTTACCCTTTCTCTGTTTCATACCTCTTCCCCTTCCCCTCTTTCCTTGATATGTATTTCCCTTACTCTCAATTTACATTATTCTCTGTTCTTTTCCTTTCTCTCCTCTGTTCATTTTCTCTCTTCTTCATTTTATAGTTTTCTCTTCCTCTTTTTCTTTCTCTATTTTTCTCTGTTCTCTCATCGTTTCTTTGTCCCTCGTTTGTATTTTACTCTTCCTTTACTTCATTTCTATCTTCTATTTTCTTTATCCATTTCTCTGTTTTATTTTTGCTCCTTTCATTTCCCTCTGTTACCTTTCTTGTCCTATTCTTCACCTGCATTTGTTTATGCTCATCTCTTTTTTGTTTTCTGCTCTATTTCATTTTTTCTGCCTCCAATTTTCTATGTTCATTCTATCTTTCTCTCATCCTCCGTCTGCCTCCCTCTTCCCTTTTTATTCCTCTCTGTTTTGTTCCTTTTATATTTACATTTCCCTCTGTTTTAGCGTCTTCCAATTTTCCATTTTTTCCTTTTCCTCTCTCTGGATTCCTATCCATGCGTTTTTCCCTGCTCTATGTCTTTTTCCTCCGTGTTTCTCTCCCCCGTCACTCTCTGTATCAGTCTGTCTGCTCCACTACAAATGATACGATTGAGGCTTCATTCCATTACGTGGGTTGACTCCTGCCTCTCGGTCTGGCCCCATTAACGCCCGCCCTGTTCTCCCTAATCAGATTCTGTCCTCTCGCGTTACATAACGGTTGCAGCAGCGGCGGGAGCGAAACTTTAAAGGGAATTTATGGGCATGTTGTTATCACCCTTGAGTGACCGTGGATTGGTTGACTTGCAAACGTGCAGCTGCCGTCGGGAACCGATTACCTGCGTCACAGGGCGCGTTTGTCTCCTGGGGTTCGCTTTTCAAGCTGCACATCCATTCATTTCTTGCGCAATCCTGAATCTGCAGGGTGACGAGGTTCTGGCGACTGGTTTCATATCCAGGATAATCATTTGTGGGGTCTTCGCTTTCCACTAGTAACATTCACTAATAATACGTAATAAAAAAATGTAATAATAATTATTATTACTACCAAGATAATTGAATTATCCGCCGGATCGATGTCCGAGCGCGCCGAGTGGTCGACTTGAACTCACCATCGAAGTTCCCGGGTTCGAGTTCCGGCCTGGTCATGAGTGTTCTTTGTGAGTGTTTCTTCATCAAGTTCGTCTAATCATCTACAGGTAACTGAAATAAATAGAATATAAATATGTGTGTGTGTGTATGTACGTTTGTATTATCTACATACACTTGTTATGTTCCTCGGATTATTCTCAATGGACCAACTTACATTTATTCCTCAACGGCGAGCATGAGACTTATCAGCCTACTTTGAAGCCCTCAGGTAGTGGGAAATCATATAAGGATATGTTTACGTAAACCTTACTAACTCTCGCACACCAAAAATATATTTAGATGTCGGTTCAAATCCGGGAACTTTTCTAACGATGGAAGTGGCTCCGGCGCCCACCCAGCGTCGAATAACATGGGTACCTGGGGGAAACCCTGGGGGGTAAAGGCGGTCAGGGGCGTGATGCTGATCACATCACCCCCACTCACGACCGGATCAAGAAAGTGTGGGGCGTTACCCCCACACCCCCTATACGCCTTCATGGCGTGGTGCTATGCACAGGGGAACACTTTACCTTTATGTCAGTTAATGTTAATATATTACACTTGCACTCGCAATTAAACTCCTTATTACAAATAAAATTGTATTAAGATCATAACAGTTCTTGACTACACAAATTAACACCTTCACATTTCCAAAATCACTTCCATTATCCAGCAACATTCATAATATCTTTCACCTCACAACCCCACAATCAAATGTTTTAAGGTTAGTCCATAACCATAACAGACTACCCAATTGAACAAAACAAATTACGTCATCATAGACAATTAACATATTAAACATATTAAACACTTAAAATGATGCAATACGTGGGTGCGTATCACACTTATATATATACAATATGTGTGTGTGTGTACGTTTGTATTATATACACTTATATATATATAATATCGTATCAATACCTAAGATTATATGTTTATTTTATAAAAGCCTCTCTGAATGCTTCATGTTCACCAGGGCATTCACTTGTTTTTCTCAGTTGTCTCAGCCTCTGAGGCATGTAAACAATGCACAGTGTTGTGCTATGCAAACCTCCTGAGCTATTCAGGAAACAGGTAGTTTCTTCTGCCTATGGAGTCGGCGGTTTGCATAGTGGCAATTAAAAACATGATTCGGGCATGGAGGAAGAGCTCCATGGCCTAGGGATATAGAGGGGAGACAAGCTGAGAGGGGACTGACTTTGGATTGGAATTGAGAAGGGGGAAGAGGTTAGGAGAGCAGTGGAGCAGAAGGGAGACGACGCTCTGGTCAACCAATTGAGAAGCCAACAGAGGACTTCGTATATTTTATTCATCATAATCCATCAGATAGACAGGTAACTATCCTAACACCCAGCTATGATTTAGGCTCAAAGGTTCAGAAAACCCAACGAGTGACCATTGTCTTTTCTAGCAGTTTAGTTCCTAAATCTTATTTGTACCTTTCATATTGCCAAGCGTTAACTCGTCATGCCAATGACGAGTGCTCTCATCAGAGGATGAATGATGAATAGCTTACATCACCCAGCAATTAATTGCAAAGTGACTGGTTCTGATCCCATCATTCTTTAGAATGATACGATATGTGTGTTTGTGTGTGTAACACACACATAGAGTTGAACAAACACGCGAGGTGTAATCAAGAAGTTAAAGAGCTTCCCCTATGGAATAGTGGTTACGTCGGCGCCTTTTAATCAAAGGGATATCGAGTTCGATGGCTACATCCGGATTGCGCACACTTTTCCGGTTTTATCAGTGGTATCTGATAAGCCGTTGACAAGCTGTCACAATGTACAGGATTGCGGACAAAAAAATGAGACGATGTTGTCAGATGTAAAATGTTCTCAAGCCGTTCTCACTTCTGTTGTTTTTTTGTGTATGTGTGTGAACTTACACGTGGTTTTGCAGTCATTAACCTAACGTAACCTAACTTTTGAGTTTGAGTAAATTGGTATGATTTAGGCTACTATTTTATTTCTAATTTCTCTCTCTTCTTGTCTAAAGCAAAAAACAGTTTTGCGCACAGACTTTAAAGCTATCATAGTGGCAACGTTCCATCAAAATCTGTGCGCAAAACAGGTCAGTGAGATTTGTGCGCAATCCTGGATCTGCAGTGTGCGCAATTCGGTTGCGGCGGGTTCGATATCTGGTGGAGACACACAGTCATTCCGTTCCCACTTTGAACTGTATATCCAGTCTGGATTAGCCTTCCTGTGCATAAAGTAGACTTAAAAACTCAACATACACAAGAAAATCAGGAAGTTCAAAGCATAGATGTTCCTGTGTGATTTTAGTTCATCAATTTCATATAATCATTCGTCCTTATCTAATACTGGTTTACATCATAAGCTGTACGTCCAGTACACATTAGCCTATCTAAACATAAGTGAAACGTTAAGCAAATGTTGCTCATACCACACGAAATATAACTTACGGTATGGTGCACATGAAATTCTATACCAATACATTTTAGTGTAAATTTTTAGAAATTTTAATGTAATATAAAAGTGAAAATTTGCCTGAAAAAAGTGTATTAATGTATGCTACTGGCAACACTGCAGCCAGGCTCAGGGGAGAAGCAGAAAGAAGGGATGGAAATTTTCCAGCAGCTTCAACTCGCGTAACACGTGATGGCGTCATTGTTTTGCGCTGCGACGTTTGTGAAACAGCTTTGATTACTTATAAGCTTTATTGTCCATTCTGTTCCGTTCAGAAACTCACCCACCCTCACTTTCTCCTCCGTTATAGAGAAAGTTAAAGTTAAAATCTGGTAGTTTGGGGTTCCCATGTCGTGTGATCAACGCAGCGTTAACATTGTTTGAGTCCCCGTCGCGTACACAAAAGAACTCACAGTTATACGCACTTCGCAACACATGCCGAGAGAAACCTCGACCCGCGTCCGGACAAGCGTTTCGCGAGCACGCATGAATAATGCATGCGTGTTAGCGTGCGAGGTTTTTCGTTCAAAGTCTTTTGGGGTCCCCGGATTACATCCGCAATACTCGCGGAGTCTTCTCTGGGACATTTTGCTAGGATTTCCCTCCCTTTCTTTCCTTGCCTTTATTAGGAACGACGCTCTGTTGCCCTGGACGGAAACCGCTACCTGTTGCTGGCAATGACGTGGCTTTATCACGGCTAGAACTTTATAGAGTAAAAAATGTGGTTTATTTTAAATACACATCAGGATAGGTTAATCGGACCTGGACCCACAGTTGAAACTGCGATTCCAATCCTTACTTACTTCTTCTTCCCCTTTGTGCTGTTAGGCGTCGGGGTCCTTCAGCCATCTGCTAAAGCTCTTCCTATCTTGTGCCATTCTCTTAACTTCCATTAGTGCCTTTTAGTAACCATCTCCGACAGGTATTGCTCCCATACTATCCGAGGTCTTCCTCTTCCTCTCCTTCCTTCTGGTCTCGCTTCCATTACTTCCCATTCTATCCGAGGTCTTCCTCTTCCTCTGCTTCCTTCTGGTCTCGCTTCCATTACTTCCCATTCTATCCGAGGTCTTCCTCTTCCTCTCCTTCCTTCTGGTCTCGCTTCCATTACTTCCCATTCTATCCGAGGTCTTCCTCTTCCTCTGCTTCCTTCTGGTCTCGCTTCCATTACTTCCCATTCTATCCGAGGTCTTCCTCTTTCTCTGCTTCCTTCTGGTCTCGCTTCCATTACTTCCCATTCTATCCGAGGTCTTCCTCTTTCTCTGCTTCCTTCTGGTCTCGCTTCCATTACTCCCCATTCTATCCGAGGTCTTCCTCTTCCTCTGCTTCCTTCTAGTCTCGCTTCCATTACTTCCCATTCTATCCGAGGTCTTCCTCTTCCTCTGCTTCCTTCTGGTCTCGCTTCCATTACTTCCCATTCTATCCGAGGTCTTCCTCTTCCTCTCCTTCCTTCTGGTCTCGCTTCCATTACTTCCCATTCTATCCGAGGTCTTCCTCTTCCTCTCCTTCCTTCTGGTCTCGCTTTCATTACTTCCCATTCTATCCGAGGTCTTCCTCTTCCTCTGCTTCCTTCTGGTCTCGCTTCCATTAATTCCCATTCTATCCGAGGTCTTCCTCTTTCTCTGCTTCCTTCTGGTCTCGCTTCCATTACTTCCCATTCTATCCGAGGTCTTCCTCTTCCTCTCCTTCCTTCTGGTCTCGCTTCCATTACTTCCCATTCTATCCGAGGTCTTCCTCTTCCTCTGCTTCCTTCTGGTCTCGCTTCCATTACTTCCCATTCTATCCGAGGTCTTCCTCTTCCTCTGCTTCCTTCTGGTCTCGCTTCCATTACTTCCCATTCTATCCGAGGTCTTCCTCTTCCTCTCCTTCCTTCTGGTCTCGCTTCCATTACTTCCCATTCTATCCGAGGTCTTCCTCTTCCTCTGCTTCCTTCTGGTCTCGCTTCCATTACTTCCCATTCTATCCGAGGTCTTCCTCTTCCTCTGCTTCCTTCTGGTCTCGCTTCCATTACTTCCCATTCTATCCGAGGTCTTCCTCTTTCTCTGCTTCCTTCTGGTCTCGCTTCCATTACTTCCCATTCTATCCGAGGTCTTCCTCTTCCTCTGCTTCCTTCTGGTCTCGCTTCCATTACTTCCCATTCTATCCGAGGTCTTCCTCTTCCTCTCCTTCCTTCTGGTCTTGCTTCCATTACTTCCCATTCTATCCGAGGTCTTCCTCTTCCTCTGCTTCCTTCTGGTCTCGCTTCCATTACTTCCCATTCTATCCGAGGTCTTCCTCTTTCTCTGCTTCCTTCTGGTCTCGCTTCCATTACTTCCCATTCTATCCTAGGTCTTCTTCTTCCTCTGCTTCCTTCTGGTCTCGCTTCCATTACTTCCCATTCTATCCGAGGTCTTCCTCTTCCTCTGCTTCCTTCTGGTCTCGCTTCCATTACTTCCCATTCTATCCGAGGTCTTCCTCTTCCTCTGCTTCCTTCTGGTCTCGCTTCCATTACTTCCCATTCTATCCGAGGTCTTCCTCTTCCTCTGCTTCCTTCTGGTCTCGCTTCCATTACTTCCCATTCTATCCGAGGTCTTCCTCTTTCTCTGCTTCCTTCTGGTCTCGCTTCCATTACTTCCCATTCTTTCCGAGGTCTTCCTCTTTCTCTGCTTCCTTCTGGTCTCGCTTCCATTACTTCCCATTCTATCCGAGGTCTTCCTCTTTCTCTGCTTCCTTCTGGTCTCGCTTCCATTACTTCCCATTCTATCCGAGGTCTTCCTCTTCCTCTGCTTCCTTCTGGTCTCGCTTCCATTACTTCCCATTCTATCCGAGGTCTTCCTCTTTCTCTGCTTCCTTCTGGTCTCGCTTCCATTTCTTCCCATTCTATCCGAGGTCTTCCTCTTCCTCTGATTCCTTCTGGTTTCGCTTCCGTTACTTCCCATTCTATCCGAGGTCTTCCTCTTCCTCTGCTTCCTTCTGGTCTCGCTTCCGTTACTTCCAATTCTATCCGAGGTCTTCCTCTTTCTCTGCTTCCTTCTGGTCTCGCTTCCGTTACTTCCCATTCTATCCGAGGTCTTCCTCTTCCTCTGCTTCCTTCTGGCCTCGCTTCCGTTACTTCCCATTCTATCCGAGGTCTTCCTCTTCCTCTCCTTCCTTCTGGTCTCGCTTCCATTACTTGTTTCGGTTTTCTTTCTTCTCCCATTCTCATGACATGGCCATACCAGCCCAGTGTTCTTCTCTCTATTATCTCTTCAATTGATTCTACTTGTAGCTGTTTCCTGATTTTAGTGTTCCTGATTCTATCTCGTCTGGTTTTTCCTACGACTCTTCTGAGGTATTTCATCTCTGTTGCTCTTAATCTACTTTTATGGTTATTTTGGAGCGTACAATCCTGAAGGGTAAAAATTCGAACATGAAAATTCACCTCTTCTTCCTCGTTTCTGAAAGCTGTGTGCGTCTGTGTGTGTGTATGAGAGAGAGAGAGAGAGAGAGATAATGTGTCTTACTCTCCTCTATTTCATTCATTTCTCTCCTCCCTCTTCTTCTCTATGTCTGTTTCTCTGTGTTTCATCTTCCTTTTCATATTTATATATTCTTTCTCCCCTCTTCCTCTCCTCCTCTATGTTTTCCCTTTTCCTCTATTTCATTTCCTCTACTCATTCCTTTCTTTCTCTGTTTTCTCTCTCTAGTGTATTTCTCTCATCCTCTGTCTCTCTCTTTACTCTTCCTCTACTCAACCCCTCTCTCTCTCTCTCTCTTCCCTTCTACACTTTTTTTTATCAAATTTCTCTCTCCATTTTTCTATGCTTCGTTTCCATCCCTTTCTCTTCTCCCTCTCTATTCCTATCCATTAATTTTTCTCTCTGTTGTTGTCCCTTATTCTATCTCTATCCAAGGCCTCCCCGATGGCGCAGTGATAGCGTCATCGCCTTGCAATCAAGGGAGTCCCAGGTTCGATTCCCGGTACATACTGGTTCGGAGCCCACTTTAAACTGTAGGTCCAGTCCCGATTAGCCTTACTGTGCATAAAGTCGACTTAAATATCAACTCAATCAATCAATCTCTATCCCAGAAGATAGCCTAATTGAAACGTTGTGAATGAATACTGATTAAAGAATTTAAGATAACGCTATCTGATTGTGAAAGGTCTGTCACCTTGCTTTCGTTTCATCTTGTCTTAAGGTACAACGCAGAAATCAAGATTCCATGTGTGCTGTGTTCTTCGCTTGTGCCATATTTCTGAAATAACCCCTTCTGATTATGCGACTGGCAGGTCAGCAGTTCAAGCAGTGGCTCTGAAGAAATTTTCGAGAAATCCACTTGAAACTTAAAAACAATAGCACAGGAAAGAAGAAAACAATCGAAGATTAATAAATAATTTTTTCCTTTTGTTTACATATATTTAATATTTTCACGTATCATTGATATTTTTGCATATTTCAGTGATTTATTCTACATATTTAGCAGCATATTTTCGCCACATAAAAATTCATGGCTAGTTGTGCTTGTATAAAAAGGTAAAGTGCTCCCCTGTGCATAGCACCACGCCATGAAGGCGTATAGAGGGTGTGGGGGTAATGCCCCACACTTTCTTGATCCGGTCGTGAGTGGGGGTGATGTGATCAGCACCACGCCCCTGACCGCCTTTATCCCCCAGGGTTTCCCCCAGGTACCCATGTTATTCGACGCTGAGTGGGAGCCGGGGCCGCTTCCAACGTTAGAAAAGTTCCCGGATTTGAATCGGCCGGGGATCGAACCCGGGACCTTTAGCATGGTAGCCAGACGCGTTACCGACTGAGCCACCGCGGCTTGTATGCCCTCCAGTATACAAATAATAATGTCTCATTTGCGACAATAGCTAAATGTGTTCGATACCCGGTGGCGGCACATTGTGGTTCATATCCCACTCCCACTTTAAACTGTAGGCCCAGTCCCAATCTGTGCATAAAATTGGACGTAATAAAAAACTCAAACAGCTAAATGCGTAGAAACTAGCGACACAAGGAGTTATGAATCCTAAAAATGCTGGGTTGTATTTTCAGAAGAAAGACTAAAGCAAATATAAAAGAAACTGGTCAGGGGTAATTGAAAGTTAATGAAAAGAAAACAGAAATGAGAAGAACAGAAGTTTACGTTAAAGAGGAAGGGATAAGTATTCGGAAGGTTTGAGATTAAACAAGGTTAAGAGCGGAAGAATAAGTTTCTAACAGGAAGAAAAGTAGATTAAGAAATTGGTAACTAGATACGCTTTTTGGAATAGGAGAAACAAGAGATGAATGTGTGAGTATATACTGTGCTCCAGTGTGTGAAAACGCCCGTCTATAACAGATACGTATAGAGTAGGGATGGCCACCATATCCGGATATTAGATGTCCCGATTTCAAATTATCCGTTATCCGTTTCGGATGCAACGGATAATCCTAATATCCGTAGAAATCCGGATAGAACAGATTTGATGATGGATTTGTAGAATATCCTTACAGTGGAATACAAACATGGCAAATAAAAGAATATGTGAGTAGCCCGTAAAACAGATAAACGATAAAACTGTCCGGATAATGCACACATTCGGATATTCGGTCCTTTCGGATAACTCGAATAGCAACAATTCGGTTATCCGGGTAATGATATCAGAATATCCTATATTTGAAATCCGGATAAAATTGTATCCGTATTTCCCCATCCGTAGTACAGAGAAACGTGAATCAACGTCCCTATACATGATTCAGAAAAGAGGAAATGGGAAGGTGGCAGTGTGACGTATCAAAACAGGCTACAATGTCAGGAGAAACTAATATGACCTGGTTTCTTGATGGTGTATTAGTACTATAAGACAGCATAAAAACTGCTTAAAACTTCGCCATGACAAAGCACCAGCTCACACATCAAAATTTTCAGTGCTTGAACATCCACCCTACACGCCAAACTTAACATACCTTTTCCCACTCGAGATGAGAAAATAGATAATATACACAGGGATCATTCGCGCATTGCAGGGGATTTCAACCCCGGTACACGGACTTCAGAGTTCTTCAGGTTAATCTCTGAACCACAGTTGATGAAACAGAAGCTGTATATTTACGAACACTTTTGTTATACGAATTCAAAATAAAGTACTGTGGCGGAATAGTTAACTTCGCGAAGTAAAATAATATAGCTATATATAAGGGCTACTACAAAAGAAATATACACTTTCAATGTATAAAACAAAAACTCTTCGTAATATCGACATGAATTTTGCTCTGTTAGGTTGCGGAACGGTGGAAGTTTCGATAAGACACATTGTTGATGTTTGTTGTTGTCGCTGATTGTTGTTCCGGCGCAACAATTGCTAAGATGGCTGGAAACGCTGTTGAAAAATCATATTGTGTTCTTGAATTAGCCAAAACAAACTCCGTTACTGTCGTACAACGACATTTTCGAACACGTTTCGGAAAACCAGCACCCACTAGACAGTCGATCTACGATTGGTACAGAAAATTTGAAACAACAGGGTATTTACGTAAAGGCAAAAGTCCGGGAAGCAGGGCCGTATCAAGGTTTGTGGAGGCCCCTGGGCAAAACGTTATGTGGGGGCCACCCATTTGTTAATTATTTTTTACTAGGAGTTTTATTAGTTCAATATGATAACCACCTATTTTCAGCAGTTGAAATGGTAGACCTGATTTTAGAATCATTAGTCATTCACAATCTATCATATCGCAGATAGGTTTGCAGGGAGAATAGCGCAGTAAAATAAAGTTACAGGACGAAAATTGTAGCGCTATAGCAGCAGTAAAATTCTGTGTCTAAATGTCTACAGTATATTATGAAGAGCGAATACCGTAACTACAATATATAGTAAATACTAAGGGGTTTCAGACGGAAACAAAGAACTGAGCAGTAGACTGTACTTACATACATAATATATTATAAATGATATTATTTACAATTAAGAGTAAATACCTATGTCACTACATATGCACGGTCCATCTGCTGGACAATTACCGACAGGTTCATTGTGAAAATTGTAGTAACTACACTTTCTTCAAGAAAATTCACAAGAACTTAACACTTATAGTAGACACACTTTTCTTGCCTTTTTAGCCGAAAATTCATCTACTATATCATCGAAGTCCAATTCACGAAGAAGTTCATGTTCAATGCTTAATAAACAAAGATTGGATAAGCGATCCTGTCCCATGGCAGCACGAAGCCTGTTTTTCACTAATTTCATTTTTGAGAAAGCGCTAGTATCTCCACAGTTTTTTCCCCCTAGAGAAACTCACAGTTCTAATACGATGTTATTAACGAAAGGAAGTTAACTACTTCGTAGGATTATTTATTATCTTAATCGTATCTGAGAGTTGATTGTTTGAATAAGTGTGCCTTACTTCCACACGACAGCCAAATCAATCCATGGTATAAAGTATACTGAGCTTCAGATATCTACAAGCAGATCGACTGAGAGCTGTGCTACAATTGGATCCAGAAGAGTGTAGACATACGACAATATTGAAGAGTTTTTTTTATTTTTAAAATACAATTTATGTAATTTTTCATAAGCATAGCCAGCTAGTTATTTTTTTTTTTTTTGGTGGAGGCCCTTCACGGCTTCCATTTAGTGGGGACCCCGGGGCAATTGCCCCAGTTGCCCATAGGTTAATCCGGCCCTGCCGGGAAGACCCACCGTGTCAGGAGAAAAAGTGGATCATGTCCGGGATGTTTTCCAGCGAAGTCCACAAAAGTCCACAGCAAGGGCGAGTTTGAAACTACAAATGCCACAACAAACTGTGTGGAAAACTTTACGGAAGAGACTGAAAATGACGCCTTACAGATTGCAGTTATTACAGCATCTAAAGGAAGATGTCAAGGTTAAACGTTAAACGGCGAGATTTCTGCATTGAAATGCAGGAATGAAGAAGATGGCCGTGTGACACAAGGAGTACATATTAAACATCTGCGAGTTCCCGAAACAAAACTAACTAACTAACTCTCTAGCCATCCTAAACCCGAAGGTTCATGGCTGCAGCAACACAGGCCTTCCGTCTGTCCCTATCTTGAGCAAGATCTATATGCTCTTTTCCATCCCTACCAATTTCCTTTAGGCCCATCTCAACATTATCTTCGTCTTGATCTACCTACTGGTCTCTTACCATCAGGTTTCCCAACAAGAATCCTGTAAACTCTATTTTCCTCTCCCATTCGTGCCACATGGCCTGCCCACCTAAGTCTTCTTTATTTAATCATTCTAATAATATCTGGACATTATCATACTAATGAACCAAACTTAAAGAATTACTTTATAAAACAGTGAAAAGTGTTTCCTGATAACATAAATAGTTTTGGATTTATAAAGCATTGAAAGTGTCTATTTATCTTGTAGTAGCCCTGTATATAATATGGCGATACACTTTATTCCTAAGTATTGAATATTACACGCTAATGCGTTTGCGTTAATGGTCTTCCTGACGTGACTAATGGGACTTCAAATATTTAATGTCAGTAAAATAATTCATTAGTTGGTGGTATATGAGAACTAAACGCATTGCAACAGCATATTTTTCTGTGTATAAACAGCCTGCCCCAATAATATTTCTTTCGACGCCCATGATGAGAATAGATTTGTGAGATGGCACCACTTCCTCTTGTTCAACTCGTTTGTAACAGTCCTGTTACAAAAAAGAACAGCATTTTTCCTCCAATAAAAGCTAGGGTACGAAGACTTCAAGGTCAAACGCTCATTTGAACCTGCTGCAGAACAATCGCAGGCCACACAAATCGTACCCCAAGGTCACGGGAGCAAATTCCTCGAAAAACTTGAGGGGGAAGACCTAACAAAAGGGCCAGCTGGGAGGGCAGCAGAGGGTTGAGTTATGGTCCACTTTGCTGGTGGGGGGGAAGGGGGCGATTCCCGAAGTTCCACCAACTTGGCTCCCCCGCAGTACCGGAAACGGAAACACGTCACCGTGACATATAGACGATCCAAATTGCAGTCCGATCCCATCAATAACATCGAACTAATATATTGAATGCGGGAGCATCAGTCGATGCGGTTGGGGAACTTTCCCCTACAGGGGATTAGGAACGGCTTTCATGGGGGGTATTAGTTTCCACTTACTCCAGAGATATTTCACAATCACAGCCAATATTGAGGGAACAAGGTATCTGGCGATTCGTTGGGTTTGGCCTTTATAAAGTTTTTCATGGCCGAGACATCGAACTTTGCACAAAGGCATTGGAGCTATTGTGGGGTATAATTGATAAATCTCTTGAGTTTCTACTCGAATATTGGCAGTGCTATTTTACACGTGTGATCCTATTTTGACACGAATGAACAGACACGGAACATACATACAAGCAAAATTCGCGTACTTTAACACTAGTTTGCTTACCCGTGCTGTATGAGAACTTCCTTACCCGGCTCACAGGCTCATACTTTACTTTATAAGTAAAACTCGATAAACCATTTGTTATTAAATCACTGCTTCCTTTGTTGATTATAAATGTGCAGTTATTTATTAATTATAATATTTACAAAAATTACCATCATTAATAAAAATAATAACAAATTATTGCATGAGTGTCACACACATATTTTACGATTCACCAGAACTCACAAAAACCATAATATATAATTTTTCATTAGTGATTATTTTGTTTATAAGCTGCAATTGTTTATTAATTATAATAATTACAATAATTACCATCATTACCAGCCAATTGTACGCTGTCGCTGGCACAAGTGTGTCTAATTACATGCATTTAAAGATGGCGCCTGATAGGTCTACCAAGTACATTTTTCCTCCTATTTACATATTTTTTTGTTTTTATGAACAAAAGTAATACAGAAGTAATGGGAACACCTTAGTGATCAATGTTTTATAAAAATTTTCGCATTTGAAAAATAGAAGAAATTGAGGTGGTGGACCTGACAGCCCCCCCCCCCCCCACCTCGTAAGCTAGGGTTTAGTTCAGGAGGAAAGCCAAGATGGGTGGGGCTAACTAACACCTGCCTTGCCGGGAATGTGTGGAGCTAGCGAACGAAGACAAGCCTCTGCGCAAATAGTCACTCGAGAGGGGAAGAAAGTATATCGTAGCGTACCTCTCATTTTCGAGTTACGCTTTAGCCTTCTAGCAGGCAGGAAATACTAAAGAATGTGTTATCTTCAGCATAGTGCATTTTCCAGTTACTGCAGAGGTAAAGTTGAGTGTGAAGGAGCCTAGGTTTCACTCTAAATCTTCTTGGGTGCAAAAAATTCTGGTTCTAAAAGGTGTTTAATCATATTGGAGACTTTTATGGAAACAGCAAAAGGTTCGTCATTTTCCTGCTTTATTCTGTTTCTGGGCGGAGTGCCAAAACGTGTTATAACAAGTTTATTTGATTCAAAATCAAGATTTGTCTTGTGGCTCTTTAAAAAAATCATTCCCCAAAATAATGCCATGTGAGAAATTTGGAATAAGCCTAAATGGATGTCTAAAAGAATATCCGTTGAGAGAAATAGTCAAAATTATAATTTCATTTATTTTCAATTGCCCATTTGTGACTGAACCCTTCTTGCAGTTCCCGATTGTCTTTTCGTTTGCGATTTCTCCCTAAGAAGCGACGTTGACCTCGCTTTTCAAATCCAAACCGACCGTCGTTCAAGATGCAACTTGCATGCTCCCCACCTAGGTTGCTCCTACTTTTCTCATTCTCATTCCACCCTACCTCTGCAGTAACTGGAAATGTTAACACATTCTTTAGAATTTCCTGCCTGCTAAAGCGTAACTCGAAAATGAGAGGTACGCTACGATATGAGGAAAATGCGGATGCAGCTACCAGCTGTTTGCAGCAGCGCGCACTACCTTGCTCTGCCAAATCGCTTTCTTCCCTTGTCTCCCGTTATGTGCGGCCTTGCTACACAAATTCCGGATACATAGTACAGGGTGAGCATAAAGTCTTTCTCTGATTATGAATATTTATATCTCAACTTCCACGGTAGATAGGCAAATAAAACCTATGGTAATAAGTAGTGCAATACATCAAGTTTTTTTTCCATTCCTTTGTTTTGTCTGATTATTATTCTGATTCCCATATCATGGCTACCGCGTTCGCCGGACATAACTCCTCTTGGACTTTTTTTATGGGGTTACGTTAAGAAAACGGTGATTAGTTCACCAGTTCCTGATATGCAAACTCTTCAGACACGAATACGGGATGCTATAGAGGCGGTAACGGAAGAGATATTGGCAAAGACATGGAGAGAAATTGAGTATCGCCTAGACGTTCTAAGGGCAACGAAGGGAGCACATGTCGAAGTGTACTGAAGTGTACTGATAACAAAACATTATGAGTTAAGCTACCATTTCCAACAAACCGCATACCTGTATCTATCATAGCTCTTTAGCAATAAAAGTTTGTAATCAGGGAAGGACTTTATGCTCACCCTGTATAAAAAGTAACTACGTTGTTGACATCAACTTCAGTCTTTCCGTGGATGAAGAATAAACGACAATGTGAAAAACTGGTCTCGTGTCGCCAGCATCCCTGTTTGGACATGGAACAATTCCACCGTATCATCCAATACCTAGGTAGAAGACTTGTTAACACGTTTTCTTGTAGACAAGTGTACCCGGGTTCAATTCCTAAAGGAGTGCATAGCGTAGTGGTTCGAATGAACTGTAGATCTAGTCTTGACTCGCCTGTATGGACAAACCATGTTTTTGTAACAGACAGTGTTATCTGCATTCGCAGAGAACGTTACAATAGAGGTCGATCTTCGCGTCGGGCATGATCGCCTCCCTTATTTAGTAGACGCACCTCGTATATGCAATTTTCTTTTAAATAATAAAACAACTTCGCTTGTCCACCTTTTGCATACATCCATGTCTCAAGCAACAATAATTGCATTTTGAAGAAGTATCTCATTAACCACAATACTCTCGAATCCAGTATTAATCAGTGCTGCCATCTTGGAGAGAAATTATGTACTCCTTAAGAAGCAGAGAGAAATAAATGCAACTGTAAAGGTGACAGCGCCGTAATTCAGGACAAGAGGAAAACCATGGAAGTAATTTCTGCCCGCGCTGCAGGATTTAGTATGCATTGAACGACGCATAATTTCACACCGCCATATTTTCCGTTCTCAGTGTTTCCAACCGGAAAGTTTTCCCACTAGATTGTTGTGTTCTTAAATGGATATCCTCTGAACGGTATTGGGAAATTTCTTAAAGTGTGTTTCAGTTTTGAAAGGACAGAAGGAATTAAACAAGGGTTTCCTTTGATAGAAGAATTTATTATTAACTTGTTTGCATACATTACAGAACACCACTTTTTTTTCATCGTAAAAAAAATCAACAGATTTTGCCCAGCCATGAATTTGAAAAGTTCTATCACCACATGTTTGTCTCACGTTCACGTGGTATTATAAAATCACTACCCCCGAAATTGGTACATCCGTAATAGCCGATTTCCGGACATTGATGAAGGGAAAATCGTAAAGAACACTCATTCCCAGGCCAGGAATTGAACCCGGGATTTTGGGATATAAAAATGTATCTTTCAGCAGATCAGAAACATTCGTTGCAAATAAACCAGGATTACTGTGTCGATTGATGCATCAAAAATGCATGAATATTGCATTTTGAGTTATGTATGCGTGTCGATAACGCGGCCTTCGTGGCGGAGTGGTCAGCACTACGAAGCCAGAGGTACCGGGTTCGAGTCCAAGCCTGGACCATTTGTTTGTCCTTTCGTCAATTTCATCGTATCATCTTCGCGATTAGCAAAAGTGGCAGAAATGCGAAGTAAAATTAAACCAAAATCAATCAATTAAGCATTTCGGTAAATCACTTTGATCTTTCTTTAGGTTTCCAGAGCTTTCTTACTTCAAAACTTTGTTTTGCCTGCTTTTTTACATTAACATCCTTCGTTGTTTTTGTTTCCTTTGATCACAATTTTGTCCCGACATGTACCCTCGCTGCACTTTTTAACTCTCTCTGCACCCGAGCGTCTGGTTTGTTCGTTGATTTGGTGTCAAGCAGTGTGTTTGGTGCCCGCATCGTTTGCACTGCGCTATGGACCGATGCAGTGTGTGATGTATGACCATGTGGTGCGTGCTAACTAATGAAATGAACGTTTGAAGCAGCAAACAGGCATTTGTTGAATCTTCTGAATTTGAGTTCATGGTTGAGTTCGTGTTTTAAGTCCACTTTATGCACAATGAGCCTAATCGGGACTGGACCTACAGTTTAAAATGAGATCCGAACCACTATGTGCCTCCACCGGGTATCGAATCCGGGACACCTTGATTACAAGGCGACGACGTTACCACTCTTCTGAACTTGGAAACCGTTATTCGTCTACTTGGTTGAACGTCATTCCCTTCTGGCGTCGCCAGAAATTTTTGCAGGGGGGTCGGGAAAATGATAAAAGTTGAAAAGTAGAAAAACAATAAGTATTTTTACCAAGGTTATAAATGTTATTTATTATACAATAATAAATATTATAAAGTAACAAAAATAAATGTTATTCGAAATAATAATAATAATTATTATTATTATTATGTAAATGGGGAGACTCGATCCAGCACAACTATTTTCCATTATTTGTTTTGCATTTTATGCAGTTAGTATCTGAAATGCATTTTGATATTAACTTTTTGACGTCTCGTTCAAGAAAAGGCTTTAAAACGTAGGGGGATTTTTTGTTCATGAAGTGTGTTGTGTAACTTCTCACCTACAACTGTAATTATTAGAATTTTGAAAACTGTGGAACCATTTGTTTTTTGGATGAAATAGTAGAATATAACCTTGTTCGTGTATTTTTCACTCAATGTTTTCGATCCAATGCATTTTTACTTTCATTATTCTGTTCGAATACTAACTAAATGAAATTTATTTCTGTTCTTAGCAATAAAAGTAACAAACTATCGGCTTTCTTGTATCTTTAAATGAACGATTACAATTTCCAGGGGGGGTTCGACCCCCTCCCGACGCTCATGCACCAGCCTGACACCGAGATACACCTGCGCTACACCTAGTGTCAAAAAGTGCAGCGAACTAGATAAAGCAGCTTTATCCATAGTCGTCGGATATGTTCAGATGAGCACCCTGCTTTCCTTGCAGAAGAACAGTGCAAGATTCGGATGCCACATATCATATCTTGTGTTGCTTAAACGTGTCAAAAATCGTGTACTTTTCTCTCCAAACATTTGGTTCTTGGATCAAACAAAAAGCTGAGAAATTGTTCGCAGAGTTTCCCATGGCAAGATGCTCCTGGCTCGGGTGGCCTTCAGACTGGCTATTCCTGTTTCAGTTTCTGGAAACAGATGAGTCACGGGAACACGTGAGGAATGGCGCACCGTGATTGGTCGACATGAACTTTGGTCGAAAGTTTAGCGGCGTTCTGTGAAGGTCCTAATTACTAAGTGAGGTGGCTTCAAGTTGAAGAAATTTCCTGGAGATCTTTAGTACAGAAGGAATGAAGCATTTACTGCACTTTCTTCTGAGAATAAAACATTAAAATACTAACCAAGGCAAAATTTATTGTATAGAAAACATATACACTAAAAAGGTAATGTTTCCACCCTCTAACAGGGTCTTGTTCAGACGAATATTCACACTAGAGTAACTCTAGCTTCTAGTGTGAATATTCGTCTGAAGAAGACCCTGTTCGAGGGTGGAAACGTTACCTTTTTAGTGTATATATTTTCTATACTGCCTTGGTCAG
Source organism: Lepisma saccharinum (assembly GCF_977018435.1). Classification (NCBI taxonomy): domain Eukaryota; kingdom Metazoa; phylum Arthropoda; class Insecta; order Zygentoma; family Lepismatidae; genus Lepisma; species Lepisma saccharinum. Next base: position 58,033,026 of record NC_139252.1, on the reverse strand, counting down.
TATTTTAATGTTTTATTAACATGGAATCAGTGGCTTAACATTGTTACCATTGGAATTTCTTCTGAGTTAATGAACATTTTCAACGAATTTCAGATCAATTACACTGCAGTGGTGTCGTGATCCATCGAATATTATAGCTTTTACCAATTTTTTGTCAAACTTAATCTGGTTTTATAATCAGGAATATCCTTTTTAAAGAATTCTGGATCACCTTAAGTAAAAATATAAGTTAATTTTCTCAACACAGGAGGGAGGAAATACTCAATCTAGTGAATTACATTTCAATGTGATGAAATCAAGCAGAAATACATATAAGAATCTTACTTTTATTATTTTCTTTGCACACGAAATTTACAAACAAGTTTCTTGTAGTCTGGACACACTCACGTCATACATTTATAACTTATTTTCAGAAACTCGTCCTTATTGTACGCATATAAAAATACTACGTGCCCGAAAACAATGATTCTTTTTCCAATAAATTCTGAACGAAAGGAGTTCCTGGACTATTCCAGGAAGGCGCACTGGGAGAAAAGGTCAACAGTGTTGCCAAACTACACGTAAAGGAACAATTTGTATGAAGTGATCTGTTTAAGTGCCAAAACATTTGAAAAACTTGATCATTTAATTTCTCCATTATTGAAGTCACTCCAATTTAGTTGAAAAGTCTCGGGGATGGAGACACTGTTACCTTGGGATCACAGAATCAATTTCCTGTTGTCATTAAAGCGAGTGACGTCAGGTGAACGCTACCGTTTTTGCTAATGAAGCGCTGGAAAACAACGACAGCTAATTGGGGGCACGAGCAAATTCATAATGAATTATGGCAGATGGGGTTAAGCATTTGAATAATTCCTTTTCCCCCGGAGGCTGCGAAGGAGAGCAGTTTCAAACTTTCAGGTTGCCTTCTTCAGAAAAGAGATGACGTCATCTGAAGATTTCCCAAACTTTTTTCAGTCTAGAAGCAAGGATTCGTTGAGTGCTTTCTTCTGCTTTGGAACTCTATTAAGAAAATTAGTTTTCCTCGGAAATGTGATTTTTAATAAACTGGATGCATTTCTAAAATACATGCAAAATTGTATGTATTAATGTATTCAAAATGTAATGCATTTGATAATACATCGAGGATTTTATGTATTAATTTACTCAAAATTTGTCTCATTTTATCTTCATTCATCCTCATCTTCGCGATTAGACAAAGTGGCAGAAAAGCGAAGTAAAAATATACCAAATTTACTCAAAATTGGATGCATTTGAGAATTGCAATGACCTGGACATTACATTGTAATTGTTATGTAGTTAAAATATTGTGTTTGTTCGTTGTTAAGTTTGCAAATATTTATGATGTCATAGACAACTAGTGTCAGATAGAAAATAAACTAACCTTGATGTGCCAGGACCTGGCAACATTTAACAAATTGAGAGATTTATGAAGAAGCTAAAATGACGAAAGCAACGGGTGAATATTGGCAGAAAATGTCGAAAGTAATTGTAATATGTAGTTTAAAGTTTATTATATTGCTGTTAAGTGTGTCTGTTCAAAAATATTCCTTACATTAAGGTGAAATAGTAAGTATTGATTTCCACGCCTTGTGATCGCTGGAGTCTTTTGACAACGACATGAGAAGCGAAGGGAAAACTTCCAGGTTAGACTGAAAGATACGTAACAAAATGCACCTCAAGATTGTACTGCACGTATTCAGTCCGAGTATTTTATTTAATATGGATTAGTAATGTATTCATACCATATTCTCTCTACCATGTAGAATGCGGATAGTGAAATCATGTAGTCTTTAATTTGAATATCAGCTTGGAAGCATAGAGGATAAAGATTGCCATGTTTTGAATGTCAGACGTCAGAAAATAAAAGATTCCAGTCGGGAAGACCTGGTTGGATTCCCGGAAATGTTCCCTCATGGAGAAGCTCTGGAGTCCACTCATTTTCTAATAAATAGTACCTGCATGGAACCCTGGGGAGTGGTGATGATCACACCACCTTCATATCTTCCAAGTTATCTTCACGACATGTTGCAATGTGCCTAGGGTAGCTTAACTTTATATTTGTACTTCACTTACTTATTACTAATATGTGAGAAAGTGACTATATATTCTATAATTTTTCAATTCGCACTATGCGGGCTTATATATCCATATAAATATGGTTCAGTGAAGATTCCAGTGCAAATGATATTATTTCAAGTTTAATGATGACGTTACGTAAGTAGATAATTTTAGTTACAAACAGTGGCGTAGCATGGACATTTCGGGTGGGAACGCCAAGTCCGAAGTAAGGGTCGGCCCTTTGTTGCTCAATAATTTACTTATGGAATTAGTCGCCACAGGTATTGTTTATTTGCCTGAAGTCAGCTGGGTTTTCAATAAAACATCATCCATGCATGTTTTAGCTAGAAAATGAGATGCCTCACTATGCCACACATGTTTTGAACTCTGGTGTTTTATACCTTTTTTTATATCTTTCTGCATTACGCAAGTCATTAAAAACCTACCTGAATCACAAGCGCTTCTGCACAACAGTAGACGTCATTGTTGTGGGCGATCCAACTACTGATTGATTTGGTTTATTTTACTTCGCTTTTCTACCACTTTTGGTTAATCGCGAATATGAATATGAGTGATGATATTGAAGAAGGGACACTGACAAAGAACACCCGTGCTCACGCCGGGATTCGAACCAGGGACCTCTGTCGTCTTGGCGCAATGTGAAAAGCAGAGTGGATGATCCAAATATCGTACACTCTACTGACGTAACAGTGCCGATTAGTAATTCAGACCACTGTTTATTACTTCTTGAGAATGCTGATAAACATTTTAAAATAATTTTCTCCAGAGACCATTCGATGTTAAGAGTTTTCAAATGAATGCTAAACATTTCCATTCACACAATATTAAGTAGTTAGATAATAATGAAAAAATACAATAAAAAAATAATAGTTTTGCGGGTTAAGTGGTAGAGCAGCCACAGGCTGAATTTCTATCACGAGGACTTCACCAACTTATTTGACAAAAACTGTGTTGATATTTTAGTTTCTAATGCACATCGCTGTTCGTGCGATAAATTATACAATGCAGTGGCCATTAAGAAGAAGTATATTTGAGATTGGTAAAGTTACGTCAGTCAATATTGCGTATTGTAGCAACACATAGCACGAGTGGCACGAGCGCGAAGAACCGGGTAGGAATTCTACCGCTGTCGTCTGCTTCAGAAGGCAGGAAGGGTCACATGAACCAATCACGGTAGACCTCTCTGCTCCGTACGCTGGCGTACGAGAGAGCATTTACGCGCGTGCTGGAGAAATCGAAGCTTTCCCTCCAGAAAGGCAGCAAGGAATATAGTCCTGTACGCCGAACCTGCTCGGCGTCCCGCCGGAAAAGGTATTGAAAAGAGATGCTAGAACGAGTGCTGAGAGTGGAGCGTTGCAAGCGGATCGCGAAAAATAGCTATTATAATGCCATGAAGGTCAAACATATATGAAATTAGTAACTTTTTACTTTATAATCACAGCATTTAAGCATTTTTGAAATTTTAAATCTGGGAACGCCGGGCGTACGGGCGTACTATAACGCTACGCCACTGGTTACAAAGTAACGCATGTGGCAAAATTTGCAAGAACCGATAGATAATTATTCAACGCTTAATCTTTTTAAGCTTGATGAATCTCAATAAGCCTTTCATTTGATGACAGCTAATGAATAATTGATTCTCTTGCATTGTATATAGATTCGCCGAATGATGATTTTGCCTTTGACAATTTTTCATACAATATTCCAACACACACACAGCAACAAAGAACACACGCGTGTAAATAATCACTAATTATTCTTTTGACAGGTTACCATAGTAACAAATCTAATCCTATAAATGAAAACAAAAAGGTTTTTAACGTTGTGTAAAATTAATAATACTATTGCAACACGTTGATGTGAATAATACTCGTACAATAAACTTTTTTTATTAATGCTTTAAAAAAGCAATATTTATACATTGATAAATTTATCTAGTGGCAGAGATCTTATATTTACATACCTGTCTGTGGAGCGAGGCCGCGCATGGCGGTACAGAAGAGGAGAAAGCAAGTGGGTGGAGCAAAGTGGTGAGCGCTGCTGCAAACGGCTGATAGCCGCAACCGCGTTTTCCCCTCCATGCACTCACATCCCCTCTCTCGAGTCACTTGTTGCGCCGATTACTTTCTTTCGTTCGCCTCCTCCAAATATTCCCGGAACATAGTGTGGTTTTCAGCCAGAAAGATTGTAGTATTTATTTATTTATTTATTTTACTTCGCTTTTCTTCCACTTTCGGCTAATCGCGAAGATGATGATGAGTGATGATATGATGAAATTGATGAATGCACACTCACAAAGATCATCCATGACCAGGCCGGGATTTGAATCTGGGATGCTAACCACTTCACCACGCAGGTCGGCTGTAAATTATGAGAAAGAGAAATTCTGTATATATCCTGCGTCTAATAGTAACGTACCTGATTTCGGCAAGCTATATTTATGAGAGAGTCGGAATATTTTGGTCAAACTCCATATATATGTGAAAAAATAGCCTAAATTCTTATTTATTCATATACTAACTGATTACCCTGCGTTACCCGGGTATTTATTTATCCCAATCTTTTATTAGCCAGGAAAATAATGAATTATAACTATAGTGTAAAATGTAACTAATTTTACTTCATGGTGAATGTTACAATTAGCTTAGAGACTCCGAAAACTATAGATTCCACACTAATATCGGTCGTTTTAGCAGCACAGCCTGAATGTTAGACAACCCGAGAAACACTATCGTTGTGCGGGATTGCATAGGGTCAAGGATGTATGTCTGTGCGGAATTTAATATCGGTCGTTTTGGATTATTTTTACATGTCACCTCTCCCACCCCTAGGGGTGCCAGGGGTGTCTTACCCCAAAAGTATTATTTCCAGATTGCAAGTGATACGTGTACCAAGTTTGGTTGAAATTGCTCCAAGCGTTCGAGAGTTATGCCGGAACAAACATATATACACACCCATCCACACACACACACAGTTTTATATATATAGAAGAAAATAGATGAATTACATTCATGTTCGTATTATCCTTACATGAAAATCCAAGCAAGATAGGAATGATTATCGATCTAATTTGCTATTTCTAACCCTCCACCCCCCCCCCCATCCCCTTTGGGAAAAGTTACGTTCTTCTAAGCGAAAGTTCAGAGAGTATCAATCGAGTTGGGGACTCAAACTACAATTCTTTCGTGAAGAATAGGTCACGAAAGTTTTCTTCTTCGATTAAACAAAAGTGCCGTCGGAAGGAGGGGAAGAGGGGGAGGGGTAAAGTTCATAAGTAACAGAAGCTTTCTTCGATTTCGCTCCGAAAGTCTGTAGCAATTTAAGCGGCATGAAATGCAAGGGAGGAGATTGATAGAAGTGACGAAGAAAGAACGAAAACAAATTGACGTGGCGTTTGAAATTGCCTCACGTGAAAGCCACTCGCGATTCTATCTGAGTCAAAACGAACGTTTGGAGTCTTTGTTTCTTGTTTGATGTGTCAAACTAATTGTTATTGATGAGTGCGTTTTTTTTAGATGTTTTGTCACTATAGATTAGTGTGTCTGTATGTTATCACGTATGTTCTACTTAATCCAAGTAGCCACATGCAAGATAGTGGACAGTGGATTACATTAGCAGATTTGATAGGAGGCTTACTTGATAACTCTTTCTCCGCCTGTCTCTCTGTGTGTCTGTCTGTGTGTTTTCCTCGCTTCTCTCTCTCTCTCTCTCTCTCTCTCTCCCTCTCTCTCTCTCTCTTCTCTCTCTCTCTTCTCTCTCTGTCTCTCTCTCTCTCTCTCTCGCTCGCTCGGTCTGCCACTACAGCCTTAGTAAGCCTTGATCTCCTACACAACCAGCCTGCAATCTTACATATCTTCAATCCTTCTTTTCCATCTCATTATATCAAATTCCCATAAATGCAATTCCTTCTAAGGTAATAAATAACATGAATACTGGTTTGGTTTGTTGTAGTATAATGAAAACCTTAAAGTTCCAATGAAAATTGCAGGCCAGATTGTATACAGCTCCAATTTACGTGAGGTATCAACTGTTATTTACAGAACTACCTCAAGCCTGCAGCACTAATCAAGTGAGCTTCAAAACGCCATTTTTGTTACTTTAAAAATGGTGCCTCCAACACACACTTGCATTATACCGCGTTTGTTACAACCTGTCCCGGTTCCCGCGCTAGCTTATCGCTGGCTTTTCTCCGTGCTGGTGAAAGTCAAAGCCAGGCAGCCAATTAAAATACGCACCGTGGCAACAGCCTCTACGTAAGCGCCTCTCTGCTGGCTTCCATTCGCTCCTCGCTGCCCAGCAGACGATTTTTTCCTCGTTTCTCATTGGCACCGAAACTGTCGAGCGATCCCTAGCGCGGGAAACGGGACAGGTTCTAACAAACGCGGTATAGTGAAGAGGAGGTTTTTTTTGCCCTCTGTCAGCCTAAACCTTACAGCAGTTTCTCTGCAAATGAAAATTCAATATCAAATGCTTACCATACCAGCAAGGTTACTAATGAAAGAGGAAGTTGGACAATGGCCTCAGTTCGCAGGCAGACGGGTGGAAAAGCATTTGCAGTGGCTCATAAGTGACTGCACGTGGACCCTAAATACTTATTCTTCTTAAGGTATAGAGGCACTAATTTAAAGTTGAAAATATATGTAGATCAGCAATAGGTCTGTGATAAAGTGCAGAAAACTTGTGCAACCCTACATCTATCTATGTTCTATACATATAAAAATGGATGTATGTGTGGGTGGGTGTGGGTGTGTACGATATATTTGTTTGTTCCGGCATAACTCTCTAACGGCTGGAGCAATTTCAACCAAACTTGGTACACGTATCACTTGCAATCTGGAAATAAATACTTTTGGGGTAAGACACCCCTGGCACCTCTAGGGGTGAAGTGGGAAGGGGTGACATGTAAAAATAATCGAGAACCACCGATATTAAATTCCGCACAAACAGACATCCGTAACTGTATGCAATCCGCACAACGATAGTGTTTCTCGGGTTGTCTAACATTCAGGCTGTGTTGCGAATGGAATCCATAGTTTTTGTGACACTCCCAATGCGGTTCAACTCCTATCGGCATGGGGGGTGAGAGAGGGTGAAAAATAAAATGCCACAAATGACCTAGATTAGTGTCGAATCCATAGTTTTCGGATCCGCTAAGCTAATTGGTGACATTCACGATCACATTAAAATTAGTTACATTTTGCACTATAGTTAGAATTCATTATTTTCCTGTATAATAGAAGATGTGGATAAATAAATACCCGGACAACGCCGGGTAATAAGCTACTACACACAACGGCGAAAGAAACAGTAGGCGAATTGTCCACTACCATCTTCATTCGGTCTGTATTACACAATGTGATGAAAATGAATTGAAATAATGACGTCAATAAGCAGAGAACAATGCCTGCTTCGAACCAACATAGTTTCATTCCTTAAAACAACACACGATGTAGAATAGAAAAGTAATTTAAATATCGGTGGACAATTTGCCTACCATTATCTTTGCCGTTGACTGTACAAGAAACAAAAACAAATTAACGTTTACATTTGACTCTCCCTTGTATATTAACTGGAAAACTGACACCGGTCCTGATTTTTCTCTCGATCATACATACACACACACACACACAACACACACAGAGACACACACAAGAGCTCATGGCTCAATTACCCCCTTTTTGACACTCGCTGCAGTGCAAGTGTATCCCGATGTCGGGCTAGTTCAAGAAAATGACGTTCAACCAAGTAGACAATAGCAGTGTTCAAGTTCAGAAGATTCAACAAATGCCTGTCTGCTCTTTACATGTGCATTTCATTAGTTAGCACGCATCACGTGACCATACAACACACATTACACCGCTCCAGAACGTAGTGCAGAACGGTGCGGACACCAAATCAACGAAGTAGACGAGTCGGTGTTGCACCGTGTAACCAACTAGAGGCGCAGTGCAGAAAGAGTCAAAGAGTGCAGCGAACTAGAAGAGGCTAGCAATGCCTTTTATACGTGTTGGTGCTTGCTCCAGAAATCATTCGTTGTGCGTGGCAGGAGTTGTTGAAACGTGCGTTCACTTGATGGCGCATAAAAATAGTCCACGCTCACAACGAAAGTAGAAATTTCTAGGACTTCTGAGAGAGACCTTCTAGACATAACGCATATCACCGTGGGACAGTCATCTAGCTTGTGTCGTTGATATGACCGCGTGTCGCGTCTTTCGTCAGTTCTAGTCTAATTGTGAAAAGTTTTATCCGAGACGCCACTCCAACAATGAAAGCTCCATTGTTGGTTGAAGACCTGGTCAAAGATATGAGAATTAACACTGGGCACTCATGAGGCTGTCACCAAACAACGACAGCCATGCAGACTTTGAAGTGACAGTGTTGCCGTCGGTCCATTTGAGCATATCTCGAGAACTCCACGAAGTTTACAAAAGTGTCAATTCAGTGTTCGCTGGAAGACAAGACGTAGCTAAAGGATTGACGTCAAAGGCACGCTAATGTTAATAGCAACATGGCCGGGCTCGGATGCGCCAAATTGTCTAAAGTTCCACAAACTTGCGAACGGCTGCGTCGTAAAAATCGCCAATAAACTTAAAATATCGATGATGCCTTCGCCTGGTGGGAGATTCCTCAAAAAGGGTGCTCCCGTAGCAGAAGGGAGCGTTTAAATAAGGCCTAGCGCGCACCAGAGATTCAAACTTGCCCTGGTTCAGCCTCTTATATTATCACCGGAATATAACATAAGCGTTGATGTGTGAATGCCCGCACTGGCAACTGTAAAATCACGGCGACCATGTGATTCTGAATAAAATTACTCAGCAATTTGTCCACAAATATTTTCGTTAAACTTACAACCTACGTGTTCAAGCAATGGAGTCATTGACAATTTTTCACACCGTACCCCTGAGGGGCATGGGTGCATGCACGTACATTACAAAATACAATATGTAGACAATACACATAATAACATAATATAGCTATATATATACCACTATATATACAACCTCTGACAATAAAGTTCGGTGAATGATCCTGAATATCGAAAGTAGACGAATTCTTAATGAAACCTACCTTTACTGTCCTTCGAAGTAGTCCCCTCCCATGGCTAATGGCGTTCTCCTGCATCATCACGTCGGAAGAAGGCCAAGGCGGAAAAATTGTTGTTCCCTCCGGCAGGAATTCCTTGTGGATCATGCCATCACTGTCAAAGAAAGTGATAAGCATCGTCTTGATGCGTGATTTTTCCGCCTTGACCTTCTTCCGACGGGGTGATGCAGGAGAACCCCATTCCATGCTTTGGCGTTTCGTTTCAGGGTCGTACCTCACACACCAGCTCTCATCCTCTGTAGCAATGCATTGCAAGAAATTTGGATCAGAATCCTCCAGATTTCTTTCTCTTCCCACGCCTCAAAATCGCTTCGAAAGGTCAGAGATTTGAGTATATTCCGGACATCCAATGGAACGTGACGAGAGTCTTGAACACCATCCCGAAAGAAGACTTTTCTAAAAGTTTCCAGGACATGTACAGCCGTACTCAACGGTGCATAGCCATGGGAGGGGACTACTTCGAAGGACAGTAAGGTAGGTTTCATTAAGAATTCGTCTACTTTCGATATTCAGGATCATTCACCGAATTTTATTGTCAGAGGTTGTATATATATATATACACACACACACACATCAATTGGGCACTATGTTTTTCATTATAGTATAACAATTGTATAATACAATGTAAAATCAACAAAACAAATTATATCTAAGTTCTTATTAAATAGTGGACTAGTGTTGTAAAAGTAAAATATACAGTGTATGCAATCTAAATTTATTTCATAAAATTATTTAATTCCTGAAATTCGTTAACCGAATATAATGTATATTCCAATAGAAATTTTATTATCTTACTTTTAAAGACCGTCGGTCTCTAAAAATGTTTATAACTATTTAGTAAGGTATTGTATAACTGGTCTATGTTCTTTGGATATGTCCTCTGGTGTGGAGGTTGTCATCTGCTTCTTTGGCTATTTGTTCCAATTCTTGAAATTCTCATTGGCTAAAACAGAAAGAAAAATACAGTGATTGGCAATTTGATTGGTAATACTTGTGCATCCCACTGCACCTAAAGCGTTCCTAAAGTATGCGAAACAGAATAATGACCATATGTAACGACCTTGCCAGTAACTACTACGACGCAATTGTAAGATCGCGTGGTTGAGACGACCAACCTTAATGTTGAACTCTTAAAAAAATTGATGATTGAGATTGTTGGTTAAAAAAGACAAGAATATGGATGTAACAATTTGTAAGTTACATGTTAATTATCTTTCCAGTGTACTGTGTACAAGTGTGTTGGTTTTTCAAGTAGAGGAAGGTAAATATTAAAAAAATGTTTGAAGTGCGTTATTTGTGAAAGTAATGTCGTCTGTTTTCCTACACGCATTGAAGTTAATGTAACTTAAGTTGTTGTTCCTTCTTATCTTATAAAAAAACCTGAGAAGTCCGATTAAGGGAAGTTAGCAACTAGTGTTGTGCGATGTCCAGGAGATATCATGTATATGAGATATCGTCACGATATTTTAGCGATATATATCGTGTCGGCGATATACTGTCACGATATTTTGGAGATGTATATCGTGTTGGCGATATATCGTCACGTTATTTTGGAGCTTTATCGTGTTGGCGATATATCGTCACGATATTTTGGAGATGTATATCGTGTTGGCGATATATCGTCACGATATTTTGGAGATGTATATCGTGTTGGCGATATATCGTCACATTTCGCGATATATATCGTGGAGATGATATATCGCCGATATCACGATACGAAAAATATCATATCGTCTGACGATATATGGCGATATCAAAATTCCGATATCGTCCATCTCCATTATCAACCTTAGGACATTTAGGTGCGTGTCAAACAGTAACTTCAACTCGTTGCATCAAAAATTTCGGTATTAATATCCATTGTATACTTTTAGTGTGAACACCCTGTATTACATCACTGCATTTGGGCACGTATTTGTCGGTTTCTAGATAAATAGACTGAAATGAATTTAAAGCGATTAAATTCAAAGCACGGGCAGACATTAATGTTTGTAGTACATTGTGCCAAAAATATGCTTCGGGAACGAATATATGCGGGGGCCGTCACACGGTTCCTGTCAGCCTTGGTTGGATTACACATTGTGGCTGTCACGTGAGGCAAACACATTCGGCGCATTGGTTCTGCCAGGCTTCGGTTTTGGGCGGTAAAATGATAAAAGAGTTAACCTCGTCGCTAAATCTTCTATTCGCGAAGCTGGAATCGCGGGATTTCGTCCCACTTCACGAGATTAACAGAAAAATAAATCGGTTTCTGTATGCTCCGCAAAAGTTCCTGCATTGTGGCGATGTAAAATGCTCTGGTTATGAGCAAAGAGAAGGAAGGAAACTCGTAAATATTGCAAAATTTACGGTTATGGCTGCATATAGATAATTTTAAACGGTCCATCCGACTCATACGTTTGAAATACCAACAACAATTAATTTGTCAGTCTCTCTATCAGTAACCACGGAACCTTCAGCGATAAACACAGGTCCAACATTTGACGTGTGGGTGTCAAATTTTTTCTTAACTCTCTGCATTTTAAAATGTCACATGTGTAGAATTAAATGAATAAATATATTATGTATCTTCTTTTATTCATGTACTAATGCTTTTATTGACCTTGTTTGGTTTACGAAATCTAATTTTTCCTTCTTATTTCCAGGTACGTGTTCCGATGATTCTGTTCTCTTCAATCTCCTACGCGTATTTGGCAATTCCAGTTGGTAAGTTCTCAAGATGTTTCTGTTACACTTACGCACAATTGAGTCGTTGGGACATTTAAAATGGCAAGAATTAAAACGACATGATCTTCGTGTTTTGTGACGTCAATTAGATGACGCAATGTTGTGATTTCACAAAGTGGTTATTGACAACTCGAGAGTTTCACTACATCGGGAAATTTCGATAATTGTGTGGAAATGGAGAATTCTTTTCAGTCCCGAACGTCAGAATAATTAACATTTCCTTCCCAATCACGTACAGATCAAAATTTATACAATCCGCACACCCCATAGTTGCGGAAGTCAACGTGATGCTGAAAACGTTATCTTGTTATTTTGTTTGGCATGGTAGTTTATCGCTGTAGCTAACAGTGTAAATAGCAGAAAACAAAATTATTTATAATAAAATATCCCTACAATTTCACCATTCACCTCACATTAATTTTTTCCATGTATCGCAGGGAAGGCAAAGCCCCCCTGACCCCCCTCCCATGCGGGTGGTCTTAGACGTACTGGTACCTAACAAGTTAATGAGCAAAATATGTTGACTTGTCTCATCTAGGCTCAAAATAGGAAAGCAGTTGTAACAGTTGCCTGCAACATACTTTCGCTCGTGGCTGTACGAGCAGACTCTGCAGGGAAATTCTATAGGACGAGAAGGAAGACAAGCTGGCAACAAATCGTGTAAATAAAACATACATTTCTCCGCGCTAAAATTAAAGAAGAAAAGAAAGCCGTGATGTACGACCTATGTTAGAAGGGGGCTGGAGGTCGATCGATGCGTCAACATAAAGCAGGCCGCCATTACTCAAAAGCCCCCCACGACACGAAATCGCGTCAACAGATGGCGTTGCCTTCGCCCGGCGACAGGAAGTGCTTCGCAGGTGAAATGTAAATGAATGCAGCGGATGTGGTTCCGAAACGGAGATATGACGCGGATCACGTGACGGGTGATTTATTTCACGGTTCGTCCAATGAAATAGTTGCGTTACGTAGCAGGCAGCGCCTATTCGTCGTCTCCGTTTCGACAGATTTGCGCTTGACCTTGCCGTCGAGGAAAATGTGCTAGGCGGAAAACATGTTTCATCGTTTCTTAGAAACGACCTAATGGAGGAATTCAGCTTTTAATACCCCAAAAGCTGGAAAATAAGTAGTTCAAGAAACTACCTAATGGAGAAATTCAACTTTCAATACCCCAAAAGCTGGAAAATATGTAGTTCAAGAAACTACCTAATGGAGAAATTCAACTTTCAATACCCCAAATTCTGGAAAATAAATAGTTCAAGAATCTACCAAATGGAGGAATTCAACTTTCAATACCCCAAAATCTGGAAAATAGGTAGTTCAAGAATCTACCAAATGAAGGAATTCAACTTTCAATACCCCAAAATCTGGAAAATAAATAGTTCAAGAATCTACCAAATGGAGGAATTCAGCTTTCAATACCCCAAAAACTGGAAAGTAGATAGTTCAAGAAACTACCTAATGGAGAAATTCAGCTTTCAATACCCCAAAAACTGGAAAATAGATAGTTCAAGAAACTACCTAATGGAGAAATTCAACTTTCAATACCCCAAAAGCTGGAAAATAGGTAGTTCAAGAAACTACCTAATGGAGAAATTCAAATTTCAATACCCCAAAAGCTGGAAAATAGGTATTTCAAGAAACTACCTAATGGAGAAATTCAGCTTTCAATACCCCAAAATCTGGAATATAGGTAGTTCAAGAAACTACCTAATGAAGAAATTCAACTTTCCAATATCCCAAAATCTGGAAAATAGGTAGTTCAAGAAACTACCTAATGGAGAAATTCAACTTTCAATACCCCAAAAACTGGAAAATAGATAGTTCAAGAAATTACCTAATGGAGAAATTCAGCTTTCAAGACCCCAAAAACTGGAAAATAGATAGTTCAAGAAACTACCTAATGGAGAAATTCAGCTTTCAAGACCCCAAAATCTGGAATATAGGTAGTTCAAGAAACTACCTAATGGAGAAATTCAGCTTTCAATACCCCCAAAATCTGGAATATAGGTAGTTCAAAAAACTACCTAATGGAGAAATTCAGCTTTCAAGACCCCAAAATCTGGAATATAGGTAGTTCAAGAAACTACCTAATGGAGAAATTCAACTTTCAATACCCCAAAAACTGGAAAATAGATAGTTCAAGAAACAACCTAATGGAGAAATTCAGCTTTCAATACCCCAAAATCTGGAATATAGGTAGTTCAAGAAACTAGCTAATGGAGAAATTCAGCTTTCAATACCCCAAAATCTGGAATATAGGTAGTTCAAGAAACTACCTAATGGAGAAATTCAACTTTCAATACCCCAAAAACTGGAAAATAGATAGTTCAAGAAACTACCTAATGGAGAAATTCAGCTTTCAATACCCCAAAAACTGGAAAATAGATAGTTCAAGAAACTACCTAATGGAGAAATTCAGCTTTCAATAGCCCAAAAACTGGAAAATAGATAATTCAAGAAACTACCTAATGGAGAAATTCAACTTTCAATACCCAAAAAATCTGGAATATAGATATTTCAAGAAACGACCTAATGGAGAAATTCAACTTTCAATACCCAAAAAGCTGGAAAATAGGTAGTTCAAGAAACTACCTAATGGAGACATTCAACTTTCAATACCCCAAAAGCTGGAAAATAGGTAGTTCAAGAAACTACCTAATGGAGAAATTCAACTTTCAATACCCCAAAAGGTAGTTGAAGAAACTACCTAATGGAGAAATTCAACTTTCAATACCCAAAAAGCTGGAAAATAGGTAGTTCAAGAATCTACCAAATGGAGAATTCAAATTTCAATACCCCAAAAGCTGGAAAATAGGTATTTCAAGAAACTACCTAATGGAGAAATTCAAATTTCAATACCCCAAAAGCTGGAAATTGGGTAGTTCAAGAATCTACCAAATGGAGAAATTCAACTTTCAATACCCCAAAAACTGGAAAGTAGATAGTTCAAGAAACTACCTAATGGAGAAATTCAGCTTTCAATACCCCAAAAACTGGAAAATAGATAGTTCAAGAAACTACCTAATGGAGAAATTCAACTTTCAATACCCCAAAAACTGGAAAATAGGTAGTTCAAGAAACTACCTATTGGAGAAATTCAAATTTCAATACCCCAAAAACTGGAAAATAGGTATTTCAAGAAACTACCTAATGGAGAAATTCAGCTTTCAATACCCCAAAATCTGGAATATAGGTAGTTCAAGAAACTACCTAATGAAGAAATTCAACTTTCCAATATCCCAAAATCTGGAAAATAGGTAGTTCAAGAAACTACCTAATGGAGAAATTCAACTTTCAATACCACAAAAACTGGAAAATAGATAGTTCAAGAAACTACCTAATGGAGAAATTCAGCTTTCAAGACCCCAAAAACTGGAAAATAGATAGTTCAAGAAACTACCTAATGGAGAAATTCAGCTTTCAAGACCCCAAAATCTGGAATATAGGTAGTTCAAGAAACTACCTAATGGAGAAATTCAGCTTTCAATACCCCCAAAATCTGGAATATAGGTAGTTCAAAAAACTACCTAATGGAGAAATTCAGCTTTCAAGACCCCAAAATCTATAATATAGGTAGTTCAAGAAACTACCTAATGGAGAAATTCAACTTTCAATACCCCAAAAACTGGAAAATAGATAGTTCAAGAAACTACCTAATGGAGAAATTCAGCTTTCAATACCCCAAAATCTGGAATATAGGTAGTTCAAGAAACTACCTAATGGAGAAATTCAGCTTTCAATACCCCAAAATCTGGAATATAGGTAGTTCAAGAAACTACCTAATGGAGAAATTCAACTTTCAATACCCCAAAAACTGGAAAATAGATAGTTCAAGAAACTACCTAATGGAGAAATTCAGCTTTCAATACCCCAAAAACTGGAAAATAGATAGTTCAAGAAACTACCTAATGGAGAAATTCAGCTTTCAATACCCCAAAAACTGGAAAATAGATAGTTCAAGAAACTACCTAATGGAGAAATTCAACTTTCAATACCCAAAAAATCTGGAATATAGATATTTCAAGAAACGACCTAATGGAGAAATTCAACTTTCAATACCCAAAAATCTGGAAAATAGGTAGTTCAAGAAACTACCTAATGGAGACATTCAACTTTCAATACCCCAAAAGCTGGAAAATAGGTAGTTCAAGAAACTACCTAATGGAGAAATTCAACTTTCAATACCCCAAAAGGTAGTTGAAGAAACTACCTAACGGAGAAATTCAACTTTTCAATACCCCAAAATCTGGAAAATGTGTAGTTCAAGAAACTACCTTATGGAGAAATTCAACTTTCAATACCCCAAAAGCTGGAAAATAAGTATTTCAAGAATCTACCAAATGGAGAATTCAAATTTCAATACCCCAAAAGCTGGAAAATAGGTAGTTCAAGAAACTACCTAATGGAGAAATTCAAATTTCAATACCCCAAAAGCTGGAAATTGGGTAGTTCAAGAATCTACCAAATGGAGAAATTCAACTTTCAATACCCCAAAAACTGGAAAGTAGATAGTTCAAGAAACTACCTAATGGAGAAATTCAGCTTTCAATACCCCAAAAACTGGAAAATAGATAGTTCAAGAAACTACCTAATGGAGAAATTCAACTTTCAATACCCCAAAAACTGGAAAATAGGTAGTTCAAGAAACTACCTAATGGAGAAATTCAAATTTCAATACCCCAAAAGCTGGAAAATAGGTATTTCAAGAAACTACCTAATGGAGAAATTCAGCTTTCAATACCCCAAAATCTGGAATATAGGTAGTTCAAGAAACTACCTAATGAAGAAATTCAACTTTCCAATATCCCAAAATCTGGAAAATAGGTAGTTCAAGAAACTACCTAATGGAGAAATTCAACTTTCAATACCCCCAAAAACTGGAAAATAGATAGTTCAAGAAACTACCTAATGGAGAAATTCAGCTTTCAAGACCCCAAAAACTGGAAAATAGATAGTTCAAGAAACTACCTAATGGAGAAATTCAGCTTTCAAGACCCCAAAATCTGGAATATAGGTAGTTCAAGAAACTACCTAGTGGAGAAATTCAGCTTTCAATACCCCCAAAATCTGGAATATAGGTAGTTCAAAAAACTACCTAATGGAGAAATTCAGCTTTCAAGACCCCAAAATCTGGAATATAGGTAGTTCAAGAAACTACCTAATGGAGAAATTCAACTTTCAATACCCCAAAAACTGGAAAATAGATAGTTCAAGAAACTACCTAATGGAGAAATTCAGCTTTCAATACCCCAAAATCTGGAATATAGGTAGTTCAAGAAACTACCTAATGGAGAAATTCAGCTTTCAATACCCCAAAATCTGGAATATAGGTAGTTCAAGAAACTACCTAATGGAGAAATTCAACTTTCAATACCCCTAAAACTGGAAAATAGATAGTTCAAGAAACTACCTAATGGAGAAATTCAGCTTTCAATACCCCAAAAACTGGAAAATAGATAGTTCAAGAAACTACCTAATGGAGAAATTCAGCTTTCAATACCCCAAAAACTGGAAAATAGATAGTTCAAGAAACTTCCTAATGGAGAAATTCAACTTTCAATACCCAAAAAATCTGGAATATAGATATTTCAAGAAACGACCTAATGGAGAAATTCAACTTTCAATACCCAAAAAGCTGGAAAATAGGTAGTTCAAGAAACTACCTAATGGAGACATTCAACTTTCAATACCCCAAAAGCTGGAAAATAGGTAGTTCAAGAAACTACCTAATGGAGAAATTCAACTTTCAATACCCCAAAAGGTAGTTGAAGAAACTACCTAATGGAGAAATTCAACTTTTCAATACCCCAAAATCTGGAAAATGTGTAGTTCAAGAAACTACCTAATGGAGAAATTCAACTTTCAATACCCCAAAAGCTGGAAAATAAGTATTTCAAGAATCTACCAAATGGAGAATTCAAATTTCAATACCCCAAAAGCTGGAAAATAGGTAGTTCAAGAAACTACCTAATGGAGAAATTCAAATTTCAATACCCCAAAAGCTGGAAATAGGGTAGTTCAAGAATCTACCAAATGGAGAAATTCAACTTTCAATACCCCAAAAGCTGGAAAATAAGTAGTTCAAGAATCTACCAAATGGAGAAATTCAACTTTCAATACCCCAAAAGCTGGAAAATAGGTATTTCAAGAAACTACCTAATGAAGAGATTCAACTTTCGATACCCCAAAGCTGGAGAATAGGTATTTCAAGAATCTAGCAAATGGAGAAATTCAACTTTCAATACCCCAAACAGTTTGGAAAATATGTAGTTCAAGAAACTACCTAATGGAGAAATTCAAATTTCAATACCCCAAAAGCTGGAAAATAGGTAGTTCAAGAAACTACCTAATGGAGAAATTCAAATTTCAATACCCCAAAAGCTGGAAAATAAGTAGTTCAAGAAACTACCTAGTGAAGAAATTCAAATTTCAATACCCCAAACAGTTGGAAAATATGTAGTTCAAGAAACTACCTAATGAAGAAATTCAAATTTCAATACCCCAAAAAGCTGGAAAATAAGTAGTTCAAGAAACTACCTAATGGAGAAATTCAAATTTCAATACCCCAAAAGCTGTAAAATAAGTAGTTCAAGAAACTTCCTAATGGAGAAATTCCACTTTCAATACCCCCATAGCTGGAGAATAGGTAGTTCAAGAGGAATTGAAGACAAAAAGTACACTCTGTCCCAGGAATATTTGGAGCAGGCGAACGAAAACAAGTGCCTGCGCACATAGTGACTCGAGATGGCTGGACCAATAAACGCGTGAGAAGGAAAGTGAGTGCATGAAGGGGCAAACACGGCTGCATCTAGCAGTCTTTCGCAGCAGCGCGTATTGCTTCGCCCCACCCACTCGCTTTCTTCCCTTCTCTGCCGTTATGCGCGGTATTGCTCCACATACTCCATAGGCAGAGTGTATTAAAAGCACGAATATGAATATATGTCGGAAAATGTTTGAAAATATGGAACTGATATGTCGAAATAAATTTCATATGTGAAATATACGTATTGGAGAATGTAATACATGCAAGAGAAATGGATCACTCAAAATGCTGACCAACGAAGACTTTATTTTCAAATAAAGACACCATAAACGTGACATTTGAATCTTATCGCAAGGTCTTCTTCAGACTTTGAACCAATTTTTTTAGAAAAAAATGAAAATGAAAACAGTATCTTTTAGCTTCTTGCAACGGTTCGCAAAGATAACAGAAATAAACATTAATTTTTAAATTTTTATTTGGTTTATTTTATTTAGCTTTTCTGCCCCTTTTTTTAATCGCAAAGATGAGGATGATGATGAAATTGATGAAGGGATACTCACAATGAACACCCATGCCGGGATTCGACCCCGGAACTTCTGGCCACTCCTCCTAGGAGGTAGGCAAATAAACATTGATTTTAACATCATATGAAGATGTGTATTTACATATAATTTCGTTTCCTGATAATCAGATTTTATAATACTCAAGCGCCCCCGTGGCGGAGTGGTTAGCACGTAGTTTTTATGACGCCAGGGGTCCCGGGTTCGAATCCCGGCCTGGACATGTGTGTTTTTTGTGAGTATCCCTTCATCAACTTCCATCAGATCATCTCTCATCCCATCTTCGCAAATTAACCAAAAGTGGCACAAAAAGCGAAGTAAAATAAAGCAAATGAATGAATCAAACGCCTGATCGAGACTAGCAGTTTACTTGCATTGCATTGTAGCACTGAACTCGACCAGAACTGTACCTAAACCCGCCTTCTCAAACGCGCAGTTCATAAAAGCAGCATATCCAAGCGCATACGGGACACAAACCAACTCTTCGTAGAAACTCTATCCGGTACTTCCGAGGGTGTAAATTTATAAGATTGATAGGTTTAGAATGTTATCGCCAAGTCCAAATAATCACCCCTGACACTTTCTTTTGTTTCCACTAATTATTTCCCCGAGTTCTTTGTCCTCCACCCCTCCCTGGAGTAGTGACGAGACGAACCTGTTCAGATCGAACCGGATCTCGAGTGTTGGACTCGTTCCAAAGAAGAAAAAAATGGTTCCCTCTGCATTCTTTTCTCAGCAAGAAAATGTCTTCCTTGAAGTGATATTTTCACTGCTCCGATCTTGTTTTTACAGTCTTCGCTCGTTAAATTTTTACAGCTCGCGGCATGTATGTTGAAAAACAAAAGAGCGGCGTTTTCCGTTGGATTGAAACCGATGGCGCAGGTAGGGAAAAACCTTGATCGTCCCATTCAAAGGATTGCTATCCTTGATTGAGAAGCAACTGGAGGTGTAACAAGCGGCACTAGCTACATAATTGCGAGTAGAGACGCCTCAAGGTCAAGATCCCAACCCACGCCCTTCTTCCTACCTCTCGTCTGAACGCTGTTGCCTGGCTGCAGTGTTGCCAGTAGCATAGTAGTGATTTCCACTATATCACCTAGTTTTTACCCTAACGTTAGCCTCACCAATATGATTATCATTTATATTATTTGGGTGAATTAATAATACAAAACATATATTAGCACATCTTGTACCGGAAGGTGTACCAGCACTATTAATACCAATTATTGTAGGTATTGAAGTAATTAGAAATTTAATTCGTCCAATAACTCTATCAGTACGACTAGCAGCAAATATAATAGTTGGGCACCTAATAATATCAATAATTGGAAATACAGGAACAATATTAGAAATTATTGGACTTTCAATATTAATTTTAGCACAGATTATATTAATTATCATGCATTATTAATTGCTATTTATTCCAGAGAATCAAAATAACTAATGCCAACAAATCAAAACCACCCATATCACAGCCCATGGCCTGCAGCAGGGGCCGTTAGAGCAATAATATTAACAACAGGCCTAATTAGATGATTCCACCAACAAAATACTATTACTAATAGGGGTAATAACTATACTCCTTACAATAATTCAATGATGACGAGACATTTCAAGAGAAAGAAAAAATCAAGGATTACATACAAATCAAGTTATAATAGGCCTACGATGAGGTATAATTTTATTTATTATTTCAGAAGTACTATTTTTCGTGTCATTCTTTTGAGCATTTTTCCACAGAAGTTATCCCCAACAATTGAACTAGGAATATTATGACCACCAAAAGGAATTACCCCATTCAATCCAATACAAGTACCTTTATTAAATACAGCAATTCTGCTAGCATCAGGAGTAACAGTAACATGAGCCCATCATAGTCTATTAAGAGTCATTAAAAGTTACAATTTAAAGTCACGCAACCGAGATTTTGAACGTACGTAACTTTTGTACAAAAAGAGATATAGCCATGAACCTTGCACTGGATATTTCCTTTGTCTATGTGGATGTTTCCTTAAACGTTAAACAAGAAAGTGATTCTCTACATGAACGTTCAGTATGGAGGGGGGGAGGGAAGTCAGTAAGGTGTAAAAAAAAATCTGTACAAAGTGAATACAAGACAGCTATGGACCCGCTTGCAATAATTTTCGATGTGTATGAATGATTTGATTTACTTCATTTTACTTCGCTTTTTGTGCCACTTTTGACTAATTTGCGAAGATGGGGATGAGTGATGATGTAATGAAATTGATGAATGGACACACAAATATCCATGCCCAGGCCAGGATTCGAACCCTGGACCCCTGGCGTCGTAGCGCGATGTGCTAACCACTCTGCCACAGGGGCCGGAAATGTTGTTGTGATGTGTATGGATGGTCCGTGGCGAAATACAAAAAGAACGATATTTTTTAACGCATTTTAATGTTTCCTGCAGATTAAGTATGATACGTTCACAAAAGATATGTTTTTTTTTTTACGTATTATGAGGTGTACTGGCAACATTGGTCGTGTCAGGTATGCCCGACATCTGGCTATGTTATTCAATCAATGCCAAGAGAAAATGAAAGATTTGAAATTTGTTGTAGGTTAATTTCTTGTGCGTTGTGCCTATGTCGTTGCTTCATAATCAAGAAGTCACGGGTTCGATACCCGGTGGAGGTGGCTCGTATCCCACTTTTGAACTATGAGTCCAGTACCGACCAGCCTATCTGTGTATAAAGTGGACTTCAACTAACTCATTTCTTCTTCTCTCTGTCTCTCAATGCGCCTCTGTGTGCTTGTGTTGAAAACATGGTAATTTACGAACTGGTAGCCATTACACGTTTGAGTTTCCTTCAGAGTAAAACATATCTCTATCCATGCGTGGTGGTGTCCATGAGTGCGTATTTGTGTGCGTGCTTAATCATATGCGCGTAAGTGTGCGTGCGTGTGTGTGCGAAATGAGTTAGGAAGAAAGCAATATAAACACTTAGGCAGGAGAACGTAAATGTTAACAAAGTGTAAGCCAAACATTGCCGGGCGAAAGGCAGGAAATTTCCTCCTAAACGTGTTTCTCGGTGGTTCTGCAGTTTGTCGCTTGGCAGCGCCACTAAAGCTTTTTTTTTTCGCCGTATCTTCAACCTAGTTAATGTCTATGTGCCACACAGTGTTGCCACATGAAGGGGAATTTCGATGAAAAATATCACAATTTCAGGGAAATTTTAGGACTTTCGTCTCTACATTATTACAATTTATGTTAAGTTCCAGTTTCATATTCACATTTTTTTTCTGTTCCTTCTTATTTTTGCTCTGAAGCCTGCATCTATTTATATTTCTTTTAAGCTTATTGTACGTTGCTTTCTTTTCTGTATCTTCATATAATTGTAACGATGAGAATGAACGATTTAATTAATTCCTGACTATGATTCAAGCCTGGGACATCTGACCAGAAAGCGATGAAGCTGACATGTATGTGAAAAATTTGTGTAATATTTTTTTATTCATACGAACGTGGACCAACGGAAATTTTACTACTGCTACTGATGCTGCTGCTACTACAACTACCACTGCTAATAATAATAATAACAATTATTATTTTATTGTTATTATATGTATTTGTTTAGGTGAAGGGAAATTGTGGTCCAAAACGGGAAATTGTGCCCCTTGGAAAGGGAAATTGTGTCCTCAGATTTTAGCAACACTGGTGCCACACTCAATAGGGACATTGACTGACCACATACTGTATGTAACCACGCTCTGTTGTTACTTAAATGTACGTTTTCTTCTTTCTTGAAAATGTTGTCTCGTGCCAGGGAGTGCGCCCATTAGAGGGGAGGGAATTTCACATGTGGTGTAAAGATTAACCTCATTAGAGAACTTCGTCGTTTGGGAAACAGATGGTCGTTCAGATTATTCTACTAGTGTGAACCTTAATGCAAGGTTGCCAACTAGTTTTCCCATCCTTATATTGAATTATTGTTTTAAGTCCACTTTATGCACAGAAAGGCTATTCGAGACTGGACCTACAGTTTGAAGTGGTATCCGAACCACTATGTGCCTCCACAGGGAATCGAACCCGGAACCCATTGCGCAATCGGGGAAGAACGATCCTCATAGTCAGCGTTAGTCTAGAAGAGCGTGAAGCTATCTAAGACTATGGATTATTAAAACTATGTAATAAATTGAATTCCATCCGTAGAGCTCTTGTTGAGTTAGGGCCGGAAGGGTGAAGCGACTTGCAGCCCTAGCTGGCAACCCCTTGGAAAGATGACCTTTCGTTTGAGGTTTAACAGCGATAAGAGGAAATTCTTTCTTTTCAACCAAGTAACTGTAACTCAGATACGATTTGAAAGAAGTCGCTGTAAGTCAGTTTACTTGTTGAACCAAATAACTGTATCAGTTACTATTTGAACCAAGTAACTGCGACTCAGTTACTTTTTGAACCAAGTGACTGCAATTCAATTACTTTCTGAACCAACTGAATACAATTCAGTTACTTTCTGAACCAAGTGACTGCAAAGCAGTTACTTTTTGATTTGAACCAAGTGAATACAATTCAGTTACTTTCTGAACCAAGTGACTGCAATTATTTTACTTTTTGAACCAAGTGACTGCAATTCAGTTACTTTTTGAACCAAGTGAATGCAATTCAGTTACATTTTGAACCAAGTGACTGCAATTCAGTTACTTTTTGAACCAAGTGAATGCAATTCAGTTACTTTTTGAACCAAGTGAATGGAAAGCAGTTACTTTTTGAACCAAGTGACTACAAATCGGTTACATTTTGAACCAAGTGACTTCATATCGGTTACTTTTTAAACCAAGTGACTGCAACTCAATTACATTTTGAACCAAGTGACTGCAACTCAGTTACTTTTTAAACCAAGTGACTGCAACTCAGTTACATTTTGAACCAAGTGACTGCAACTCAGCTACATTTTGAACCAAGTGACTGCAATTCAGTTACATTTTGAACCAAGTGACTGCAATTCAGTTACATTTTGAACCAAGTGACTGCAATTCAGTTACATTTTGAACCAAGTGACTGCAATTCAGTTACTTTTTAAACAAAGTGACTGCAATTCAGTTACTTTTTAAACCAAGTGACTGCAACTAAATTACATTTTGAACCAAGTGACTGCAACTCAGTTACATTTTGAACCAAGTGACTGCAACTCAGTTACATTTTGAACCAAGTGACTGTAACTCAGTGACTTTTGAACCAAGTTGAACCTTTATACCAGAAGCAGACCAGCACTTCAACAAATGTTATTTCCCCTTTGAGCACATGACCTTGCGTTCTCGAGATTTATGGCTTTTCGATGATTCACGTACCAGTGTTGCCACTCTAAGAGCAGAATTTCCTTTTCTGAGGTAAAGATTTCCCTTTGGATCTATTTTTCCCCTTCGTATAAAAAAAATTGAAATGTTCGTTCACAAAAGTTACCCGTAGAAAACATCAACCTACAAATATTAAGATTGACTGATTGAATGAAAATAACAGAAAAGGAGGTTATTGATATCAGATTGTACACAAATAGGGAAAATTTTGGAAGTTTTATGAGAATGGTTATCTCGTTAGGTTTATACTTGTGATATTAGAATATTTTTTTAAACTTAAGACATTAATTATTCCCAGTCCAAATTATAATTATTGTGTTGGGATTAATTTAGACGCATGAGCCCGAAATGCTCCTACCTTGAGATAAATAAATAGGTATTTTTTTTTTCATTTGCGGAAACAGTATTTCCCAATAGATTGAATGTAAAATGTGAACCTAATATCTTCAAATTACCATGCAATTTTACAAAAAAATCCCTTTTTTACCCTTTTCACCTAAGATTTTACCTCAAATTGCCTGTATGTGGCAACACTGCCACGTGAATCTCCTTTTTCTCGTTTCCAATCTTCTCTTCTCATAATATTTGCTCTGTTTCCCTTCCTCTGACGTCAATTGTTTTGCTGGAAGAATCCCTGGGAGGGAAGGCATATAGATCTTCTGCCAGGGCCGGCGGGCGGTCTGCTCCAGGTGTGAGTCAGGTAGAAACAAAAATGGCCGCCATGTTCTTTGGCCCCCGCGATAAGGAAGACATCTGCTGAGCTGCCTTTTTGGCTTGCTTTCCTTCCACGCGTAAACAATCGGCCCACCTGTCACACGTCATGTGACCGCCCACGGGACGGGGAAAGTTGGTGGAATTTCGAAGTTCGAATAGTAATCTCTTTCCAATGACGAAGCATAGAGTAGAATCTCGTTAATACGCACCACGCGAGATAGTGAAGGTCGGTCTTGTTAAGCCCACTTTAGAAGAAAGCATTTTGATTAGCATTTTTCTTAACATTTGTGCCATGACCAAAAAGCTTCCGTATAAAGTGAGAAATCTTATGACATCGTTCATGGCATTTCTCAAGGATTGGATCGGTCCGTATCATTTTTCGTAGCGTAACCAATCAGAAGCGAGCTCTAGGTCACGAGCGCAGTTGTAATGGCGGCCGCGTGAGATGTAAACAACGTATCACCTCACACTTTTAAACGACGATAACTATTCAACCGAGAGGAATATCGCTTCGCATTAAATGGTTTTAGGTAGAGAAGAATGGCGCTGATTAAATGCATACTTTACAACGTTTACTGTACACGTATGGAAGAATACTTTAGCTTTTTAAATTGTAAAAACCGTGCACTCGCCATATATGGTGTAACTCTATGTGCCTATCGTTCTGTATGTATCATACTATAGATGTCTGGCGATGCGGGTGTATAACGTTTGCTTCCTGGTGTACTTCACATCCGGTTTATTCTCATTTCTCCCGAAGTAAGTGCTCAATCAATAATGGTAAAGTAAACGATTTGAGATACAATGTAATCTTCAAGAGCTATCTGCTATAAGATTTTTGGAAGCATTTACACAGCATGTATGCTAAGCAAAAATGTTAAAGGGATTTTTTCGTCTATAGCTGGCTTTAGTTCAGTGAGCTTGAAAACATGATTGATGAATTTGTTTCATTTTAATTCGCCTTTGTACCAGTTGTAACTAAGCACTAACAATGGTATTAAGTACCGTATCCCCAGTTTACTCAACCCGCCCGCCCCTGATTTTACGCTAAACTTTGTTGCGTTAAGTCATTGCTTTGTGGACTGAACATCACGACATGGATGAACATTCGAAATACCATCATGACATATTTGCCTCCCTCTCCCCTCTCTCTCTCTCCCTCTGTGTGTGTGTGTCTGCCTTCCTCCTTGACGGAGTGGTTAGCACAGCGCACTACGAAGCCAGGAATCCAGGGTTCGAATCCCGGCCTGGGCTCAGGTTTTCTTTGTGAGTGTCCCTTCATAAATTTGAACGTATCATCACTCATCCTCATCTTTGCAGTTATCCATGGCAGAGAATACTTAAGAACCTAATTCAATCAACTCTTTCTCGCTCTCGCTCTTTCTCTCTCTCTCTCTCTCTCTCTCTCTCTCTCTCTCTCTCTCTCTCTCTCTATTTCTATTTCTAGCTAGTTCTTCCTTCCGTGTTGATGAGGATGAATGATGAATGATACAACATGAAATGGATGAAGAGACGATCACACAAAGACACGTGGACACGACACAACACGGCCCCCACAAAGGAATATATTGGCTGTGCGCCAGAAGTGGAAAAGAGGTTGGTATTTGGGTGTCTTCACAAAAGGTCACCCCTTATACCCGGATGTATTAGTAAAGTAGCTCCATTCGATTACTACATGATTTTTTTGGTCAATATTCTTCACCTAGTTATCATTACAGCCGACATCCGTGGCGGAGTTGTTAGCCGATTGCGCTACGAAGCCAGAGGTCCCGGGTTCGAATTCCGGCCTGGTTTTGGATATTCTTTGTGATTGCCGCTTCATCTATTTCATCACATCTTCCAAAAGTAAGTGGCAGAGAAGCGACGCTGAATAACAAGAATCAAATCAAAATCATTATAAAAAAATGTTTCCTACAATTTACAAGACTCAGGTATTGTGGTTGTTGACGCAGATTGCACAACTGCAAGAAACGGAGAATGGCGAGGAGCGGGGAACCGGAAGTTGAAAAGCTGCCGGAAGTTACGCAGCGCCCATCCTCCATTAACCCCGGCGCAGCCACAAAACACACCACCGAACGATGCTCAACGGATGCAAAGGCCTCACAGAAGTCACTCTGACGGAGAAATTGCCCGTGTCACGTGAGATTGATTACGTGTAGCTTACGGAGGGTATGGAAATGCATGGAAAGGCCCATAAATCATGTCCTATGATCATTGCGGGCGGGAGCGGCATTTGCACGCGACAAAGGACCCCGGAGGAGCGAGACGGATGGAATTGACTCCCTCCGCTTAACGATCTCGCAGCTTGTTTGCGTAGCTACGAGGGTGGAAGGGGTGATAGCAGCAGCTCTAAGGACATGAATGTGTTCCAACAAAATTAAATGAAGCTTCCAATGGCGAGATATTAGTGCAAGGAATTAAATAAAACTTCAGGAAGCGAAAAAATAGCTCTACAAGTAAAATAAAACTTTCTGTAGCGAGATACCAGTGGTAAATATTTTTTTATAAAAATTCAGGAAACGAGATAACAGCTCTAAAAATCTAAAAATCAAATAAGGCTTCAGTTAGCGAGAAACTAGGTGCAGAATATTGAACAGGACATTCAGGAAATAATACCGGGTGTCCCAGAAGTCTTTCCCTCATTACAAACTTTATTCATATCCGCTATATGCAAGGTAGTGATGTGAAACTGGTGCCAAAATGTTGGAAAACTAACCAAGTTTGTTTGTTCCAGGTTTGAGTAGCGTGGCTGTAGTGTAGCAGTGTTAGTGCCCAGAAAACCGGAAATGTTCACAAATCAGGAAAAAGCTCAGCATGTTCTCTGGTATCACGAGAGCCGGTCACCATTAACAGTGCAGAGGAACTTTCAAATGTACAGAATTCTTTCGTCTAGAATATCTGCCATCAATAAGTTGGTATTTAAAAAATGGATTTTATCTTCGTTCCCAAATCCTGTCAAGTCCAAGAAACATTGTATGGAAAGATGCCACCCGATGTCAAGAGCATTAATTCCGCATTCCTTGGCACTGACACTTCTACACTACAGCCACATTACTGAAACCTGCAACAAATAAACTTGGTTAGTTTTCCAACATTTTGGCACCACTTTCACTTCTCTACATTACATATAGCGGATATGAATAAAGTTTGTAATCATTGAAAGACTTCTGGGACACCCGGTATAATAGTATTTAGAAATTTTGTAAAATTATTGTTGTTATTCCAGTGCCACATTTTCACCTAGAGGTGAAAATTTGAACTATTTTGAACATTCGCTTCCCCATAGTCTCTATACTAAGTTTCATAGCAACCCGAAGCTTCGAACGGACTCCAGATGGCTTTGAGTAGGGGAATTCTAGTTCTGAGCAGCTCGTACTGCTTCTGGAATTTCACTATACCTTAGTTAAGCACTCTTTAGGTGCAACAAAGTGTAATGGCTGCAGGTGGGTCACAATCTGCCTAATGGTAATGTATAGGGAGCGGAAGTTGATGACCTAAAGAAAATAGGCATATGACCTATAGAATGTCCTAAAAAATGGGAAAATATGCAAAAAATGACCATTAAATTTGTTAGTTTCAGATTAAAAATTGAAATGAAAAGAAAATTAAACAAAATGCAATCTTGCTTTAAAAAAAAAGCACCAAATGATACCACATGCACATTCAATTAAAACATGCAACGAGGATTTCCAATGGAAACAACAGAATAAATGTAAAACAATTTAATGAAAAAGTCGTATACACTAAATGATTTGGTGTAAAATGCATTAATTTCCCAGTTTGCCTGAGACGGACACCTGGTGGTTTCAGGGCCTCCACGACGGCGCCTTGTAATAAAGGAGTCCCGGATTCGATACCCGGTGGAGGCACAAGTGGTTCGGATCCCACTTTAAACTGTAGGTTCAGTCCCGATTAGCCTTACTGTGCATAAAGTAGACTTAAAACACCAATTCATCAACCTGGTGATTTCCCTCGACACAACAAAGACTGTCACCAGTTCAGCATTTCTTTTGCTCGTAAATTGCAATCCTGCGAGATATATATAGGCTTATGTTTACCTTGGTGAAAAGACTCAAGAATATTACCAAAATAAAAGTAATGACAAAATATGACTAAACAATACACCGAATATTTAAAAAATGACGGAAAAATGACGAAAATCGATGAAAATGACCTAAAACCTGAAAACTGGCAAAAAATGCAAAAAAATGCACTTTAAAATTACCTTTTTTGGGTTCAAGACGAAGTGTAATATTGTGTATATTTAATGGGCATCGTGTCCGAGATGTCAGAAAAGAGATGACATTTCATCAACTTCCTCTCCCTAGTAATATACATTTGGGGCATTACATTGTCACGGCTGGGACACGCGGACTGCATTTTCGATATCAAAGTAATTATTCTACTGATAGTTAAGCAACATTATTCTTACAGTTCTGTGCAATGAAATATGAAACTTAACACTGTTGATTGAACATAACTAACCTTAATATACTTTGCCAGATTTATAAGTGAACAATTTTTTGTCACAGGGGTTGACAGACGAAACAACGCCCCTTTACTTAATAAGAAATTTATTTTAATTTCTGTGAATTGTCAAATGATGAAAAATAAATAATTTAAGAAAAATAGTCTAGTGGAATTGAGGGGGAAATGGAACAGTTAAAGGAGATGTTAATTGTTTATTGGTGTCAAGGGGGGGACACACAAAAAACCAAAAGTAATTAAAAAGTTCAAATAAAATAACAATACCTTCTACCTTCTAACTTAATTATGTATAATACTTGATTCTTTATGCAAATGACAATTTAGATTGTTCAGTCACAAGATAGGGTAAAGTTACAGTATTGTGTTTAATTTTAAAAGTTGGGGTACTTTCACATGGAAGCCCCATTTACTGTTTACACGACTCTATCCAGTAAAGAAATGGCATTTCCTCTCTAAAGTAAAATTCCCACTGCGCACAGACAGGGTTAATCCTTAATTATTTTTTTATGACTAAGGTAGCATCGTTTGTCACAATTTGATGACAGGTTGCCACGTCAAGTAATCGATATTATTCCCGATATGAAGTTAGAGTTAAGCCGGGGTCAAATACATGTTGTGTGTCCATGTGTCAAGCGTTCGTGACATGCTGGATCTCCCGGCATCAGTGCTGAAAGCCAAATTCTTCTACTGAAACGTGTGTGTGATATAATTGAAAAAGTGTCGCACTAGTTAAGAAGCTCTGTCCCTCGGGGTGAATTCGACCATGGAAGACTTGGCTAGCCAGATTGGACGAATTCATATGATAAAGGTAGGTGGGTAGAGAAAGAACTCGCGTGAAACTATGCTGAAGGTATCAGATCAGTATAGCATTTGTTCTTCTTCCTCTTGCAGGTCTGGGTAACCAAGACCTGTTCTGCGACTACAGAAATTGATCATTCCATCGGTGATATGGTCTTTCTAAATTTATTTTTCCTTTTGGCCTGTAATTTAATAACTTTCAAGGCAAACGGCTGTCTGGCATCCAGAACATGTGGATGGCACTTTAAGTGATATATTTTTTAATATCTTCCTCCATTGATTGCTTCGACCTTCCATTTGTTTCGCATTTCTTCACTTCTAATTTTGTCTCATAAGGTTACTCCATTTAAAGAGCGCAAAAATCTCATTTGTGCATAGGGGAGAGTTGCCTAAATTGGACCAGTTGGTACTATTTTGCTTCTGCATCAAAAACAAGACACAGAAAAAAAACGAAATTGTAGGTATGAGAAGCACAAACTATTAGCTTTCACTTCATATATGTATTTCAACAAAAAATGCAGAGGGTACATAAACGAAAGTAGTGACATCGGTCCATTATAGGCAACTGGTTTCCTAACTTGGACCACAGGTTGCTTAGGTTGGACCGCTCACAAAAGGCATGTACGTATGTATGTCTACGGTATCTAGACACCTGCAGCACTCACTGCACACACCATTGTGGTATTTACTCCACGTTCGCCGCTTGTAACAGCACCTACCTGTGATTTTCCTTTCTTTGCTACAATTTTTTGTGGACGTTTTTGGACTGTCCATCTCTGTCCACAGCCTATACTCTCCCCGGTCCAATTTGGGAAACACGTGGTGGTCCAACTTAGGCAATTATACCCCGTTAATAAAAATATGACGCTACATGAACATACGCAACTAAACCATAGTTTTACCACATGTAGTTAGTGGTTAATGAATGGCACTTTTATAATATACTACAGGACATTTGATTACTTACCCCTAGTCTACACAAGAGCTTAAGATCCGAAGCACAATAATTGCAACACGAACAATGGAAACACAATAACAGCTCTCCTACTTCGTCGAACGTCTCTAGTTGACTGACCATTCAGTCATTTGTACATGGCACTGACGCCAACCAGTAGTGCCAACTCACCTGTTTCAAATACTCGTCTATAGGCAAAAACAAAGGCGGTCCAACTTAGGCAGCGGTCCAATTTCGGTAACTCTCCCCTAATTTATTCTACTTGAAAAGAGTCTTCATTAGAAGCTACCATGTTCTGTCCGTAGTAGACAATTTGCACGGATACTCTTTCCTGATCGCATTCCGCTAGCAGCCGTCATCCCTATTGTCCTACTGGACTCATCAAGTCGGCTTCCCAGGATATACAAAATAACATTATTCCCGGTGTTTCATCAGATTTAGCGAATCCGATAGGCTATGGTCAGTTTCCATAATAAAACATAGTAATTTTGCTTCTGTTATTATTGTAATGCAAAAGCGAAACAAGCATCTCCCCTGATTCATCATTATGTTTGTTATTTTTTTTTACTTTCTATTTGTGCCACATTTGGTGCACAAGTGACTGCGTCAAATTATGCAATTAAAGGAAGTAAAAGGTGAAAGATAGAAATTCGGACTATTGATGCTATTTAATAAGGAATCTGACCCTGTTTTGGAAAACAAATACCTGTCGATGATGGTGCACGGTCGCTCCACACTAGCTCGCAATAATCGAAGCCTCCTCCCTGTCTCAACACAATCCAATCAAGCACTGACTATTCTCCCCCAACTTCTCGCCTATAGCATTCTCCGTCCTTGTGGAAGTCGGGGCCAAACACCTTTTCATCTGCTGACTTAACATTGCATACGCAAGTGGCGAGCTAGGGCAGGCGATCATGCAGCACAGAGCCTTGTTAGTGTTCACAAATGCAGTCCAGGGTGTACTAAGTGCAAGAGAAGTTAATCTTTTGGTACATTTAGGAAGTGCAACACTTTTTACCCTACATCAACTTTTATTTAGGACCTAGAAGTTAATGAGCTGGTAACTGTTAGCAATGACCTGCATTTTACCTAAGGTATACCACGGAAAAACCTCCAGTATGAGAAAATATCAAATCAATAAGACTCTCTTTGCATTTTCTTCAATTGAACATTGAAGATAAGTGGAAATAGGTCTATATCCTCTCATATTAGACATATGCGGTGCCATCTGCGTCTTTCAGAGGCCTCCCAAATAACGTAGACCAAGGAATTTGCCCCGAAAGAAAAATTCTTCATTGCAACTCCGACGACAGCCAATCGAATATTCCTCTTCTCGTTCCTGACGCGAGATTCAAATCTTGACGTCTCCGCCTGACGCTGATTGGCTCGATTTGTTTCTCGGGACTCTTCCGTCCTCGCTGGTGAATCCATCTCGAAAATTATTCTAATTCGAAAGATGACGGAGGGGGAAGATGTTTTTGCAACATCGAGTCTAGACCAAATTGAGCGATGCCAAATAACCGAGAATGCTTGGGAATTATTCATCGTCCTGAAGGGATCGAATAATTGCGATGTAACAATATTGATACATGAGTTGCTACGCGAATGATAGCCGACCTCCGTCACGGATTTGTTAGCATTGCACGCTACGATTCCAGTAGTCCCGGGTTCGAATCCCGACCAGACATAGGCGCTCTTTGTGAGTGTTCTTTCATCATAGCATCGCTCGTCCTCATATTCGCAATTGGCCAAAAGTTGCGATGTAAAATAAGAGCAATCAATCAAACTGGTCTCTACGGATCTTTTAAATAGATTTCTCATATTCCAATACTGTATTAATGATTTTCTTGTTCTACAGGGTGTTAAACACAGGTGTCACAGAGAACAATGTCAATGAAATTTTAGTTGTGGTATTGGCAACACTGCTTTCATGGTCACAGACAGCACTGTCTGGTATCCCTGCGCTCAAGGTCGCGTGGAGCATTTCAGTTGTGAAGCCATGGCCGATGTGAGTGATTGCATTTACACAGTTGAGGAACCGTTAGAGGCATGTGTGTGTGTGTGTGTGTGTGTACAACACGATGGAGCACATACAGATCCACTGGATACATAGTTCGTATATGTAAAGCCCGCATCACACGGAACTGGATTACCAGTAGGTATGTCCTAGTTGGCGCTGGACTTGCTATCAATTTGCTAGTTTTCGCCTCACACGATACTTATCAGCGTACTTGTCGATAGACTTTTGTTCCCATACGAGGGAAGTTGTAATGGCGGCCGCGTGAGAAGTAAACAATGTATCACTTCACATTTTTAAAAGCCGATAACTATTCAACCGAGAGGAATAACGTTTCGTATAAAACGTTATTAGGTACAAAACAATGGCGCTGCTTAAATACATACTTCACAACGTGTACTGTACGCGCATGGAAGAATATTTTAGTTGTTTCAAATGTAAACACCGTGCACTCGACATAGATGGTATAACTCAACGCGCCTTTCATGCTGGAGTAACACTCGGAAACCACAGACAAAAATGCTCCTTTGCACACTCACAGATTATCTTCACGTGGCGAAACTTTGCTCTGATTGGCTGTTCCACAGAATCCAGTCGAGGAAAGCAAGTAGCAATTAGAACATGTCCTATTCCTCCAAACCAGTCAAGCAGTCAGCCAGGCGGCCATGATTGCTATCTAGAAAGTTAGTTCAGCGCGAACTAGGGCTACTAGAAAGCCAGTTCCGTGTGATAGGGGCTTAAGTACTGAACTATAGTATGTACTAAATAAATAAACTAAAATTACACTCACATTGCTCTCTGTGATACTCAAACCTAGGGGTACGCGGACTTCTTGGACACACTGTACAACAATTTAATAATGTTTGTTGTAGGAACAGTTATATTACCATTTGTTGGGTCTTCGTAAATGGTTACGGGTGTGTAATGGTGGCTTTACCCTAAACACCCCAACCTCCTTCCACTGCATCTTGACGACTAACGACGTTCCGGCGTCTGGATACACAGCCAGTATAATCCTGTGTGGAGCTTGCGTTGTCTTGTTTACATGGTGTTGTGATTGTCCCTTCTATTTCGTCTTATCACCATTCATCTTCATGTTCGCTATTAGTCCAAACGGACTGAAGAGCGGTGTAAAATAAATCAAATCGAATAAAGCAAGCACCGAGAGCAATGCACCAACTCATGTATTCTTGTCGTTCCGCATGGCAATCAAACGACCAACAAACTGGACCGCTTCAGCTCTAATCATTCAATCCTTGTAATGCTGCTGTTGGCTAATCGCGACGATGAGGATGAGTGATGATATGATGAAATTGATGAAGGTACACTCATGCACTGTAAAAAATGTTGGTGTTAAAACAACACAGAGTGTGGTCCCTGGAGGTATACACCACATTTTGGTCAACATTTAACCTCAGTGGTGTCAAGAAGGTGTTGATTGTAACCGAGTCCGTGTCGTTTGCGCCGAGGCTTCTTATCGGTTCATTTGCGCCGCGACATATGTCAAGACCTTCCTTGGTGGGTTTTCACACAATCCGGAGTGTCATTACCGCCGCGCGCACGTGTGTCTATGACGTTTCCCAGCTGTAGCTGTGTTTATCTTCGATTGAAAAGGAAGTATTTATAATATTTTTGACGATTTTATGTAGTGTACAATAATTAAGTGTAACAGACTGGCATATTTATGTTGCTTCCAAAGTGTACATATACGTAGTACTTATATAATATTTTTGACGATTTTATGTAGTGTATAATAATTGTAATAGACTGGTACATTTATGTTGCTTCCAAAGCGTACTTGTAGAATGCTTGCAAATATTTTAACAATACTGTATTTACAATGTTTTTTAACGATTTTATGTAGTGTATAAATGATTAATAGTTAATAGGCTGATTTATGTATTTTGTGTTGTGGAATAAAATTGATACAAGTAATCCTGTGTAACGTCTTTTGAAATAAGCAAAGAAAAGTCATATTTGACACCCTGGATAGGTTTAACATTTCAGTGTAAACACAGCTGTGCAACGTCATAAACACACGTTTGTTTGTTTGATTTCATGCACTATGCACCATGTTCCCATAAACACACGTGCGCGCGGCGGTAATGACACTCCCGATTGTGGGAAAACCCACCAAGAAAGGTCTTGACATATGTCGCGGCGCAAATGACTCGGCGCAAACGACACGACACCATTGTAACCATTTATCTGTATTATTTCAACACTAGTGAGGTTACACGTTGACCAAAATGTGGTGTAGACCTCCAGGGACAACACTGTGTGTCGTTTTACCACCAACATTTTTTAGTGTGAAGACCGGGATTCCAACCCGGGAACGCCAAGTCTCGTCTCGTATCGATATCATGCCTATGAGGTAGAGAGCACAGATAGCTGACCCCCTCCCTTCCCCCTTTAAAATCCTCCATTTGTAAATTTGCTGGATTTGCGAGATGCTAGTCTGTTCAGAGTAGTAGGCTTTCTTTGCTTGCATTTGTACCTACGTTTTGCCCTTTAAAGAAAATACCCATTTTTCCCTTGTCCGCCCAAAGTTTCCCTCGTCGAGGGATATTTCTCTCCACGGTCTCCATGCCCTTCCCCCACCCTCTCCACTTAATCGGTCGATTGAAAAAGCAAGCGACTTGTTGACGTAACCTGCTTATATTCGAGCGGGCAGCGTTGGACACTCTTGAGAGCTTAGGCCATGAAGCGAACATCCACCAAACCCCGGACTCTGCGGTACGAAATAATTGAAGCCCGCTTCTTTACTGAATGCTCATAGAAGATGGCTTATAAATGAAAAAATAGGACAAGGGACAAAGTTTGACAGACGACACAAAGCACGCTGAGGCTATTGTTAATTAAGTTTCCGTGGCATTTGATAGAGGCGCAGTCAGTGCTTGAGGATTAACCTGTGCCTATGGAACCCAGCACAACAAATATAGATGGTGGTTGCCTAACGTGCAGGAGTTGAAAGCGGGGTTGCCAGTGCTTGGAACAGATTAAAGCGGAGTCCGGACCACTTGTGTCTACGTTACCACTACGCCATCCATCTAAAAAAAGAAAAACATATACTGTCGCACAAGTTGCCAAGACTTGGACTGTTCCATTTGGAACAAAGAAAGGGAGGAAAAAAGGGCTGTTCCACCATCTGATAGGGGGGGGGGAGTGTGATAATTTACATTGACATTTCTTAACATTTTATTTTTTCTCTCTAAAATGGCAAAAGGCCCAAATGTTTCTTTTTCCTTTTTCTTATATTAATATATGTATTCAGGTACAAGGTGCTTAATTTATTTCTGGACTGATGCTTTTTTGATATAAGCCTATTTTTAAAGTTGCGGATTTGGAATTTTTTAGTATTTAACTCGTTATATCTGCTAACAGCATCAATATCCAAGTAATGTGCTATGTCAGTTAGCTTGTCCTAATAGGGAGCTTCCATGGCCAGTAAACATATTTTTGTGGTACTGTTGCGTAGCCAAGACAACAAGAGCAGAAAACAGGCAAAAAGTGCATTTTGGACATTTTTTGTTGCCGCATAACAATAGAAAGCAATAATCGCCCATCAAAACTATTGAGTGTTTATGAGCTGTCAGTCTTATATTAACAGTATATAAAAACAAAAGTTTGTTTGGAATGTTGTTGCTTTCCAAAGATGCAACACACCAAACTTACCCATATTTCACTTGTCATGAAAAATAGAGGGTATGACCTTGAATTTCAACATTTTCTAGAGGAGGGGAATTTTTTTGTAGGGTCTCAAAATTGCACATTATTCATTTTCAATGGCCTACTTCAAGATATGAAAAAATCAAGCCAAACAAAAAAATACAACTATCTCACTTTGTCTGAATTTTAAAATAATTGCTCAAAGTTTTTAGCAGTATACAAACTGGGTGTAAAACATGCTACGTGACATTTTGGTAATTTTTTAGTTACAAAAGTCTGCCGTCCTTCAATTTTCGAATGAAGTTCCCATGTCATACAATATGTATTGGATTCAGTGAAGCCTTCTGAAATTGGTAAGCCCAAAACAAAACATTTTATCCACAGTATAGCATCTAATTATCTTCTTTTTTTTTAATTAACTCAGAAATGACCAAATTGTCACTTACCATGTTTTACACCCGAACCCTTCAATTCACAAAAGCATTGTAAACAAAACAAAAAATACAATTATATGCGGTACTGTACGTTTGAATATAATCATTACAGTACGCGTTTGATATTTTTTTGTTTTAAAAATGCTTTATTGTATGTCAGTCATGGGAAGATCATCATCGTCATTGTATTTGAATTAATCCATTTTAGTGGAAACATGGTCTCCACTTAACCTTTCACGAAATTTGGTGTATACCCTGTGCACATTTTGGGACTACAGAACTGGCAACACCTTCGCCATCACTCCGTTCCTCAATTATTCACGACAGGCCCCGGCATTGCCACCAGCACACCTGTGCCACCAATGACGACAGCCACAGAAGAACTCCACGTTCTCGGGTGTCGGTCATGGGCGCTGTTTCCCGTCCACAATACAACCTAAGGATACTATTTATAAGCCTATTCGTCTTCGTAGCCTTCCCTGTCCACCCACCGCCCCTGCTTGTGAAGGTGCAATGTTCAAAATAGGCTTGGCTGTAACAAAAGCACTCGCCTCCACAAATCACCACCCTGTCGTTACCATTATCTACATGGTGAAATATATTTATTTGAATATTGACTGACTGCAACCTTTACATCAATAAAGCGAAGGATTGCTGTCGCTGACAACTTGTGTTCGTCGCATTTTTAACTTTTATGGTTTAATCTGGATGTGTAGAATGCAGAGTGAAATGATATACGATACTTGGCTAAATGGTAATGGCACTTCCAGAGGTCCCAGGTTCGAACCCTGGTCAGAGGGGGTCCCGTCATGCATTTCATCACGTCATTCCCATCGTCGCCATTAAAAAGAGGCAGAAAGGCGACGTAAAATAAAAAAGAAATATAGATACGATGGAACTCTATTCAGCATTTTCATTGGTTGCGTTTTGTATGATAACGCCCCTTGTTTGGTTTAAGGAGAACTGTTTTCTTATCCTGATTTTCAGAATAGGTTCTTTTCTGCCACTTTTGGCTAATCGCGACGATGAGGGATGATATGGTGAAATAGATGAAGGAATACTCACAAGGAACACCAATGTCCAGGTTGTTCGAAGCCAGGACCCCTGCCGTGTTTTATCAAACGTTTTCAGCTTTGTCAGAAGATCGGTTCATTCTCACTCTCTGTGAGGAAAGTCTTTATAGTCTGTCCTTCCCTTTTTAATATGTAGTGTATGCAGGGTGGATTGACTTAAATCAGGTTGCTTTAAATCTCGTATTAAATCAAGATTCAAATCAGGTAACTTTTTAAAGAAAAATCAATGACTTTAATCACTCTAAGTTAATAATTTATACACTATCTACCAAAAAGTAATTGGGCACCTATGATGGTGGTTAATTTAGTATCTAATTTGAATTATTTAGTATCATTTAGTGGGACCACTGGTGGTTGTTCGTGGCACAATGAACTCACAGGCATACTGTACAATACTAGACAATGAAATTCTCCCAACCTTGTGGCGTTTTTACGGAATGTACCCCTGTTACTTCCAGGATGACAATGTTAGGTGGCATGTTTCGGAGGCTACAATGCAGTGGTATGCCGACAACAATGTTCACCGATTGGTCTGGCTTGCACAGAGTCCTCATCTGAATCCCATAGAACACCTTTGGGAGGCATTGGACTGGCGGGTGAGGTCTCCGAAGATGCGGCCAAATTCCATTGTCCAACTGAATGAGATCTTGCAAGAGGATTGGCGACACATTCCAATGGACGTCCTCCACAAACTAGTCGAGAGCATGCCTGACAGGGTGGCTGCTGTTATAGCAGCAAGAGGTGTCTCCACGAGGTTCTAACAGGGTTCGCACCACCAGAAAACCATTTTGTACACGTGCCCAATTACTTTTTGGTAGATAGTGTAGAATAATGTACATAAGGATTTTGTGGATATCAGAAACACTTTTGGTGAAAGTACATTAATCTCGTAATCATTTAATGGTGATTATTAGGTCCGAAGATAGGAAAATAAAGGAAATTTATGTACTGATGGTGTGAAGCTCGTGCGAAAATAAATTTAAACACAGGATTTATCTTGAATTAAAATTCAAAATACTAATCATGTTAAACCATAAATAGTGTCAATATCATTAAACTGTAAATAAACATGGCAGCTGTTTTTTTTCCCAACCTATCATTAAAAAATCTCCAAAATTCAGCTACAAAGACTATAAAAATATTTAAGTTAATATTTTAAGTTACAATTTTATAGAACATCCAGAATGTTTTATTTTCACTGGAACAAAAATTACTGAAATTGTTATTCGTTTCATTAACAAACTCAACAAACATTTCCATAGTAGGTCCATACATCCAGTATCAAAAACAGAAAAATGTATGTTTACGTATATCTTTTATTTGCTTTAATCAAACTGTTCAAATATTTTACAAGGCCGTTTACTGGAAAAATCCTTTCCATAAAATACATATATCTATGTGCATGGTGCCAAAAACCATGCAAGCGGATTTGAAGCGTGTTTTTCTTTAAATAAAAAAAATGATTTAAATAAAAAACAGCCGATTTAAATTTTAAAAAATAGGTGGGGGAACCCCCGAAGTAAGCCCGCCTCCACCCGCATACATTCGAGGGTATGTGTTTACCGTGCTGGTGCCTTTAAATAAACCAGGACGTCAGTTTCTCTGAATTTAAACGATTCTCCCGCCTTTTTGTCTTTTCTTTTCTATTTATTATTCAAAATATACAATATATAATACAACAATAATAATAATAAAAACATGGTAGTACAATATTGTTTGTGAGATTTTACACATTTGAATTTATGTTTACCCATTCTGAGAGCCAGAACGGTAATTAATTGTATTTATATATATATATATATATATATATATATATATAATCAATTAGAAGTTTATTAATGGAGCTTTATTATAATTAGTATTATGTAATTCCACTTTAAACTGTAGGTCCAGTCCCGATTAGCCTTACTTTGCATAAAGTAAACTTGCAACACCAAATCAACTGTCTATTCTGGTAAACCAGAACAGATTTGGTATAATACTTTTCCTTTTCCATTTCTTAGTAAAAAGGTACAATTCATTAACGTTCACTATTATGTACGTGAAGACTTACCCTTCCCGATTCTGTGGGCCAGAACAGGTTCCGATTTAAATAAAAAAATCAACAAAAAATATTTTTTAAATAAAATATCTTGATTTTTATCCATCCTGATTGTATGCATGTTCGTTTACAGCCTTTCACTTTTAACCATTCTGAAGGGGCTCTCTACACCCCTTTTTTAACTCTCAGGGGTGCAAAATGGACAAATGCACCGGTACATCCGAAACTTTGAATATATTCTTTATAAGGCTCGACCAAACATCATCCATCTAAGAATTTCCACTTCAAGCTGATCAGGCCTGCTACATACAACATTTGTTTGGTGTCACTCGGTGAAGTAGTTCAAGGAATTCGGGGTAGGCACCGTTATACCGTAAGGGCAGCCCCAACATTATTGAAATTGCATTCACACAGACTGCAAAAGAAAGGCCAGCGTTCCCTGAGCATGACGGATGTTCGCTTGGCTCTGTACACAAGGGAAGCCGTGTGCAGGTTACACCGTGTTGTATCGATCGTCCAGTTGTTGTACTCGACTTCCGTGTATCAGTTATTTATAGGATGGAAATTGCTGCCCTGAATATTCAGAATATGAGCGGGGAGATTATCGTTTCACGCCAACTGAACACCAGTCTCCGCTAGGCTCCTCATGAGGGGTAAACAAATGCATCAGCGAATGACCAAGTAAACACAGATGAAGTAAGTTGCTCCTAGAGTGATTTTTTTATGCATCTTGCCTAGGACGGCCTTTGAGGTACCTATACTCTGGAGCAAGCGAACGTAAACAAGGGAACGCAGGTAGTGTCTCGACCAATGAACGAGTGAGAGAAATTATACTTCGTCCTAGCTAACTGTGGAGCAGGCAAACGAAAACAAGTATCTGCGCAAGTAGTGACGCGAGACGGCTCCACCAATGAACACGTATAGTGCTGGTCCCCAAAGCAACTTCACTTTACTTCAAAGAAAGTTCCGAAAGATCAGTTTTTCCCCTAACAACCACATGTCAGGTCCACGTAAAGTGCAATAAATCGTCCCCTGATACCTTTCCCACCAATAGCGTCCGTCCAAGAAATGACAGCTCTCGTCAAGTCCACGTGGACTAAATGAGATGTTGCTAATTCAGTTTCTTTAGAGATTTCTAAACGCGAGGTTGCGGTTCTCTATCTTTGCTAGGTTGTGTTATTGTGTTTTGCTATTTTTTATGCAATATAAAGACCTTGGGAGTATAACGTCACAGTGAATGAATGGATGTCTAAACACTGCAGGCAAAAGCGACAACAGCGCTTTGCCGAAAAAACAGGTGGTGACTCGAAACCAGATACGTGTCTGGTCGGCTCCCTCTGGGGTTGTGTCAAAGATACCGAACTGGTGATACGTTCAAGACTAGCACTTTAAGAGGAACGGAATTGCATGGAGGGGGGAAAGCGACTGAAGTTACCAGAAGCGTTTACTGCTTCGCTCTGACCAATAGATTTCCCTCGCTTCTCTGATGCTATGCGCGGCCTTGCTCCGAAGTTAGTTGGGACAGCGTTTAGTGGATGGGGGGGGGGAGACGCGTCTGCTTCAGTTTGAAGCAGCGCGCACTGCTCCGCTCACCCGCTTCCTCTCTTTCTCCCCCTCATGGCTTCTTAAGCCTATTAAACCAATTGGAAATGTACATACAACAAAGAGAGCAAGCAGCAAGATCCAGGTGAATGCTCTAGAAGGTATTTTAAGCAGGCGTAATTTTACAGATTTTAGAATTCCGTAGCAGATTTTCGAAAGAAGGGAAAATTCCGCCAAGAGTCCAGCCGAGTCTTAATTCAAATGAAGTTCGTTTGCAGTTCCTTCCCTTCCCTTACAACTGTGTTAGGATTAAATGATTGGAGGTAACGCAGCGCCAGAAAAAAAATGAGTGACGAGGTAGACGGGGCGGGGGGAAGGGGCAACACCTTGAACCTAAAGATTTCCGAAAAGAAGCGAGTGATATAAAACCAATCAGTTTGTTTAGGCTCGCTAATTTTAACCGGAGGCGGCGGTTCTCAGAGGTATATCTGTGCGATCGACACCCAATCACAGCCAAAACAAATACCCTAAACCTCCCTATACGACGCTGTGGGAAAAGAAACGGATTCCTAGTATTGCTTGTATTTCAGGATGGGGACGAGGAGAGGAGAATGTTTGCACAGATAGCCTCATCGAGACTGGACCTACACTGGGATCCAAAACACTGTGCCTCCATGGGGGGTATCGAACCCACGAGACCTCTTGATTATAAGACAGCAACTTTACCACACGCTACACTCTTCTTGTTCTTGCAGGTCTGGGTAACCAAAGCTCGTTCTGCAACTTCAAACATTGATCATTCCATCGGCGATATGGTCTTCCTAGATTTATTTTTCTTTTTGGCCTGAAGTTTAATTATTTTCGAGGCACCTGGTATCCTCAGAACATGTCGATTCTACTTTGACTGATATTTCTTTATTTTCTTCCGCCATTGATTGCTTCGTTTATTTCGAATTTTTCTTCAATTCTAGTTTTGTCTCGTAAGGTTACTCCACTTAAAGACCGCAAAAATCTCATTTTTCTGGTTTTATCATGTTGACGCTACCTGTCTCGGGTATCGGTGGAGCAACGCCACGCATAACGGTAAAGAAGGGGAGAAAGCGAGTGGGCGGAAGAAAGCAGTGCTGGTAGCTGCTGCCGAGTTTTAAAGTCCACGCGTTTACTTCGTTAACGTCGAAGAACTGAAGAATGAATAATAAACCTTTTCCGAGCAAGGCCTCATCTCCAGGAAGGTATCAACTCACCGCAAGCCACGGCACCTAGCGACCTGTTGAGCGAGATGAGTCAAGGTAAAATGGATAATAAACCTTTTCCTGCTCCCGCAAAAATAGGCAATAATTAGGCTGGAAAGTTCATACGAACTAACCGATCACTGATTCTTGCACAAGAACTGAAAAATCCGCCGCCACAAACGTGGGTGGGGATAAATAGAGGGCGAGTTGTTTTCGTCCGATGACACTCAACCTTCAGCCAATGGGCGCAGCTGTCATTCTGCTCGTCTACTCCACGTGGAGTCTCAGTCACATGACTGCGGATACGCTGTTGCCGTACCGTGGGAAGGCGGAGGGACAAGGTGGCGCAGGCAACACTGTGCGGTGAATTTGATTGTTGCAG
The DNA here is from genome assembly GCF_977018435.1 of Lepisma saccharinum. Taxonomy (NCBI): domain Eukaryota; kingdom Metazoa; phylum Arthropoda; class Insecta; order Zygentoma; family Lepismatidae; genus Lepisma; species Lepisma saccharinum. The sequence goes on along the minus strand of NC_139252.1, from coordinate 57,989,126 downwards.
CTGGTGGGCGCGCTCCGTCGACTTCAAAGCCAGCCGGTCGTTAACGTAGCTAGCGCGTCGACTATACCCTTCATGCACTCGCATCACCCCTCACGCGTTCACTGGTTGAGCCATCTCGAGTCGCTACTTGCGCAGAGAACTTGTTTTCGTTCGTTTGCTCCACAGATTCCCGAGACAGGGTATAGATCTTCGTAAAGTAAGTAAAATGAAATATGTGAAAAGTAAATAAACAAAATGAATCAATCAAAACAAAGAAAAACATATTCACTCACAAAGAACATGCATGCCCGAGCCTGGAGTTAAACTCGGGGCTCCTGGCGGCGTAGCGCGCTGTACTAACCACTCCGCCACTTACTTCGGCAGCTCCAGATGATTATTCTCTTCTCGGTAGAGAACAAATAATGGAAAAAATGAATGTGAGAATGAGAGAACAAAGGGACGAGGTAACGCGCGAACGAAACAGATTGCACGGGGTGTGACACCACACAATTTCGCTAACGAAATTCCCCTCAATTTATCCGCACGGGGAGAGCATGCTGAATTATATTTGCAAAGCAAATGCTAGGATTCCCTCCCTCCCCTCTCGTCTGCAAAAACGCAATTACTAGGTGCTTTTCGTGCTTGAAAGAAACATACCACGTTTCCCTCAACTTGAGAGGCCGAGATGAAATAGAAATGCCGTCTACATTTTAATAAGGGGAGGCTCGTTAAAACTCTCTCGACCTGTGTTTAATTAATTGTTCCGAGGGCGTGGATATCCGCTTCATCTGCCAGCATGTACGACGCGAATTTCAGCGTATTCCATTCGGCGCTCTGCAGTCCATCCACTGCTAACAAGTGGCGGTTAAAGGCCCGTCAGATGCCGAGGGTCATTAGGCTCGCTGACTTGACAGACGATTCGTTCCTTTTGCTTTGATGCCTCCCTCCGATCGAAGCTGGTCACGCCAACCATCTACCATTTCAGCAGTTTTTTCTCCTTCCTTTCGTTTTGGAGCCATTTCCACTCTCAAAGCTCGCAGATGGAGCTATCACTCCTTTCAGGGTGGGTCATCTTCATGTCGTCTGTCATTTCTTCATTTGTTCTCTTCGCTGCTGCTGCACAGTGGTTCGGATTCCACTTAAACCCGTAGGTCCAGTCCCGATTAGTCTTACTGTGCATAAAGTGGACTTAAAACACCAACTCAAACCAATTAAGGGAGTATTTTATGGAGATTTCAGACTGAAGCGAGACGTGTCGCTTGGAAATCAACCCACAGTATGCAATGCAACCTTTCGAACCGAAGCGACACGACAAGCTACAAGTCGTTCGTGCATTCTGTCATCTTGGTCTGTGCGCGGTGAACGATTTTATTTAGACTGAAGAGGCACGTGTCGGTTGCCGCTTCGGTGTACATATACTACTAAACGAGCCATGCGTCTCCTTGGTATTCTGTACAGGTTCCCTGAAGTCCAAAACCAATCAGCCATTAGCATATTTTTCAAATCCTTTATCTCTCCCATTCTTGAATACTGCTCCCTCATCTGGACTATGGCTTCTAAAACTCATCTTTCCAGGATTGATTCTGTCCTCAGCTTTTTCCTCGCAATTGCTCGCCATAGAATACCTTCTCTCAGACACCTCCATAAAACAGACATTATGTCTATTTTGAAGATCCAGTCACCGCACACTCGTCACGAACTAGCAGACATGAAATTTTTGCATAAAATCATTAATGGCAAAATTAAAACCGAATTCCTTGTCAACCAATTTCATCTGCGAGTACCCTCACGGCCAACCCGCAACGTAAAGCTCTTTCACATTCCCTCTACAAGGCTCTCTCTCCTACAGCGGTCTCTTTACTATAGGCTTATATAATAACCTGCCTGTAAATACCGATATTTTCTTGTCAGAACACAGGTTCCGACAATCGCTAAGAATGTACGTGTAACAATTTCTTCTTTTCGTCTGTCATCTTGTATTGTCTTTTTTGTTGTTGTTATTTTTATTTTTATTATTGTTTTTATTTTCTTCTTGTTGCTACAGTTTCAGTATAAAATGGTCTTTCAGTACTGTATCTGAAACTTTAATTAAATAAATAAATAAATAAATATCGCTTAGTTGTGGGCAAAACCGCACGCACTGACTCGCAGCGCCAACCCGCAGTTTCCACGGTTCAACGGACATTGCTGTGTGGTGTGTTGGCACGTCCCACGTACATCCTTACTCCCTTGAATAAAAGTCTGTATAAAATCAGTTTTGCAATGTGAATTGACAATGATAATAATGGATCCTAAACACAGATGCAAGGAGCTTCAAACCAAGATTGCATTTGTAGGACTACCCAACACTAAGAAAAAGTTATTTCGCAAATGTCATAATAACGGTTATTTGACAAATTCTAGCAAAACATGAAAATTAAGAATTGTGCTTAAAACGTTTCTGCCTGCACCGTACTAACATTTCATCTTGATCGGACCACCCGGCATTTTTTTGTTCTCACGAAAAAAAATGGTTAGCATAGATTAACGCAGAATTGAATTACAAGGGTTGGATAAAAAGTAATGGCAAGACTGCTGTCCCGTGAAAGGGGTGAGTCACAGCGCCACAAGCGTTTCGTGGCTGAGTAAGGAATGTCAGACGAGGAAGTATAGTGAGTGGCAGCGATTGTATGTTATTCAGTCAAAAACAGCAGTGCTCTGAAGCAGAGGACGAGAGTGCAAGCGCCCTAACAATATGTTTAGGCAAGAAGAACAACGTCTCTCAGGCAGACGGTCAACGCAGCCTACTACTGCACCTTCTTGCAACACCACCTTCGTCTCGCATTAAGAAGGAAGCGACGGCACGGTGTCCCATCATCCTGCTTGACAATGCAAGGTGTTACACTGCGAACAATGTGACGGCGCTCCTGCATAACTGGTAGTGGGAGGTACTGGAACATCCGCCGTATTCACCGGTATGAGACCGTGTGATTACGACCTTTTTGCCAAAATGAAGGAACCACTGGGCGGGAAGCACTACGACACGTGCGAAGCCATCATACGTGCTATAGGGCGGTCACTGCGGGACATCGACAGAGATGGACGCGCTGACGGTGTACGACGCCTTCCATACGTGTGACAGAAGGTCGTAGAGATGAGGGGCGATTACTTTGAAGGAATGTAAAACGTGCTCCTCTGCCAATACAGTCAAGTACCAATTATACCAGTGTTGCCATTACTTTTTATCCAACCCTTGTAGCTAAATTTTGATGAAACTCTGTTTTATTAGGCAGGAGTTCACCCTTATAGTTACCGATCTTGATGATTGGTTCACAGCTTTGCTTCAAATCCGACACCTGTAAAAGAATTTTGCTGAAATATGATTATTACATATTATATGAGGGTTGGTCAAAAATTTATTTTTCACAAACATGCAATTTTAAATTGTGTATATCTCGGGAACGAATGAACATAGAGAAGCATTCTTGAGCTCGTTGTAAAGAGAAAGGACAGTAGTATATTGCGAGATGATCAATGGTTGAAACTTGGTCCAATTTGAACGCTCCGTTCAAATGTTAAAATTTCAAGTTTAAACAGCTCAAAACACCCCCGGTCGATTTTTCTCATTTTTAGATATTTTAACTACCATCATCCCTCTTTCGACTGAGAAAGTCTTATCGTGGTGCTTTTCCATATAAGAAAGAAAAATGAGATTGCAATTTGTCCTGCACCAGCAATGAACTGAACCGCGGTGGGCCTATGCTGAGACTTTTAATTTGTGTCGTGGTAAAGGATGTATATTCTTACTGTTCAGGAACAAGATGATATTACACATGATTATTGTCTTGTTTATATGCTGTTATTACTAAATTATTCATTGTTGTTTCCATCATTCTGGAACATTTTCTAACGTTTGAATTTTGTCTCACGTTCCTACCCTCTGGCATTTCAACATGTCTGTGCTACCGAGCTGATTCCGAAGACAGGCAGAGATGAATTTCTCCTTCTCGGATGTTTATAAAGCTTCAATTGTTGACAACAGCTTTTATTTAGGCTGTGTTTATGTCCCGGCTGATGGATTAGCGCTGCCAGGGTGAAACGCATCCAACTGTCGGTGTAATGGCCCCGCGGAAAGTAATCTATCGTGTACCCGGCAACTCCATCGTTAATTGTAGCTACACGGAAACCGTTGCAGTCGGCTGATACTTCTGGCTTTGTGATTACGCTCTCGTCATGTCGGATGCAAGCGAAGGAAGGAGAATGGATGCTGCTGGCTGCAAGGCAGAAACTATACAGGTGTAAGCAGGGGATGGGTTTGACTGCAACTCAAAAAAACACAAAGGTATGCAGGGGGTAGCTTATGGGGACTACAATCTCTCCAGAATTTTGAAAAAACAATACACTGTTGGAATTTTTCTGTTGCCCACGAGACGAGACTTTGGCCTGTCTCGTCTCGTGGAAATGCTGTGAAATGCTGTCTCGTCTCGAAAATATTCGTTTGTCTCGGGACACATGATCAATCTCGTCTCGTCTCGAATTTTTAAAAGCCTGTCCCGTCTCGTTCCGTGGGCAACCCAAAGTGGTGGTAATAGTACGCTTTTAAAGATGTTCTTCTCAGACACTAAGATACAACTGAAATATTCTTAAATATGCTAAACTTTTTATAATCAGAAATGCAAACTATAAATTGTTAAATATAGTAAATATAGTAAAGTTCTCCCCTGTTCTTTGCACCATACTATAAAGGCGAATTGGGGGTGTGGAATTTGGGCCCCACACTTTCCTGATATCGGCCGAACAAGGGGGTGATGTGATCAGCACCACGCCTCTGGCCGTCTTTACCTTGCAGAGTTTCCTTCACGTACCCACTTTATACTAGGGATGGCCAAACGGATCCGGATCCGAAAAATACGGATCCAAAAGTTACGGATCTGGATCCGGATCCGAAAATTCCGGATCCGAATCGGTTCCGGAACTATCTCAATCCCATTATAATATTACCACACCTTAAAAGGTATTATGATCTTCGATTACAAAGAATTTTTTCATTAGTTAGTCCTACAAGAATTTTTTTCAAGTGGTGTTCCTAAAATACTTTGCTACGCATCGGCTAACACACTCGTGCACAGAAATAATCTTACTTGTTTAACATTAAATGTCAGATGTGATTTTGTAAATGCCATTGAAACGAATATGTATTGATTCGAATGTATTGGAAATGGAAACACACATAAATGTGAGACATTCCATTCCAGGATGAAACCTTTAACACATATAAGAAGATAGAAATCTTATACAAAAATTATACAATTGTTCTACAGTTACAGTTTTACAAATTAAAATAAAACATTATAATATATGCAGTGTTATATAATTACAAAGTGTAAGACTAACAAGGGAGGTTATCTAAGTGTCCCCCTCCGATTTCCATGATACTTGGCACGTATGTGTATAGTGGGGCCCAAAGGAAGAAATACGTGTTTTTCTTGTTTCAGCTAAAAAACGGTTTTACAGGGCAAAACCCACTCAATTGTCAAGATGAGGACAAATTGAAGTGGGGATCTGACCCCTGTGTCCCCCTCCGATTTCAATGAAACTTGCCAGGTATGTGTATAAACGGGCCCAAATGAAGAAATACGTGTTTTTTTTGTTTCGGCTAAAAATCTGTTCTAGGGGGCAACCTCCCCTCAAATGTCAAGATGAGGACAAATTGAAGTGGGGATCTGACCCCTGTGTTCCCCTCCGATTTCCATGAAACGTGGCAGGTGTATAGAGGGGTCCAAAGGAAGAAATACGTGTTTTTTTTGTTTCGGCTAAAAAACTGTTATAGGGGGCAAAACCCGCCTCAAATGTCAATATGAGGACAAATTGACGTGGGGATCATCTGACCCCTGTGTCCCCCTCCGATTCCCATGAAATTTGACAGGTGTATAGAGAGGCCCTATGCCCCCTGTTTCTTCCTATACCATATTTACATGGTTTCGGGGTCAGATCCCCACTTCAATTTCTCGTCATCTTGACATTTGAGGAGGGGGGGCTCTATACACCTGCCAAGTTTCATGGAAATCGGAGGGGGAGACTTAGACCTCCCTTGTAAGTGTATTAATTAATTACAAATCGCGCACGCGCGCACACACACTATATATATATGTGTATGTATGTATATATTATATATATGTATATTAGCAGGTAACAATATGTTATAAGCACATTCTTACTTTCCAAAGAAGCGCATGTGGGATGGCAAAACGGATCCGGATTCGAAAATTCCAGATCCGGATCCAAAAGTACCGGATCCGGATCCCAAAGTTTTGGATCCGGATCCGAAAATTCTGGATCCGGATCCGAAAGTTCTGGATCCGGATCCGAAAGTACCGGATTCGGATCTGAAAATTCCGGATCCGAAAAATTTTTGGATCCGGATCCTTAGGATCCGGAACCAATCGGATCCGGATCTGGCCATCCCTACTTTATACGACGCAGGGTGGGCGCCGGAGCCGCTTCAACAGGTGGAAAATATCCCGCCGGGGTCCCTCGCATGGTAGTCAGATGTCCTAACGACTATTTGTTTTTTCTTTTCTTCAAACTGAATACCCCCTTTTTTTTTCTCAAGTTTTACATTTCTCAGTTTTTCCTTAATTTTCAGTTTTTCTCATTTGGACAAACACAACTATCCATGTCTTACCTTGGATTCGAACTCAGAACCTCTGGCGTCGCAGCGCAATGTGCTAACCACTCCACCACGGAGGTCGACTACGACTGAGCTACCGCGGCTTTGTTAAATAAAACCTACAATATTTTTCATGAGTTTTTCTTTGTTTCCTCATTTCAAAATTTGTAGGATGTAAATATCAAAACCATTGCATAAGAAGAAAATATCGGAGGACGCACATAAAATGTCGGTGCTTAGTAGTGCGCAGGTGGGAGTCGAACCACAATCCTGCGTGGGCGCCAAAATTGCGCAACCTAGCTATCGAACTAATTCCACACAGTCCACAAAACTTCCACATAAAACAGCTTTGGAGGGACGTCATTTATACGCCGGCCTAGGGGCTGCAACGCTTTAAATCCGCCCCTGCCTTTGGGAGCTCCCTTGGCAAATGATGGCCAAGTTTGCAAGCCAGCCAGGAAAATAGGCGAAACAAATTGCGTCCACGTTCCGCTGACAAGTACTTCTTTTGCATACGCAATGCGTCATCTAGAACTGTCTCGCGCGCATAAACAAACGGTAAATGTCAAGAGGTCAATATCTATATATGGGAAAGCGCTGCTTAGCAATGTTCCTATCTTTCGCGGGCACATTGTTGTGAAACCGTGCGTTGATATGTCAACACGCCACTAGGCAATTATGCAAAACTGCGACCTTTTCGAACACAAAGGTTCTTAAATTGTTAATCTGTGGGAGGGAGCAGGAAAAGAATATGTGGGAATGAGATAAATTGGGTTTTCCAAACGTTATCTCGGCAAGCTGCGTGTTTAAGGTGATCTTATACTCCCTGTGAAAATTTGAGTATTTTCGTCGTCAAGCCTGAGTAAGCTTACAGGGTATTGGTCACGATTATCTCGAGACCAGTTCGCCAGAAACTTTTCAAATTTTGCCTGAGCACTGAGAAGTGTTCTTTTTAGAGAACCATGTCACGTGCCACTTCCGACGACACAATGAAAGTTGCAAGGAGGAATGGTTTCTCGGAATCGACGAGAGATGGCAGGACGCTATATAAAGAGGAGCAAAGGAAATTATAAAAACTTAGAGCGGAGAAGAGGGATTATATATATTATAGTAAATTGAGAAATATATAAAAGAAGAGGTCAAATACTATAAAAGAAATAAATAGAATGTTGTATATAGTAAATTAAAATAATTAAGAATATGGCCGCATATGAAACAATTAGGAAAGTTATTAAGTGAGCAAATGAATTCAGAAATGTATCTCTTTTTGATTCTCTGGCGAGGAGAACGTCGCCATGTTTTGGTTGCTTGTCCCCGGTGGCGCTCTTTATTAGTCGCACTGGGCCATAGGCAGCGCTTGTTATTAGCGATCCTGGTTATTTCCCTTGGTTGTTGTTTTAGGAGGAGGCGCTATTGTCAGATTAGACGCCCCTAAAAATCCTCTATAGTTTTGGTTCAATTCTCTACAAGGAATGCAGCATAATGATTTGTCTATTATTGAGAAGAGATATGGTAAAGAGAAATATTTGCGATAAATGAGAGAAATAAGACTTTTTTCAGTGGCAAAGAAGAATAGAAGAAATAAGAATTTGCTGTGGAAAGAATAAATAGAAGAATTTATCGAGAATATAAGAATATATCATCGGAATATAGAAGATGATAAGAATTGCTGCTGAAAGAAGAAATAAGAATTGATATGAATAGAGGAAATAAGAAACAGCGATGAATAAATGGGGATGACTATTTTTTGTAAATAGAAGAAAGAGATTGTCATAAAAAGTAGAAGAGAGAAAAAGAAGATTATCCTTTTACCAAAGAAAAGAAGTGGAAATTGAAGAAAGATGAAGCCATTCATATATTTTATCATAGAAGAAATTGACGAAAGAAGAAGAAGCCTTTATTTCCTATAGAAGAAATTGATGAAAGAAGAACGAGCCTTTCCATATTTTATCATAGAAGAAATTGATGAAAGATGAAGAAGCCTTCCTATTACCATAGAGAAGATTGATAAAAGAAGAAGAAACCTTTTACCAAAATAGAAGGAAGAAAAGAAGAAGAAGCCTTTTCACCAAAATTGTGAGAAGAAAAGAAGAAGATGATTTCCTTTCGATTATACATATATTTATTATATATTTCAATGTATATACAAGCTTCACTATATATTTTCTCTGTATTGTGTATAGTTTCCAGAATATAGATCCGCATTTAACTATATCCTCTTGGCTATAAAACGCTTTCTTATTTGGGATTCTCGAATAAAGAACCTATCCCCCTGAGATTAAGGTATCTGTAGCCGTGGTATAAATAACATTTAAGTACGTACCCCCAGGGGCGTAGCAACCATTGTTTGGTATTTTTATTCGCTGCATCAACGTTCAGAGAATTAATTAATTATATTTACTCTTGAAGTGTCCTATTTTTTCACTTTCCTTGACAGGGCAACTCTGCACAGAGTCCAGTCTGTTCTCCATGGAACCTCGTTCAGGAGTAATAAACCGAGAGGGAAGGGGAGGAAGACCAGGTCTTCCTTATCGCACAACACTAGAGCAACCTTGCGTTCTGACGTCAGACGATTAATGCCTAAGTCTGTTAGGTTTGGTCCTATTAGCATAATTACACTGAAAGCCTAACCTAAGAACTTAGGCATTTAGCCTAATAATAAAAGCATTCCCTGGTGACGTCAAAATGCAAGGTTGCTCTAGTGTTGTGCGATGAGGAAGACCCTGAGGACAAGATACCAGGTGCTTTCAGCTTGACACAAACTGAGACGCGGAGAAAGGCGGCAACTCGCGGTTAAAATTATCCGATATGCCATCTGGTGGGATTTTGCGGAACTGCTCCATGTAGGATCCGGTGTTGTGTTGATATAAAGCCCACTAGAGGGAAAAGCGCGGAACCGAAGCGGGAATTCGCGTGCCAAAAGTCGGCAGGCTCTCTTAAAGATCATCGCCCTCTGAGGCGCCGGAAACTGGTCTGTTGCGTTCTATTCGCGATTAAAATTACCACCTGAGCGCTAGTGTCGCTTCCAATATGGCCGCTCTACGTAGGATAAATCTTTGTTTACATTCAGTAGTACCGGGTGTTTCAACAGAAACGCCGTGATTTCAAATGGCATTTTAAAATATTTATGATAACTACTCAAAAAAAAAAATTACATAATCTGATAGAGAAAACGCAAAAGTTTAATGGAAAACATGTTCGAAATGTCCACCTTGACGATTTATCACTTCTTCCACCTGGTTGCACATGTTGTCAAATACCTGACCAAGGATTGCACGACTAACTTGTGCAGTACACTGTTCGATGTTTGCTTTAAAATCATCTAGTAATCGCAGTCCTCGATTGAAAACTCCCTGCTTTAGGAAACCCCACAAGAAATAGTCACACGAGTTTAAATCAGGGCTAGTTGGAGGCCACTCTAAGCCATTTTAAAATAAATGTGTGTAGCGATTGTCAGGACAGGTTCAGTTGTATGCGGCCTAGCTCCGTCTTGCTGGAACCATTGCTGAGGAATTGGACAACGTTTCCGTCGAAGACCAGGAATGAAGTATTCCTGCAGCATTTGCAAATAATTTTCTGATGTGACATAGCCATCAAAAAAGAAAGGTCCAATCAAGCCACGTTTCGATACACCGCCATACCAAAACCTTTTGTGCGTACAGAGGTGTCTCCTTCGTTCATGTGGATTGGTTGCCAAAAAATAAATTTTAGACTTTTGTCAATCATAACATATACAAATTATTACTGTGAATATACTAAATATTTTTTTAGGGTCATTTGAAATCACGGCGTTTCTGTTGAAACACCCGGTAGTACGTAATAGCAGCGTGTTGTAATGGCTGGTATGGAAGAAACGTTTAAATTACGCGATATTTTTAAATATTACGAATGCGATGTGCACTCCAGGTACTTCAACGAAGGTGAATCTGTGCTGAGAACGAATCATTTAATTATGATAGGCGAAAATAACACGAAAACGCAGACGAAAGTAATGTACACGCACTGGTGCTGTGCTGTTTCATATGCATCTCAGGTTGTAACTGGAGCTCTCGGAAATGATTTGAAAATGAAGCAATTCACCTGTATTTGCAAAGCTTGGGCAGGAGAAAAATGTAAACATACCGTTGCAGTTCTTTCCCCAAAGAGGCAAGTTGGTTTAATAATAACACAGGATAATAATAATAGAATTCACAATTTAATCGAGGCTATCTTCACTGAAAAAGGACTTACTGAATGAAACAGCAACATTAGCATGTCGATTTTCTCTTTCTGGTTACTTTTATGATTACAGACACTAATTCTCAAACTATTTTCATATTTGCACTTAATTGACTTCCACCTATTCCAAATTTCATAAATAATATATAAACCACCTACAAGGTCTGGGATAAAACATTGTTTTCGAAAAAAAATGTTTTAAATTTAAAACTTTACTTTCATGGTAATAGAATCATTTTTCGGAAAATAAAGTTCCTTGTAATTTCCTTACCGCATTTTAATGTTATCAGTCCATGCCAATCTCCTGTCAAACAATTCTGTTTTTCCTGATTTATTTACAAATTTCAGTTTGTTGATTCCACCGGGTGGAAACACATGTAAACTTTTCACTTGTCCTGACCCACAAAACGATTTGGAGCGAAACATTGAACAGTAGACGTTAATCTTTCGAACACATTTCCCATGCTTTGAGATGGGCTTTACACCATTTGATTTCAATAGAAGCAGACAACAGAAGTTCTGCTGCTGGGTTTCTCCTCGTCTCAGTGGGCGTTAAGCTTTTGACCTTCATACAACCGGTTTCTGGTAACTTTTATACAAACAAAGAGGCTGGAAATGAAAAACTAAAAATCGAAAAACTTTTTTTTTTCTATAATGGCCATCCATACTTTTGACACACCCTGTAACTATTCTGAAGCAAAAAAACATTGCCTATACGCTCGTGTATTATCAACGCGTAACGACCAACCATATTAAAGATCGTCCCTCGTTTGTTTGTTTTTTCTTCCATCCGGCCGCAACAGGCTGCTGGCGCTGCTATCGATCTTGGCGTTGACCTCCGTCGATATTTCAAGACACTCTCCCGCACCTGTTGCCCGCGCGATCGAGCTGGATGCAAGTTTTAAGAAAACAGCTCCTTCTTCTTCTTCCGATAGGACTGGGGGATGCGAGCAAGAAATGCATCAATAATGCATGCCGTCCTCTTCGCGTTGTTCATTCGGAATGCAGGAGGAACGTTGCCAAACCCGTTCTCTCCCGATTTATCCAATGGTGCGCAATTCTCAGCTATGAAGGTTTCCTGAATGTTACTCCTTTACAGAAACGACGGGAATGCGATTTTTCTTTTCACATGTTGTACGAGAAGAATACGCGTACTGGTAGGTATTTTACCGGTCGTGGGGTGTTCGTAAAATAATGAACCGTTCGATTGAGGGGTGTTCGGAAAGTAATTTTAACATCTGATTACGAGATAGAGGAATGTTCCTAAAGTAGAGTTATGTTTTTTTAATTTTTGGTGTTGATGTTCGGAATGTAGTAGTCTCGCTTATTGATTGTGAGAGTAATTTCAGTAAAACAAGTACCGGGAATTTGGCTGGTAAAAGTCCCATAATGGAAGTATCGAGAATTCATTTTGTCCGTAGGATGGCAGCACTGTACTGAATGACCACGCAGAGGGGTAGAGTAATCTATCAATTAGTTTGTGTACAGCAGCTGTTTACGTTAGTTGTGTTGACGAGTGTCCTGCGATTTGCAGAATGGACACAAATATCGAGCAAAGAATTTGTTTGAAATTTTGTGTTGCCAACAGACTGTCGTGTGCTGAATCGTTGAAAATGCTACAAAAGGGCTTTGGTGATTCGTGTCTGTCGAAAACACAAGCGTATGCATGGTACAAGGCTTTCAAAGAAGGCAGAGAAGTTGTTGCTGATTTGCCCCTTTGTGGTCGACCTTCCACGGCGACGACTGACGACTGACAATGGTGCTTGAAAACGTCGCGTGAGTGTGAGAGGGGTGGCTCGTGAGCTTGACATATCACACATATCCGTTCACATTTTGACTGATGTGTTAGGCATGAAACGCACCGCGGCACTTGTGCCGAAGGACCTGAATTTCCTGCAAAAAGCACATCGCTGGGATGTTGCTGAAGACATGATTTCGCGAGCATCTGGTGACTCAACCTTCATGAAACGCATCATAACTTGTGATGAGACATGGGTGTAAGTAAGTATGACATGCAAACAGGTCAACAATCTTCGGAATGGCGCTTCGAAAATGAACCAAAACCCAAAAAACCACGCCAAAGTCGCACAAAAATTAAGGTCATGCTCATTGTTTTCTTTGATTATCGTGGTGTTGTGCACTCAGAATTCCTTCCAGCGGGACAGACTGTGAATAAAGAGTTTTATGTGACCGTTATGTGATGCCTCTGCGTTTGAATGTTCGCCGGAAAAGACCAGAGTTATGGAAAAACAATTCTTAGATTTTGCACCACGATAATGCGTCGTCGCACACGTCGACTCTTGTTCGCGAGTTTTTGGCCAAAAACTCAACACATGTCCTCGCTCAACCTTCAAATTCTCCAGATATGGCTCCGTGCAATTTTTTACTCTTTCCGCGACTCAAGTTACCACTTCGGGGAAGGTGTTTTGAATCAATTGAATCCATTAAAGGAAATTCGCAGAAGGAACTCATGGCGATACCGTCTTCTGCGTTTGAGAAGAGTTTTGAAGACTGGGTTAAGCGTTGACATATGTATGTTGCATCTGATGGGTCCTATTTTGAAGGCGACAAAATAAATGTTGATGATTAACCACGTATTTTGTGTTTTATTCACAATTTCCGGGTACTTTTTGTACACTAGCAATGTTCATAAATAATTTTCTCGTTGCGTTGTGTTTTTGAAGTGATGTCACATTTTTCCCCTTATGATGGAGGAGACGCTGGATACCTGTCAAAGATTTGGGTGGGCCACATCTTTGATATCAACATTGTGATTTGGTGATCCAAACACGGATTTAGTATCAGCTAATTGAAAGATTTCATATTGGAGTAGAATCATATTGTACAAATTCAATGTTGCATTGAAATTTTGTTAAATTTTATGTTCATACTTCCAGGATGGGTCAAGCCACTGACATAAGTAGTAATAATAACATTAGTGGTAATAATTCTTATTATGGTAATGAGGGAAATTCTAATCAATGTGTTTATGTTATGGTACATCTTACATAATACTAATTTTTGAAATTTTGAAAACTGTGAAACCATTTATTCTTTGATTAAATTGTAGAGTGGATCCTGTATTTTACACTCAATTTTTTCTCGATTATAGGCATTTTTTTACTTTGTTGTTCATTTCAAATACTAACTGAACTTTATTTTTGATATTAATACTAAGACTAACAAACTTACTGATTTTTGTAACTTGAAATGACTATGCCAATTTCAAGGAAGAAAGGGTCGATGGACTGGATTCACAAACTTCCAGCGTGCATACTAACTTCAAAGTTAATCGTATACCGAATAACAGACGCAAAAAAGATTCTTGTATCTTGAACTTTGTTTTCTAACTATGCGTCTGATTGTTATTTTAAAATATGCATAAGTCTGCTGGACATTGAATCGCTATATGCAGTAACTTGCCTCTCAATTGAACATTATCTTCGTTGCACTTCTACAGGTAACAATCGGTGCTTCGTCGTCATGGCAACGGATCGTTTCTCCCTTACGTGATCCAATACTTTCTCGGAAATAGCGTTGGAACGATCCCTCGTTCACCTTTGTGTCCGTTCCGTCCTGTTCGTCACAGTGCTGCCCTCCATTGACAGAAAATTGATACCTCCAGGAGGTGAAAAGTCGTAATCGTGAAGTCGACTCGAGCTGCATCCACAAGTGAAGAGAGACTCGCTTCCAAGCGTCTGAGAAGTTTTATTTCACGTCGGCTGCTGGCCACACTCGGGTGATTGATTGATTTGTATACAGGGTGTCCGGGTAAGATGTATATATTTCATCATCCGTAAAGTTGAAGACTAAAATTGGTAAACGCTGTAAGTGCCACAATAATTCAAACACCGTTTTACACGTTAAACTGTGAAATGTGCCATGCTTTATAATGTGGTAAACGTGAAATGTGGCTGGCAGCCCTCTAAGTAGTTCAAAGGGCGTGTAAAGAGGTCACTAGTGTGCACGTTCTCACGGGCTGATGTGCGGAACGATGCGATTTCCCAACACTTTCGCTTTTGGCACTTACAACGTTTACCACTTTTAGACCTCAGTTTATTAACTTTCTTATCCCGGCTTTGTGCCAAGTAACTCAGAAAGTTTTTTGTGTACGCTGGTACACCTCAATGTGGGCAGCATTTGTATCATCAACTCAAGGCGGCAAAATTCCCGAATACCTTTCAAAGTAAAGCATGGCTCAGCACATTCAGAGGACCCTGACTGAGCTGATCTCTTTAACTCCTTTTTCTCTAAAAATATATAGTGTCAAATACGCCGTCTTCATCTCATCCTAATCTCACTCCAGTTTGCTGTCACTCTCTGACATCTCTCTCCATTTCTCCTGGAGAAGTTCAAAGCATCCTATCTTCATTTTCTCTCTTCCACAGACTACCCGGCCAATACAACACTCTACCAAACCAAGTTGATATTTTTGAAAACCAGTCACGTTTTAGAAAACTACTGTGTAATCCACATGTAGATATTTTAGTTTGTTATTATTCTTTATTGTTACTTCCATTGATGATTTTTGTTATTGCCATTGTTATTACATTCCAATGTGAAATGGCCAAAGCTGTATTTAGAATTCTCTGGTAAATAAATAAATTGCTCGACATATCCAAACGATCCTCAATCTCGTGCCAAGTGTTGACCAGCATTTGAGGCGTTATTAGCGCTGTCTCAAATCACCCAAATCGTGAACTTTCCTCTTGTGCACAACATCTTTAATGAAGCCCCATGCAAACAAGTCTAATGGTGGCAAATCTGGTGATCTCGGTGGCCACGCAGTTTCTGCGCATGCGTGAATGAACAGCACGATTGCTCGTACAAGTGGACTACTAAAATCTGAGAACGATGGTCTATCGACTGAGCTTCACTACGAGACAAGGAGTAGATTTCGCATTATATGCAGTTATTTTTGTATACCTCTAGCCCGGACACCCTGTATTGTGGGTACTTCAGCACCTAGGCTATTTCGGCCCTTCACGCAATACGGAAATAAAGGGCAGGCCCCTAAAAAAAAGAAGATGTCTCTTAAAAACGTCCTTACTCAATCCGTAAAACTAATGCATTCGTTCGCTACTAAGCAAGAACTAACACTTTACCGTCTGCCAGGACTGTCCTAGGTTTAAAGTTGAGGCTGTAAAGGGGCACTCGGCACACACAAGGACAAACACAGGACAGCACGACTCCATAGAGGATTGCCCTGGCCGTAGGTCTAGACGCCAGGGCTTCGTTGGCCTGCAAGAAAGAGTTACCGGGGTGTATTACGGGGAAGTAAAGTTTACTTTTGGAAGGTCACCCCCTTACACCCCGATTGATTGATTGGTTGATTCAGTGTACTCCACTTTTCGACCATTTTAGATAATCGCGAAGATGAGGATGAATGATAATACTGGTCGTGAGCCCAGCCGCCAGAGTCTCGTTAGTCTGCAAAATACAGTCCAGGATGTGCTATGTACAAGTGAGGAAATAATGTTCTTAGAGTACTGCATTGGCCCACTTTTGCTCGAAAATACTCGATCGAATCTCCCACGCTCGAGCGTAATTCGCTCGAATATATAGAATATGAAATATCTTTTCAATGGGACACTAATCGTACAAATATATGCGTAGAAATCTGTCCTGGTAGTTTCAGCCCATAATCATCTATTCATTTTCATATATTGTAATGTGTTGTAAAGATGGACTAAATTACATTATAACATGAAAATGACGACTATGTTCCCTTCAGTTTCAATTTCACTGCGTCTTTTACTTCACGATCCATGTGTGAAGGGCCAATACTACAGAAAAATTACGGTTACACGTGAACTACTGGGTTTCGAGCGCATACTGATCGTTCGTGCGAAATTCGCTCGTGACGTCATGGTGATCGAAGAGCTGTCAGTTCCTAACGCTATCTAGCGTCGTCCGAGCGAACTATTTGCCGGTCGAGCAAAAAACGCTCATTGCAGCACTCTGGTTCTGAATTTAAAACATATATTACTCACTTTTAATGTAAACCAAGTGCAAAAAATTGCTACCATTTGAGAGAAAAATCAGGAAGTTTATGTTCGTCTACCTTGTAGCCATGACACTGTCTGTCACCCGTAGAGACATTAGAAATAATGATTTCCATCCATAGGCGTGAGCACGAGGGCGCAAGGCTTGGGGCGGTAGGGGAGTGAGTTGCCCCTCTCATCCTTAGAAATTTAGTGTATAGATTTTATCTCCGTTAATAAACAAGATTATATCCTTAAAAAGGCATTTTCACGCTCATTAAAAGAGGTTATTTATTACTTCTTATGTAATTGGGTTCAGTTGTCAACTGAACGAGTAAAAATTTGTAGGACAGGATAATTTTCTAAGACTGCAGACGTTGATTTCAATGTTAGACCAACAATGTTTCATATGTTTTCCAATGTTTGTAAGTACATGTTCATTCAATTCGCAATCCTGTGTGCAGCGAAACTTTTTGTCTGAGATAAGCCTCAATTTTTGTTAGATTTCGTTTAGTTACAGTAAGTTCGAGTCCCATTATATGTACACTCCAGTAGCGGCTCGTGCCTAAAATAACAGGTGAAGAAGTATATTTATAGGCAATGAAAACAAATAGTAAGTGCCAGTGCCCCCCCCCCCCCCCCAATTTAAAACGTATTTTTTGTCTTCATCCGTCCATCTGGAAAATGGTGTCTGCAACAAATCACACACTAAGTCATTTACTGGGTTCATTGTAGAAACCACAGCTCAACACATGAACACAACACACGATAGGAAACGCGAAACACACACGCGGAACAAGATCTCGCGAGAACGCGAAGATTTTGCCACAAGCACTGGATGCGATGTTTTCTCCGACGAGAGAACTGCTTCATCTAGAAGGCGACACCCGTTCAAGGCCAACGCTAGGTGACGTCACCGTTGCCATGACAACCGGCTAAGTTTTCCGCAACCTAGCGGTGTTTGCTCTTGGGTTGGGACGAACTCAATACGTGCGTAGCGCCGAGCGGCGTGTTATTTGAGTATTATCGTGTGCGTTCTGCTGGGAAATAGTTTAATTTAACAAGCAAATGAAAAATGTCAATATTAATTTGAAAATTAGGTGAAAACATCTGCACTTGTTGCACTTGGCCAGCCGCCACTGCACTCATGGATAGAAATACTTCCACCGTAAGACTATTGCTATTAAGGCTGGCTTTGGGAAGTACTTTTTTCCATAACCGTACACAGGACTTTCAGCTGATCCAGACCAAAGTTTATAACACACAAAGAAAAAAGAAAAGGCGAAAACCCCTGAAGACACCCAACCTCCACCCTCATACATTCAGGGGTATGCGTTTTATTACCTGATGCCTTTAAAATAAACCAAGGTGCAGAACGAGTGTTATTTCTTGAAGGATATTAAATAAGTTAAATTCTGTAAACTGTGGAAAGATTGTAAAATAGGGAGATGGAATGTAGTCTTAATCCGAGAAAGACTTTGTGCTCACCAGGCATGTTTTACTTCGGAAACATAATTTATGATAGCCTCGTGTATATTCTGTGAAAATAGTCCATAAATTAATCTACGATTTTCCCGTGGACTGTTTCGGCGCATGTCTCATAATTATTCCAGGGCTTTAAACAGCTCCGCCACTGAAAATAGTATCAGATTAACGCCCTTGCACCAATATGAGTAATATTTGGAGTCGTAAACCCGAGTCCGAACAAGAAACAGCATCATCTTCAGGCGTCAGAAGCCAGATAAGCGAAATGGTGTCTTTTCTCACGAAGTGGCAACACTGCTTCGCAAGAACTGGCAGAGTCCTCTCTGAGGCCTCGTCTCGATTCTAAGTCCATTGATTCCTTCTGCACGTGAGGAGCCTCCGAAGAAACCTTGTATATCATTAGCCGAAGCTAACTTTGACAAGATAAGCTCCCCCGAATCGAGTTCCATTCAGAAGCCGTAAATAGTCTTTGTCTCCGCTGGGAAGAACGTCTTGACGGTCTTGCAAACTGTTCTTCGCTCGGGGAGCATGAAGAGACTCGCTGGCTTGAAAGTGCTAGGCGAGTTGCAGGAGAAGATACAATTAATATCTTCGTTAAAAGGAAAATTGAATTGACTAAACTTAGCGAATATATTTAGTGGATTCTACATTCTGTTCCAGGCATCTACAGAGCGAGAGAACGAAAGCAAGTCCTCTGCACAGGTGAGGGCTCGACCAATGTACGCATGGCAGGGGAAAACACGGCTGCAGCTTCCAGTCGTTTGCAGCAGCTCGCAGTGCTTTTCTCCGCTCACTCGCTTTCTCCCCTTCTCCGCTATGCGCGGCCTTTCTGCAGAGATAGTCGGGCCAGAGTACAGCTACAAAATATTGACACGCTGTCTCGGGAACCTGTGGCAACGCCGCGCATGACGGTGGAGAAGGGGAGGAAGCAAGCGGGCGGAGCGAAACACTCGCTTCCTTTCATTTGTCGTGCCTTCTCGAGTCACTACTTGCGCAGAGGACTTGTTTTCGTTCTCTTGCTCCAGACAGTCCCGGGATAGAGTATACAACATTGACAATATTTTGAGTTCGAAGTTCACTTTATCCGCAGATAGGCTAATCGGGACTGGATCCCACAATTTAAAGTGGAATCCGAACCACTGTGTGCTTTCACCGGGTATTGAAAGCGGAACCCATTCATTACAAGGCGATTGCGTTTTCACTAGGGCTCGAAAGGTGAAGACCTAAAAATATAAAAAAAAATGACCTAAAAAGGGAAAAAAAGGACGTATAAATGTGATCCAAATTAATTAATAACTTCAGTTTTAATTACATATTTAATGAATAAAAAAATACAAAATTCTGGTGGTATGGAACACAGTGCGAAAACAAAACAAGATAAAGTTGCCACTTACAGCGCGACCTTCCAGACAAGTTACGGTTAAAGGATCTTGTACCGTACCTGTTTCAGTCGTCCAAAAATATATTTCTTTCTTTCATTTTCTTATTTCTTTGTTACAGAAAGGATGTTTAAGAGGTGATGAAGATGATTCGAATTGAGAATGGGCAGTAAAAACGTAGTCGAAAGAAGGTGAAGTTGCAAAAAAAAAACGTTAAGACCTAAAAAAAAGGCTAAAAAAGGACCAATAAGCCAAAAAACGCCGAAAAAGGCAAAAAAGGACAAATAAAACCCACCTTTTTCTGTCCTACAATGACCCAAAATTAACATATATTATGTTGGGCCTCGTCTTCGGACACTAGAAAAAAAAGGGGGTTTTCCTCAACTTCCGAGCCCCGGTTATCACAATGCTATCAGGATGTCCTGTATTTATAATATCGATGCTATATATACAATATATGATTTTAAAACAACAATTCTTAAGTGGTATTGAATACTGGGGGAGCAATAGATACTCTGCACCCTTGTGGAGGAGCAGAAAATTCCGCGGATAGCCGAAAGTCCTCGTCCCTGTTGTTGCTGAACTGCTTGTCGTACCGCATTGCAGGCAGAACATTGTGGACAGGAATATCTGCAGCGTTGTGTGCACGCGTGTCGGCTAATAAAGCGCTCATCATAAGCAATTTGCCGGTGGCACTGCTCTCCGGTGCTCCGGACGCCATTTGCAATTCCCACGCTGCCCCTCGCGGATTAATTAATATCGATACTGGCGTTTGCGAGGCGAGAGTCGAAGCAACGAGGAGGTCCGTATTACCGTCCTCAAACGAGCCAACGGCATCGGGCGAAATGGGGACTTTGCGGTGTGACGTCACTGTCGCAAGCGGCAATCCGAGTTGGCCTTAGAATCCCGTACCATGCACTCGGCGATAGTTAACAACTTTCGAGATTGCATACGGTAAAACTTCGGCAATTACGCCTACGAGACCTCAAAATTGGGGCCATGAAAATCAATGGTATGTCCCCTATCAAGGCTCACAATAATCAACGGACATTAATCCAGTGTCGCAATGTTAATTTTGATGGCAAGTATGTCTGTATAGTTACACAAAGAATGTAGCATGATTGTCAGTTGTTAGGCAAGTTGCACCAGGCTACCAGACGTTCCTAGTTAGTTGGAGCAGTCTTTTTTGTAATCCCTATCTCGTCATTTTTGTGACTGCAATCAAGACGTGAAAATGTCCAATACTTTTAAAAGCACACATTCACATATGTTCTTTGTTTAGTTATAAGAACCACTGCCGATACGTCCATTAAGTTATTTCCAATCGTATTTCCTCACTTCCACGCAGTACAGCCTGGACTGCTGGGACTTTGTTGTGTGTTGTCCATATTTGTTAGTGATTGTCCCTTCATCTTTCATATCTCTCATCTTACCATCATTCAGCTTCATCTTCGCTATTAGCCAAATGTGGCAGAAAATTGGTGTAAAATAGGCACAATAAAGGAAATCACATTCTTCTTCATCGTCGCGTTTGCTAAGGCGGAAAGGCGGCGCTAAGAAAGTGGAATGAAAATGTTGAAATTTGCCTCTTTCTGGGTGAAGATTAACGAGTTGGCAACCCTGAAGACAGACCACCATAGCAGGTGGTTTGCGGATCAGCAGCGCGATTCCTGTGCAATGCAACTGCGACTGCAACAGGCGGAAAACGCATCCGCCCGTGCCAAAAAACATCTGTCAACAGTAGCACACGGCCGCTCATCAGAGAGCCTGTGTCTGCACAGAGAGCTGGACGCCAGCCACGGTGCCCGGCGATTAAGCGCTTTGGAGTACAATAGGGGCAAAATGGCCGCCGCGTGCAAAGGGCAAATACATGCATGTGCACACACAGAGCGTGGTTTGCGCACAGCAACTGACGCCTGAATCACACGAGGCTAGATTTTCTTCTGTTCCGGGAATCTCTGGAGCAAGCGAACGAAAACACGTCCTCTGCGCAAGTAGTTACTCGAGAGGAATGGAACAATGAATGCGCACTGCTTCACTCCACCCAATCGCATCCTCTGTGCGCGCCGTTGCTCCACAGACTCTTGGAACAGACTGTAGTTGTGCGGTACTGACTCATCTGATAGTTTTCGCCTCACACGACACTCAGTACCGTACTTGTCGATATACTTTTGTCGCTTGACCGTTCCGGCCCTAACTCTCGAAGGCCCTACCGTTAACGTCCAAATTTGGAAGCATGATAACCCCCTGGTTAGAATGTTTGATCTATCACCGCCACTGGAGCCAAAGGATTTTCTCTTATTGCAATCGAAACCCTAACGAAATACCATCATTCCGCAGCGATACCAGCTTGGGCTGCAAGTCTCGTCACCCTTCTGTCCTTGACTCGAAAACAGCCCGACGGTATACTTACTTAATGCCATCTACCGGCTGCTTTTAAAACTATGCATTCTTTTTGTAGGATGTTAAGCAGCAAACCAGCAAGTTAACAACTGAATAGGTATAATTGGGCCGAAGATTTACATTTGAAAAGGGTTTAGTCCGTGTCTTAGCTCCTTACTATAATATTGCTCAGCTGAAATCAACTCTACTATACTTTAACACCCTGTTTCTCTGCACTGGAACATTTGGCTACTCCTCTGTCTATACTTAAGTAGGACAACGTCTACTGACAGTGCTACTTTAAGCGTCCCAGGAGTGAGCGTCTGCGCATGCGCCAATGTCTAATTCATCGGAACCAGCATGCGAAGCGGATTTCGTTGAAATTAAGGAGCAGAAAGCCGGGGTCTCGCATCTGCTAACGAGGCAACCGTAAGCTTAATTGATCTCCTATCGGAGAAAGCTCGTACATTACCTTAGAATCACCGGGGAGCTACGGTACAATTTTGTCAATAATTAACATACGCGAATCGCAGGCAAAGGAAATTGTCGTCGAGGCAGCGAAGACACTGCTGAAGCTTCATTAGCAATGCCATCTATCGGTTGATTTTTTAACTAAATTTTATTTTTCCTGAGTGTTAAGTCTGTAAACGACGGAAACTGTGTAATTGCGCCTGGAAGTTGCATTTGAAATGGGCTCGTCTCTAAAATTACGCTCTACGTGAAACTGTGTAAGATTATTTTGCACAGCTGAAGAATACATTGAGAAATGTTCAGTAAAGGTAAGGTGGCCAGGTATTAGCCGGGACAGTCCTTTTTTTTTTTCAGATTTTTTTAAACATAAATCGGGACACCAAGATGTATCTTTTTTTGTGACAATGCCTTGTAATCAAGGGGTCCGGGTTCGATACCCGGTGGCGTATTTACAAACCCTATAGTACTGCAGAACCTCCAGCGATATTTGGCTACTGATTGGCTGCCATTCCGGAAGTTGATGCAGCGTTCCATCAAGTTAACGCTAGATGGCAGGGTTCAAATTAACAGTGTAGATTTCAGATATCCATCCCAACAAGATAAGAAACCCATTTACAATAAAGTTCATTTTTTAGCAAAATTATTTAGATTCATGTTTTAGAAGACAGAAATCAGAACTCTTCTTGAAGTGAATGATTTTGTATTTAAAGTCACATCAGTGCAAACATTGTAACTGCCAATGACTATTGAGAAAATTATGTATATCCAACGTATAGCATTCTAAAAACATTATATTTTATTATATAAACGTATATTTCTTAACATAAATTCGACAATCTGTTTACAAACTTTATTACAATATAATCACAAGGCTTATTTTTCCCCATACTTTTGCTGTAAATGAAGAAGCAAGGAACAATGGACACGGAACATAAACACTTCCGGTGCACACAGCCAATAAGCAAGCGTTATATACCTCTGGTTCTGCAGCACTATAGGGTTTGTAAATACGCTACCCGGTGGAGGCACATAGTGGTTCGGATCCAACTTTAAACTGTAAGTCCAGTCCCTATTAGCCTTACTGTGACTTAAAACACAAACTCAATCAATCAATCTACTATTACTGTCGAAGTTCCAGCCTAGGAATGGATGTTAATTTGTGAGTGTTCATACATCCATTCCATTTAAGGCGAGGAGGGAAAATTACGCACTGGTTGTCCATTTATTTCAATATAGTCGGATTGGGCACTGCTATTTACAAAAGGGTTTAGTGTGCAAGAGAGTATGAATTTCTCTCCATGTTGCAAGTGGAAACAGTTTTTCAAGTTGATTTGTAAGCTAGACACGATGTTTGAGAAATATGATTAATAAGTATTTACAGAATCCCATGTAATCCTTATGGGAAATTAATTTCAACTTCAAATTACGGCTAATCAAATGCGAGTTTCGACTTTTCCTTCTACTATGACATAGCTCAACGTGTCCCTTTTCCGTCCATGTACTCTTCTACGTCATTGGATGTTTGATATTCCCGAGAGAACGAATAAAATAATGGTCCCATAAACCTAATGCATTTCTCCTTGCCTCATACGGTCATCCTGGCAGTGTTGCCAAACCTGATGTGCATAAAAGAGCTACACTTCACCATTAATAGAGGTAAAGATGACTTTCAAGGAGCTAGATTAACGAAGGCTGCATAAAGTGCCTCCTAGGTAATTTTAGGTGTCAGAGGGGTGGGGGTGTACTGCTATTACCGTTAGCTTTAAAGTGATGTCAATTTATTCTTGGTTTTCACCGTCTAGATTTTACGGCATCATCCATCTCACTAATCCAATGATGTTCATATGAAATCAAAAATAGAGGATTCCCAGATAATAATATTATCATCTTCACCTTAGACACAGCGCTATATATAAAAATATCTGGGGAGGAAAGAGGGGGTGGGTGACGCATCCTATATATGAATATCACGTCACGTGCAAAATGTATACTCATGGCAAAGTTTGGTCTTTATGGGCCGGAGCCAGTGGTGGCATCATGGTGGGGCAGAGGGCGGGTGCCACAGTTCACAGTCAAACGAGTGCACGAGAGAGCCAGATCTGGCTCCAAAAGAGCGAAGTTGGCAACGGTGGTCGGCAGCTGCCCCAGCGAGAAAGACCTAGGGGAAATTTTAATCAATGGGTCCTGAGTTCGATACCCGGTGGAGGCACATAGTGGTTTGGATCCCACTTTATACTGTAGCTCCAGTCCCGATTAGCGTATATGTGCATAAACTGGACTTAACAATTCAAATATCTAGTCGTCATTGCAAATACGGGTTAGGACATGGCCGTAGGCAGGAATAATTTTCGGGTGGTTCACTCATAATAGTTCCAATGGGCGACACAAGAAATTTGAATAAAAGAAATATTAACAATAATGATTATTAATTAATAATAATAATTAAAATTTCATAATAAATAACTAATTGATTCCAAACGTATTATTATTATTATTATTATTATTATTATTATTATTGCTGTCCTTATATCCTTCAGGAGACTTTTCTTCTCTATCCATCAGAAGTGTGAATATGCAGCACAACTGTTGTTTTTTCTTACGTTTCAAGCAGTGTGTACTGAAATGCACAGCTATTATATTTTGTTATTAAATTTTGGATACCTCAAGAGAAAGCTTTTAAAGTAAGAGAGAAATTTTAGTCAAAGATTATGTTGTTTGACCATTCACATAAAACTTAATTTTTGGAATTTTGAAAACTGGAAACCAATTATTCTTTGTATTAAATGGTGAATAGAACATAATATTTTGCGTCTAATGTAACCTCCATTTTTCAATCTTACGCCGTTTTCCTTTGGTTATTCTGTTCGGGCGGGCTGCGATTCTGAGAATTAACCCGCTTCAGAATTCAAAATGTTTGAAAATTCTAGATGGATCGTTTCCGAATTTTGTCTCTCTGTTGTATTTTTGTGAAACTGCGAATAATTTTTTTGAAAATGTGTTACAAATGTTAGTTTCTGGACTCCCATTAATCCAACATGCTAGAAGTTTCGGAGGGGGTTTTAACCCTATAAAACCCTCTAAATACGGCCGTGGGCTAGGAAAGTCCACACAAGATAAAGCTACACGTTTTGAAACGCGACCTTCAAACATCTTAATTTATTAATAAATACAAGATTGAACTCGTAGGCGTGCGCAGATCCTCTGACTACGGGGGTCAAAAGATTTGATGAAAGTTCAGTCGGAGAAAGAAATACCTCATTTCATCTCAACGTTTCATTGTATTGGTGGCTACTGAACAGGGGCGTATATAGTGTGGAAATCACTCTATTAGAAGAATTGCAGCTTCCGTGGCACAAAAGTTCTCTCTTTCCCTCCTCCTTTATTTTCCATCTCTGTGATTCAGACTAATTTACATGTAAGCATAATTTCATACAGCAGATTCAAAACAACTACACGTAATGTATTCATTTCCAATGCGTGCGGCCACATAGGTGCAACTCAACTATACTCCATTAGACCTTAAAAAGATCGCTTCGCGGGCTTGCAGCAGACGACAATATGGGTGTGTGTCCGCGAATGAGCGAGCCCGGTTGTTACAGCTAGCTCGCTGCACCCTTCTGGAAGGGTGAGTGACCTCTGCCTCTTGCTGCCTCGGCCTGTTTGTTCGGCTGAGGAGCAGACGACACGAGAGTATCGGCAACAGTGTGCGAGTGACGTCTGCTGTTAGCCCGCGAAGCGCTCTTTCTAAGGCCTCCTGCAGTAGAGGATAACGAGTAAAATTCGTGAATTTTAATAACAAGTAATTTGCTGGAGAGATTAATCCAATTACATAGGAACTTTGCTTGGAACTTTCGTCGGCTTGAAAATACTTAATTTTGTAAAGAGAATAATATTGTTTAATAATGGTAATAAGATTTCTCTACACTAAATTTCTAAGTGAGAGTATTAGGAGGAGCAACTGTCCCCCTGCCCCCCGTGCGCACGCCATGATTGGTTTAAAAGGAACTAATCCTGTTCCTAAAGAACAGTATGAATAATATGCAATACATTCTAATGCATGTCCGATTCTACCATATCGCTGTAGATATCGAACCCTCGATTAGCAACAGTGAAAGAATGTACAATTGCATTTTTATTTCTGATTTAATGATACAAATGTTACAGAAAATACACAAACATAAAAAAACACATACTGTTCTCGTTATTTTTTTTAAATAAAAGGTAATGGAAATTTTCGTAAGCGAATTAGAAATACTAAAATAAAATTTAACTGAATTTGAAAATTTAAGCGCCACGTGAAAATTTTCAGGCGCCATGGCGACCTGGCACCCTGTATTTTTCTATCCCATCACTCAATGCATAACGAGAAGAAAATACCATGGGTTCGAAACTTTATTCACACCCTGTATATTGGCCCGCTTGTTCTCTCGTTTATCCGTGACGTATTGATATCGCGCCCAATTGCTAATTCCACAGAGCGTAGAAAAGTTTTTAATAGAACTGGTTTCCACTTTTCCATCTCTGCGTCTCAATTTGTTTCATTTCTCTTTTTTACACCCTTTTTAATCTGTATTTCGTCTTCAGAAAAGTCGGGAATGGAATTCTGGGAATTACTTTGCTCGGAACAATATCTCCATGATTAATGGCGCACTCTTGTGAGAGGAATACGAAACTCTCTCTAAGCGTTTTAACAAAAGAAGATCCGTAACCTTTCTGATTTCGGCTGCTAGGTGCCTCATTTTCATCGCCTGCCTTAACAGCTGGTTTAAAATTATGCCAATTAATGAGAGCGCTGTTCCAAAACTTGGTGAAAGAACTTCTCTTGCCTGAAACGAGCAAAAATTAGCCTTTCAGCGTTGCCCTGAATGGCAAAGAGTTTTTGAAGAAATATGGCCACCCCGAGTGGCATTTGCTTTGCTGTTCTTTTTTGGGATGAAGCAAACGTCTGCCTTGTTGCAGGAATTAGCAAATAACTTGTCCTACGCTTTGTAATTGCTTAGGGCTAATTGTTTTCTTAATGTCACTAAAACGAGATGGTAATAAAGCATCTCGCGTTCACCTTCAAGTTGAAATGCAGGTGAAACAAGGAGCTATTGATAGTGCTGCCGCCTACCCGTTGCTACCAGAAGTTAATGTCCTTTTTTTGTTGTATTGTTTTAATTAAAGGCGGCTTTAGCCTGTAGCTTCATAAAAGACAAGCCGAGCTCCCTGGCGGAGGGGGAGGGGGCTGTAGCCTAGGGGCTGCAAGTCCAGGGAGCCCCACAAAAATGACACCTGAAGAATCTGAAGTGTATTGTTTTATCGAAGTTTAATTAATAATTTTTAATCAGATTTGTCTATATTTTAAAATTTACAAGTGTTATTAATACAGAGCGTTCAGTTAGTGTAAGTGAAGTACCATGATAACAAAAATGGTATTAATAATAATAATAATAATGTCTGCAGGCTCCCAAACAAAGGATATCCTAGGGACCAAAATTTTATAAATCCACCTGCAGCGCGCGCTATGACACAAGGATCCCGGGTTCGAACCCAGGCATTGAATATTAACGAAGCTCTGGTGTGTGGATTCTTATCCAGTATAATCTTATGAGAGTTTTGTGTTGAGTTTCGTTCATACGTCATTACAGCTTATCATCATTCATCCTCATCTTCTCTATTAGCCAAAAGTGTCAGTAAAGTGAAGTAAAATAAATTACATTAGTCAATCATCAAGACATTTTACGTTCTCGCTGAGTGTCGTAGCGGTGTCTTGTCTCAACGGCGCATGTTGCGTCGAAAACTCAAACACGTTACATTGAAAACCAAGTATTTCCAATAACTTCCTCCTCTTTCCATTGTAACTAGCTTCGCTAACCACAGAGTTGTCGTATTGTGCTGTATTTTTGAATCGCCCTGTGTGCGTGTGTAGTCAATGTCAATGTCATTCCAATATCTTCTCATATTTTTCACCTCGCCGCCATTTGCGCAATCTTTTTTTAGTGAAGGCCTCTGTAGATAAGACAAACGGGGGCTAGCCATCCAAGCCCCCTCCTGATGCAGAGTATACATCATTTGGTTAGCATACTAGATGTTCCAGAAATAGGACAGATTTTACAGCGGAAGTATGGAATTAACAACAAGTTATTTTCCACAATATTCGCCATTACACACGCGATGTTTTCTTTTCCTCAATCAAACTTTTCTTGGCAAACGCCTGGAAACTTTAACTCGGGAAAATGCGAGTCTTCCCCTGGAGCCGTTCCAGCCACTTCCGAGTCTAATGTAAATATCCAATCCGAGAAATGACTTGGCACGCATTGGGGCACATTCCCCAGTCGGTCCAAGGTAATTTTCATTGAGGTTACCTTGATGGAAACACATCGGTGCGTTTTTTCGTCATTGTGGAATCGTTTACCTCCCGTTGCAAGGGTGTCAAGGTTCTATTCTTGACGAGGGTGCGTTTCAGTAGTTGAAGCCCACTTTTATTTATGTTTTTTTTTCTTACAATTCCTCCCTCGTACCGTCCATCCCGTGCAGAGGAAGTCATTTTAAATCGGTTTTATATTCGACAGCGTGGTCTCATTTGCTGGCAGTCGGTGGGTTGGCTTACAACTGAAGTTTTGAATTTCTATCATCTCACCCTCTCCTGTTTTGACAATATGCATGAACATTATTTATTTAAATTTTCAGCTCAATCAAACAAAATTTCAACACCATTGAATTTCTATTGCAGATGAACAGAATGGACAGATGTAAGATAAAAAAAGGTAAAGTGCTCCCCTGTGCTTAGCACCATGCCATGAAGGCGTATAGGGGGTGTGGGGGTAACGCCCCACACTTTCTTGATCCGGTCGTGAGTGGGGGTGATGTGATCAGCATCACGCCCTTGACCGCATTTACCCCCCAGGGTTTCCCCCAGGTAACCATGTTATTCGACGCTGGGTGGGCGCCGGGGCCGCTTCCAACGTTAGAAAAGTTTCCGGAATTGAACCGGCCGGGGATAGAATCCGGGACCTTTAGCATGGTAGTCAGACGCGTTACCGACTGAGCCACCGCGGCCACTTTCCATGGATGGAAAGGCATCTCTTTAGGCACAGATAGGCTAATTGGGACTGGACAGATTGGACAGATGGAGGATAGTGGAGATAAGGTGTTACCTAATGTATAGTGCCATTACCCTAAATATATATACATATTTATAATATATATAAAAGGTAAAAAAAAGGTAAAGTACTCTCCTGTGCATAGCACCACGCCATGAAGGCGTATAGGGGGTGTGGGGGTAACGCCCCACACTTTCTTGATCCGGTCGTGAGTGGGGGTGATGTGATCACCATCACGCCCCCCTAGGGTTTCCCCCAGGTACCCATATATATATATATATATATATATATATATATATATATATATATATATATATGAGGAGGAGAAAACAGGAGAGAGAGATGTAGGGAAATTGATAGAGGGAGGGAGAGACGAAACTTACGTAAATTTGTAGCCACAAGTGGAAACAGCTTGACTACTTTTGAAAACTTATTAGAAGAATTTGAATTCTCTCTCCTTTCGTACTTTCTCTTTCCAAACAGAGACCAACTTGGGAATTCCTTAATGACGTTAGCAGCTGCTCCTGAATTTCATTATTCTTTTCCAGAACTTTTGTTTTCTCCGTTCGAAAACTACCTAATACAAAGCTTTGCTTTAGTTCTTTAACCTCCTTTTAAGGACACGATATTACCTTCGACCTTTTTCGAAAAATACCTTTTTAAAAAAAAAAAAAAAAAAAAACATAGATCCAGTTAAGCCTAATTTCCTTTTTTGAAACGGTGGCTGTCAAAAACACATTCAGCTAATTTATCTTACTACTTTTTCCTTTTCTTTGATCCTAAATTCACTCTATCTCCTGCCGTTGTTTATCATTTTTGTTTATTAGACATGCATTATGTAAGCGCACTATCGATACATAGATTTAACTGTACCACGAGAATTTATTAAATAATTCGTGATGCAACAGCCCGTGAGGGTCGGGGCCTACCGATTCCGTGCTCGTAGCGAACACGTGCTCTTAGCGAACACCAGAAGGAAAGGATTTGCAGGTGCGTGCTGTTAGCGAACACACAAACGTGCCCTGACTTGTTTGTCCTTGAAAGTGGTCAACATGCAAGTGTTGCCAGTGATAACTTATAATCATTTTGTGTTTGAAATTAGCTAAATGAAGAATCCTCAAAAATTTAGGTTAACTACATGAAAAGTTTATGTTAAAATATTAATATATTTCATCTACCTTAAAATAAAATTTTACATAGGAAATGTAATTGTTAATCAACCTTATTTTTTTGTACAAAGGACAACTTCCTAAGACATTTGTAAATGTTGTTATCAATTTTCAGTTGTTCTAACGCTGTCTTCATCCGGGTGTCGATGTTCATGTAAGTCTTCTTCCTTTTACCGCTAGAGATTCCAAGTTCTCCCTGCCTAACTTGGAACATGGCTAAATGCCTACGTTGTTAGGTTAGGTTTAGTTCTCTTAGCCTAAATAATAATTTTTCATTGTATTTATGCTAATGGAACCTAACCTAACAGGCCTAACCTAACCTCGTAAGCATTCCTC